>NW_024070202.1:82183207-82564061 GCF_014754425.2 Oryx dammah | reverse complement strand
GGCTGCAGTCCACCCGGTCACTAAGAGTCAGACACGACTGAGCAACTTCACTTTCCCTTTTCACTTTCATGCATTGGAGAAGGAAATGGCAACCCACTCCAGTGTTCTTGCCTGGAGAATCCCAGGGACGGGGGAGCCTGGTAGGCTGCTGTCTATGGGGTTGCACAGAGTCGGACACGACTGAAGCGACTTAGCAGCAGCAGGAGCAGTGGGGCTGGCTCCCAAAATTAAGCCCCACTGACCCCAAAGCCTTATGCTCTTGGTGCAAGACCCTGGGTCTGACATGGAGGTCAGAACTCTCACTGCTGTAGGAGAACCTCTGCAACATAATACAATTATTCTCCAGTTTCTGGGTTTCCCACCCAGGGATATGAGACTTGATTATATCGTGAGTCTACCCCTCCCACCCTTCTTATTGTGGTTCCTTCTTTTATTTATTTAGTTATTTGGCTGTGCCACATAGCATGCAGGATCCTAGTTCCCCTGAGCAGGGATCAAACCCATATCCCCTGCATTGGAAGCATGGAGTCCCAACCACTGGGCTACCAGGGAAGTCCCTGTGGTTCCTTTATGTCTTTAGTTGTAGAATATTTTTTTTCTGGTAGGTTCTGGTCTTTTTCATTGATGGTTGTTCTGCAGATAGTTGTGATTTGGCATGCTCATGAGAAGAGGTGAGCTCAGGGTCTTTCTACTCTTCCGTCTTGGCCTGTCTCTGCCAAGGTTAAATACATTTTAAATGTAATCCTCAAACAAGATCTGGGTCATTTGATGGGATAAACTCTTTCCTGCTGCCAAGCTTGAGATATATTAGGTTATGTTTTTCAAAGATATTTACCACAACGCTGACATCTTTGGACAACCTTCTAGTCACTTCTGTTTTAATACTTTGTCTCATTCAGGTAAATACTCAGCTGAAGTGAGGTATTACTTCAAAGCTTATATATATCTCCCTATCTCAGCTCTTTCCTATCTTAAGTTGTTCTTCTTATCTCCTATTGATTCTCTTTCTCTTTCCATAGCTTTTAGTGTTCTCATCTCTGGGCAGCATCAGGGAGAAGAAAGAAGTGTCTGTTTCCATGGGTAACATACTTGGGTGGGAATGTGAGGGAGCCATGTATGTCTTTATTTTCATCACATTTGCTTGTCCCTTGTGCCCAACTCCAGCTGATGGCTGCTGTCACTCCATCATCCTGGATGTAACCAATGTTGGCAATGCTCTTCAGGTACCCAGATGCGTCTTCTGCAGCTCTGTCACTGGATGATCCTATGGAGACCTAACTGCTTCCTCCCACACTCTGGTGCCTGGTCCACTCAACAGCCTTGAGATCTTAGCAGCAAGGATGACCTGTAGATTCTGCCTCTCAGCAAGCTTTAGCAAAAAAAAAAAAAAGAAAAAAGAAAAACACTAGTCCTCTATTGTTGAGTCAAATTCCCTGGAAACTAGACTGATTATGGTGATCATTTCACAATATATACAAATTATATACCTGCTATACACCCAAAACTAATATAATGTTGTATGTCAATTATACCTCAAAGTAAAAAAAAAAAAAAAAAGATTCCCCAGGAAAAGCCTCTGAGATAAAGATTTCAGTGCAAATGATTTGTTAAGGAACTGCTTCCAGAAAAAGACCACAAAGAGAGCAGGGTTGTTGGTAGGAGAAGGTAAAGAAGGCAAGTGAGGGTGAGCTTTCAGATGGATTCTTAGGGGAGGGTGGCCACACCCTGATTCCTTAGAACTCTGGAATATAAAATAAGCCTCAGAGCTGTCTGGACCTGAGCAGTTGAGGCCAGGCAGTCATTTCCCATCCCCAACACAGACTATACACGCAGATAGACACACACGCGCGCGCACGCATGTGCACGCACACTTGGTCATTGGTTAAGAGCCACAGGGCTGGGGACACCTGGAGCTCTGTGCTCCTGCAGACAAAATCTCCAGGAAGCTGAAGAAGTCTGGAAGAATCACAGGTACAGAGCTCTGGAAGCAAAAGCAAAGGGAAGCAGGGGAGAAGGGTACAGAAAATGATCCTGGGGGACTGCGCAGAGCTCAGATGATGGCTGCCAAATCTATATTTAGAATCACTTTCAAACTTCAGGGAAGAGTTTCTTTAGTTCCTTCTAGGTTACCTACAGAGGGCAGGTGGCAACACGTGTCCCTCCCTGCCTCACAGATCCTGTCCCCTCCTCTTCCAGCTCTAGCAGCCCTGTATCTTTACTCCAGTAGAGCTGGGCGGGCTGTTCTTTGGGTCTGTATACCTCCCCCCGCAACTCTTTCATCTCACAAGTAGCCATTTGGTGACTGCCATTCCTGTCATTTTCTCAATCAGTCCTTGGTTTTATGTGTCTCTGTGTTTGTCCGCATGTATCTGTATGCACACATGTGTGTATGAAAGAAGGCATGAGTCACAGGAAAAAGGAAGGAGAACTCACCAGTTTGGTCTCAAATTATCAGTTAGTCACACCTTACCTTAAAGTAGGAGGGTTGCCCTGTTGAAGCCTATCCAGTCACCCCTTCCTGCATCCAGTGTCAGCCCGTTTTAGCCCTGACTGCTGGGCAGAGTCTAGGTGGAGCTGGCACCTTCCCCTTAGGCTGTTGGACCTCTTCTTTTGTTGTCCATGCATCCTATTCTCCCTGTTACAGATGGACCCTGCTAGCTCCCTATGCTTTCTGGTCACACACTGGGTCTCCCTTGTTCTGTGCTTATTTCTTACAAAACTGCCTGTAGAAATATCAGTCACTCCTGCTCACCCCTCTAGTCATTCAGTTCTGTGCATGTTGTGAGTTAAATGACCAGGCACAGGATTCCCCAAATGTGCCCTACAATCACATCTGCTCCTCCTGCTACATGCTGAAACTGTACCCACGAGGTAGAAGAGCAGGATGACGCAAGAGCCGCTGTGCTGATAGACGTGGGAGGGGATGTATTATAAAGCATTAGACAAGGTGTTTCCTCCGCCTCCCTGTACTCTCATCCCTGATCCTTGTCAGGGCACCAGATGGGGCCCCTGTTGCTCCAGGAAGAGTTATCACTGCAGAAACAGCAAAGCAAGTCATCAACATTTTTATTTAAATATACTTAATATACAATACTGTGTTACAAATGAACCTATCTATGAAATAGAAACAGAATGTTGGACAAAAAGAACAGACTGGTGGCTGCCAAGGGGGAGGTGATTTGGGGAGGGATAGAGTGGGAGGTTTGGGTTAGCAGATGTAAGCTTTTATATCTAGAATGGATAAACAACAAGGTCCTACTGTATAGCACAGAAAACTATATTCAATATTCTATGAAAAACCATAATGGAAAATAATATAAAAAAAGAACGTATATAGATGACTGAATCACTTTGCTATATAGTAGCAATTAACATTTTGTAAATCAGCTATATTTCAGTAAAAACAAGATAAAATAATGTTAGTTTCAGGTGTACAGTGAAGTAATTTAGTTCTATATATATATATTTATATTTTCCATTACAGGTTATTATTAATATAAGAATTGAATATTATTCACTTCAGTTCAGTCGCTCAGTTGTGTCCGACTCTTTGCCACCCCATGAATCGCAGCACGTCAGGCCTCCCTGTCCATCACCAATCCCAGAGTTTACCCAAACTCATGTCCATCGAGTCAGTGATGCCATCTAGCCATCTCTTCCTCTGTCATCCCTTTCTCCTTCTGCCCCCAATCCCTCCCAGCATCAGGGTCTTTTCCAGTGAGTTGGCTCTTCACATCAGGTGGCCAAAGTATTGGAATTTCAGCTTCAGCATCAGTCCGTCCGGTGAATATTCAGGGTTGATTTCCTTCAGGATTGACTGATTTGATTTCCTTGCAGTCTCAAGAGTCTTCTCCAACACCACAGTTCAAAAACATCAGTTCTTTGATGCTCAGCCTTCTTTATGGTCCAACTCTTACGTCCATACATGACTACTGGAAAAACCATAGCTCTGACTATATGGACCTTCGTTGGGAAAGTGATGTCTCTGCTTTTTAATATGCTGTCTAAGTTTGTCATAGCTTTCCTTCCAAAGAGCAAGTGTCTTTTAATTTCATGGCTGCAGTCACCATATGAATTGACTTTGGAGCCCAAGAAAATAAAATCTATCATTGCTTCCACTTTTCCCTCTTTGATTTGTCATGAAGTGTTAGGACCAGTTGCCACAATCTTAGTTTTTTAAATATTGAGTTTCAAGCCAACTTTTTCACTCTCCTCTTTTCACCCTCATCAAGAGGCTCTTTAGTTCCTGCCATTAGAGTATTATTATCTGCATTTCTGAGATTGTTGATATTTCTCCTGGCAATCTTGATTCCATCTTGTGCTTCATCCAGCTCAGCATTTTGCATGATGTACTCTGAATATAAGTTAAATAAGCAGGGTGACAATATACAGCCTTGACATTCTCCTTACCCAATTTGGAACCAGTTCATTGCTCCATGTCTGGCTCTAACTATTGCTTCTTGACTCGCATACAGGTTTCTCAGGAGGCAGGTGATATTGTCTGGTATTCCCATCATTTGAAGAATTTTCTGCAGTTTGTTGTGATCTACAGAGTCAAAGGGTTTAGTGTATCAATGAAGCAGAAGTAGATGTTTTTCTTAAATTCCTTTGCTTTCTCCATGATCCAAGGAATGTTGGCAATTTGATATCTGGTTCTTCTGCCTCTTTGAAACCCAGCGTGTACACCTGGAAGTTCTCAGTTCACATACTGCTGAAACCTAACTTGAAGAATTTTGAACATAACCTTAATAGCATGTGAAATGAAGGCAATTCTACAGTAGGTTGAATATTCTTTGGCATTGCCCTTCTTTGGGATTGGAATGAAAACAGACTTTTCCAGTCCTGTGGCCACTGAGTTTTTCAAATTTGCTGATGTATTGAATGCAGCACTTTCACAGCATCATCTTTTAGGATTTGAAATAGTTCAGCTGGAATTCCATCACCTCCACTTGCTTTGTTTGTAGTAATGCTTCATAAGGCCCACTTGACATCATGCTCCAGGATGTCTGAATGTAGGTGAGTGACCATACTGTTGGAGTTATCCAGGTCATTGTTATCTTTTTTGAATAGTTCTTCAGTGTATTCTTGCTGCTGCTTCTTCATCTCATCTGCTTCTGTTAGGTTTTTACTGTTTCTGTCCTTTATTGTGGCCATCTTTCATGAAATGTTCCCTTGATATATCCAGTTTTCTTGAAGAGGTCTCTCATCTTTCCCATTCTACTGTTTTCCTCCATTTCTTTACATTGTTCTTTACACTTAGGAAGGTTTTCTTATCTCTCCTTGCTATTCTCTGGGACTTTGTATTCAGTTAGGTACATCTTTCCCTTTCTCTCTTGCCTTTTGCTTCTCTTCGTTCCTTAGCTATTTGTGAAATCTCTTCAGACAACCACTTTGCCTTCTTCCATTTCTTTTTCTTTGGGATGGTTTTGTCACTGACTCCTGTATGTTATGAACTTCCATCTGTAGCTCTTCTGGCACTCTGTCTACCAGATCTAATTTCCTGAATCTGTTCATCACCTCCACTGTGTAATCATAAGGGCTTGATTTAGATCATACCTGAATGGCCTGATGGTTTTCCCTCTTTTCTTCAATTTAAGCCTTGATTTTCCAATAAGGAGCTCATGATCTGAGCCACAGAGAGCTCCAGGTCTTGTTTTTCCTGACTGTATAGAGTTTCTCCATCTTTAGTTGCAAAGAATGTAATCAATCTGATTTTGGCATTTACTATGTAGAAATGTTCATGTGTGGAGTCATCACTTGGATTGTTGGAAAAGGGTGTTTACTATGACCAGAATGTTCGCTGCCTTGCTTCATTTTGTACTCTGAGGCCAAATTTGCCTGTTATCCCAAGTATATCTTGACTTCCTACTTTTGCACTCCAATTCGGTATTAATTCTAGAAGGTGTTGTAGGTCTTCACAGAACTGTTCAACTTCAGCTTCTTCAGTGTCAGTTATTGAGGCATAGACTTGGATTACTGTGATGTTGAATTGTTTGCCTGGGACATCTGCTTATATATATATATATTTTTTTTTTGATTGAGTTGTTTGGTTTTGTAACACTGAATTGTATGAGCTGTTTGTATCAAATGTTTAAATTCTAGTTTTAGAGTAACTTGTGTGCCTTCTGTAGCAGTAAAAAGCTTCCTTTCTGGTGCTTCTTTTATTATAATATTGGAATAAACCTCTGGAGCCCCTGTTCCTTAAACTGTTTTCTACCCTTTTCAAACCAACTGGGCAGAGCTTAAAACCTAACTGGCTTGTACAGTAGACCTGTTTCCTCTCTAGCACATGTAGGGTGAAAACTGCACCATACTGGGGTGCTTTTTATTCCTTTCTCTTTGTTTTTTAGCTTAAACACTTCTTTTCCTAACACAGTCACCTATAATTTATCTTATGGGGTTCTCTACAATAAGAAATATAAATGTGCCAAGTTCTCAGTCTATTAAACATCTATTTCCTGAACAAATCATGCACAGCTTCGCTCTCCTATCTGTCTAAATGAGGCAATTTTACCCAGGGTGCCATGACTCCAACACTTAACCTATCTAAGCCTGGGATAGATGGACTACATTAGTCCAATAATGGACTACATTATTGTGGTTCTGCCTGTCTTGTGTTCCATTTTTCATCCTGTTTTTCTTTGAGATGCCCATAAGCAAAATGTCCAAGTGCACCTAGATTTATTTCTAGCCTTTGATTTTATAATATTTATGTGTGACTCAGGATAGGTTAAGTTATGCAATAGTAACAACTCCAAATGTTAATGACTCACAGTGATAAAGGTTTATTTTTCACTCACATTATCTATTTATTGTGACACATTGTTATGGTTTTTGCTCTGTTCATCTTTGCTTTGCTCATCTTCATTCTGGACCCAGGCTAGCAGAGCAGCCTCTACCTGAAATATTAGCGGTTGCTGTGTCAGAGAGAAGAGACATGGAGAACCCACATACTGGCCCTTAAAGCTCCTGCTTAGAAGGTATACATATTACTTCTGTCCTTATTTCACTGGTTACTGTGAGTCACATGGCCACTCCTGTGTAAGAATGTATAACACTCTTGCAGAAGCATCTAAGAAAGAAAGCTAGAGTATCTGGCCTGCAATAATATAATCTATCAGAATCTGCCTTAACTCAGTAACATAGTCTTGCATAAGGTCCTCAGGTATCTTTATTTATTTATTGGTAAAATAAATTCTATTACCTGCTGTGATTGAAACCACAATTTGGGTCATGAAATCCTGAAACTGAATCAAAGGTATATAATTAGCAACCCAAAGTGAAGCTGATACACAGTGAGGGGGAGGTAGGGAACCTAAGGAACTTCACAAGCTGCATGAATCCAAGAAGTTAGTCACGCCATGGTTGCCTCTGTGGCTCTGGATACACAGTCTGGGAATATAGATCCATGTTCTGTGCCTGGAGCTCATGAACCAGAGGCCCCTGAGGGATGTGTGGAACGTGGATGCTTTCTGCAGTTTACAGTCCCTGTTTGCTGTCCTCGCTAAGAAACAGATGAAAGGGGAAAACAAGCTGTGATAGCAAAACATCATTCTCCCCACAGCTGCCTACAAGTGATAGGCAGCTCACACTCCCCCCAGGGTTGGAGGCACCCACTTCTGAAGTCGGCCACAAGTGGAACTGAAAGAATCTTATTTCCCAGTCATCGCATACTAGCCTGAGCCTAGCCATCGACAGGCACAGAGGCACAAGGAGATGTGGCCCTTCCAGAAAGAACACCGGTCTCTGAACACTGCTTTATCAGTGTCCTCGTGTGGCTGGGCACCCATGCATCACAGTTACGACCCACTGGGCCCCCCTGCATCACAGTTACGACCCACTGCTTCTCCTTTTCTACAGTGCCTTCTGTGGAGGGACTGAGGATTAACAACCAGATAGGGAGATACCAAGTTTGTTTATCTACCTTTCTATTTATTTATTTAAGATTTTGCAGTGAAAGTTAACTCAAGCAATACGTTCCTGCAAAATGGGATCTCTGAAATTATAAAGTAAACCCAGCCGTACTCTTTCAAATGAGGTCGTTCCCCTTACAGAAAGCGTACAGAGCTCTCTGTTTCTGTTCGTTTCTTTGTTTTTGGCTTCGTGCCTTGTAAGACCTTAGTTCTCCAACCAGGGATCGAACCCCCTACCCCACCTCCCGCTTTGCAAATGTGGAATCTTAACCACTGGACTGCTGGGAAATATCGAATGTTAATACTACCTTTATCAACAGCTAAGTATACCATTTATCATCTAAGCTTGAATGTTTTCGAGACTGAGAAAGTCTGCTAGGAATGAATCATATAACTTGAAATAAATATTTATCTATTGGCCCTCAACAGATTTTATGATGCTGACAGGCTTCTAAAATAGTCCTATAAAAACTATTAAAAAAAAAAATTCTTGAGCTTCCTTGGTGGGCTCAGTGATAAAGAATCCACCTGCCAATGCAGAAGACATGAGTTTCATGCCTGATGGGGGAGGATCCCACATGTTGCGGAACAGTTAAGCCCCTGTTCCATAGCAACTGTGTCTGGTCTCTAGAGCCTGGGAGCTGCAACTACTGAAGATGCAGCACAGCCAAAAAATTACATACTTTTTTCTTTAAAAAAAAAAAAAGAATTTATAGAAATCACTAAAAAATAAAATAAGAAAAAGTAAAATTTTCCCTACAAAATAAAGTAACATTTCCATGTCCATTAAAGCAAAGTTTACAACACCTTCTTTATTAAGCATTTGAAATAATGTAAGCAAAATAATTATTTCTGATACCTATTTACTTACTTTAATCTGCTACTCAGGCATATCTCTTTCTCTGTCACTGGCAGTTTTCTGAAAAGCTTTTTTATTTACTTTTTGTTTTAATTTTTTAAATTGAAATATAGTTCAGGTGTAAAGCAAAGTGATTCAGTTATACGTACATATATACATTCATTTCATTCTTTTTTATGGCTGAGTACTTTTCCATTGTATATATGTACCATATCTTCTTTATCCATTCCTCTGTCAGTGGACACTTAGGTTGCTCCCATGTCTTGGCTATTATAATAGTGCTGCTGTGAACTTAGGGATGCATGTATCTTTTTGAATTAGAATTTTCATCTTTTCTTGGTATATGCCCAGGAGTGGGATTGCTGGATGGTATGATAACTCTATTTTTAGAGAAAAACTTACTTTAAGAAAAACATTTGGTTTATTGAAGTATAGTTAATTTACAATATTGTGTTAATTTCTGCTGTACAGCACAGTGAGTCAGTTATATATACATTCTTTTTCATTTTGGTTTAATCACAGGATATTGTATGTAGTTCCCTGTGCTATCAGTAGGACCTTATTGTTTATTTTATATATAATAATTTGAATCTGCTAATCCCAAACACCCAATTCATTTCTTCCCCACCCTCCTCTGCCTTGGCAACCACAAGTCTGTTCTGTATGTCTGTGAGTCTGGTTCTGTTTTATTGATAGTTCATTTGTATCATATTTTAGATTCCACATATAAGTGATATCATATGGTATTTTTCTTTCTCTTTCTGACTTACTTCATTTAGCATTGTTACTGAAATTCTGTCCTTGTCCCTGATGCTGATGAGAATAATGAGAACAAGGTATTGAGAGTAAAGGAAAAAGAAATCTATTGATTTGCCAATAATTAGAGTGGGTAGCCAACTAGCGTCTTGAAATCAACCATTCTGGGAAGAAGCAAGCGTAAAGAAAAGTCTTGCAACTGAGGTTAAGTAACAGGAGCAAGCAAAACAGCATGAAGGCCTGCCTATGTTAATCAGTAACAAAGAATGCTGAGTTTAGTTCCCAGCAACTGAGGTAGAAGAGAAAAACACTTTCGCTTAGATATCCTTCATCAAACAGTATTAGCCTCATGGCCCTGTTACAATATGGTGGTCTCTAGGACCATCCATGTTGCTGCAACTGGCTTTGTTTCATTCTTTTAATGGCTGAGTAATATTCCATTGTATATATGTACATCTTCTATGTGTACTATGCCCATTCATTTGTTGAAGGACATTTTGGTTGTTTCTATGTCTTGGCTATTGTAATTAGTGCTGCTTTGAACATAAGGGTGCATGTATTTGTTTGAATTTTGATTTTCTCTAGTTGTATATCCAAGAGTGGGATTGCTGGGTCATATGACAATTCTCTTTTTAGCTTTTTTACTGTTTTTCATAGTGGCTGTACCAATTTACATTCCTACCAACAGTGTAGGAGGGTTCCCTTTTTTCTACACCATCCCCAGAATTTATTATTTTCAGACTTTTTAATGATGGCCATTCTGAGCAGTTGGAGGTGGCAGTTTTGATTTGCATTTCTATAAGAATTAATGATGTTGGACATCTTTTTGTGTGCCTGTCATCTGTATGGCTTCTTTGGAGAAATATCTATTTAGGTCTTCTGCCCCTTTTTCAATTGGGTTGTTTATTTTTTGATACTGAGTTGTGTGAACTGTTTGTATATTTTGGAAATTAAGTGCTTGGTTGCATAGTTTGCAAGTATTTTTTTCCCTTTTTGTTGCTTGTCTTTTCATTTTATTTATGATGTCTTTTGCTATGGAAAAGCTGCTGAATTTGTTTAGGTCCCATTTTGATTTTTGTTTTCATTTCTGTTGCCCTGGGAGATTGACCCAAGGAAACACTAGCATAATTTATGTCAGAGAATGTTTTGCCTGTGTTCCCTTCTACAAGTTTTATGGCTTCATGTCTTGTATTTAAGTGCTTAAACCATTTTGAGTTTATTTTTGTATATAGTGTGAGGGAGTGTTCTAACTTCATTGATATACATGGAGCTGTCTAGCTTTCCCAGCACCACGTACTGAAGAGACTGTGAGAAAAACTTACTATTTTAAATGATTTAAATATTTTTTTCAAAAAACTTGCCAGTAATCATCTTCAAATGTACGTTTTATGGTTAGTAAATTTAAAATTGCTCACACCTTCACTTTGCTTTTCTCCACATACTGCTGTCTATATTTTAATTTTTAAAAATGCTATTTTTACAGGTATAACATGCAAGTAAGTGTAGAAGAAATTCTGCTCAATGGGGAAAATGTTAAATTCTAATTTCCGTTATATTGATATTTGTAAATATTTCAACTCATTCTCAGAATTTTTATCTCTTGCTTCCATTCAAAGTTTCTTTCAAAGTTTTTCGGACATTTTTAAATTGTGAGTAAACATACATAAAATTTACCATCTTAACCATTTTTATAGACATTTTAAAAATGTGTTTTAACTTTTTCTGGGAACAAGTACATTCTTTCAAGGCAGAAGCTATCTCTAGTTGATTTTTAGGTGATAAACCTAGCATCTAGAGGAATTCAAAAAGTTACTGAATGAAAAACCAAACTTTTGTTTCCTTCTTTGTACTTTAAAGAATAATACAACCCACAAGTATTTTTATTTTTTAAAATAGGATAGAACACAGACTTTTAGGATACAGTATAGACTTATTACGTATACTTCCTTTATATTTTGCCTGCTAGAAGAAGCTATATTTGAAATTTGAAATGTTTCCGGATTTACTTCTAGCTAAAACTAAAATATATGTAAAATTGTTTGTGCTTAATATATATTTAAAGCTATAATAAAAAGAAAAATATTCTTTAATTTTATTCAAGTAGAGTTCAATAGCATTAAGTATGTTCACGTTGTTGTACAACCATCAGCACTATCTACCTGCAGAACTCATTTCATCTTGCAAAACTGAAATTCTGTACCAATGAAATTATAGCTCCTCATTCTCCCATCCCTCCAGACTTTGGTAACCCCATCCTACTTTCTGGCTCTAAATTTGACTACTCTAGATAAGTTACACAAGTGGGACCATACAACATTTATCCTTTTATGACTGGCTTATTTCACTTAGCATAATGCTGTCAAGGTTCATCTATGTTGTCGTATATATCAGAATTTTCTGCTTTTTTTAGGGCAGGATAATATTCTGTTTTATATATTCAGTTCAGTTCAGTCGCTCAGTCATGTCCAACTCTTTGCGACCCCATGAACGACACCACATCAGAGCCTCCCTGTCCATCACCAACTCCCGGGGACCACCCCAACCCATGTCTGTTGAGTCAGTGATGCCATCCAAACATCTCATCCTCTAGTTGTCCCCTTCTCCTCCTGCTTTCAATCTTTCCCAGCATCAGGGTCTTTTCAAATGAGTCAGCTCTCTGTATCAGGTGGCCAAAGTATTGGAATTTCAGCTTCAACATTAGTCCCTCCAGTGAACACCCAGGACTGATCTCCTTTAGGATGGACTGGTTGGATCTTCTTGCAGTCCAAGGGACTCTCAAGAGTCTTCTCCATCACCACAGTTCATATATAAGGTGGGATAAGAGGTGGCAAGAATACACGGAAGAACTGTACAAAAAAGATCTTCACAACCCAGATAATCATGATGATGTGATCACTAACATAGAGCCAGACATCTTGGAATGTGAGGTTAAGTGGGCCTTAGGAAGCATCACTACGAACAAAGCTACTAGAGGTGATGGAATTCCAGTTGAGATGTTTCAAATCCTGACAGATGATGCTGTGAAAGTGCTACGCTCAATATGCCAGCAAATTTGGAAAACTCAGCAGTGGCCACAGGACTGGAAAAGGTCAGTTTTCATTCCAATTCCAAAGAAAGGCAATGCCAAAGAATGCTCAAACTACCGCACAGTTGCACTCATCTCACATGCTAGTAAAGTAATGCTCAAAATTCTCCAAGCGAGGCTTCAGCAATACATGAACCATGAACTCCCTGATGTTCAAGCTGGATTTAGAAAAGGCAGAGGAACCAGAGATCAAATTGCCAACATCCGCTGAATCATGGAAAAAGCAAGAGAGTTCCAGAAAAATATCTATTTCTGCTTTATTGACTATGCCAAAGCCTTTGACTGTGTGGATCACAATAAACTGTGGAAAATGCAGAGGAGATGGGAATACCAGACCACCTGACCTGCCTCTTGAGAAACCTGTATGCAGGTCAGGAAGCAACAGTTCGAACTGGACATGGAACAACAGACTGGTTCCAAATAGGAAAAGGAGTACGTCAAGGCTGTATATTGTCACCCTGCTTATTTAACTTCTGTGCAGAGTACATCATGAGAAATGCTAGACTGGAAGAAACACAAGCTGGAATCAAGATTGCCGGGAAAAATGTCAATAACCTCAGATATGCAGATGGCACCACCCTTATGGCAGAAAGTGAAGAGGAGCTAAAAAGCCTCTTGATGAAAGTGAAAGTGGAGAGTGAAAAAGTTGGCTTAAAGCTCAACATTCAGAAAACAAAGATCATGGCATCTGGTCCCATCACTTCATGGGAAATAGATGGGGAAACAGTGGAAACAGTGTCAGACTTTATTTTTCTGGGCTCCAAAATCACTGCAGATGGTGACTGCAGCCATGAAATTAAAAGATGCTTACTCCTTGGGAGAAAAGTTATGACCAACCTAGATAGCATATTCAAAAGCAGAGACATTACTTTGCCAACAAAGGTCTGTCTAGTCAAGGCTATGGTTTTTCCTGTGGTCATGTATGGATGTGAGAGTTGGACTGTGAAGAAGGCTGAGTGCCGAAGAATTGATGCTTTTGAACTGTGGTGTTGGAGAAGACTCTTGAGAGTCCCTTGGACTGCAAGGAGATCCAACCAGTCCATTCTGAAGGAGATCAACCCTGGGATTTCTTTGGAAGGAATGATGCTAAAGCTGAAACTCCAGTACTTTGGCCATCTCATGCGAAGAGTTGACTCATTGGATAAGACTCTGATGCTGGGAGGGATTGAGAGTGGGAGGAGAAGGGGACGACCGAGGATGAGATGGCTGGATGGCATCACGGACTCGATGGACGTGAGTCTGAGTGAACTCCAGGAGATGGTGATGGACAAGGAGGCCTGGCGTGCTGCGATTCCTGGGGTCACAAAGAGTCGGACATGACTGAGCGACTGAACTGAACTGAATATTCAGTTTTATATATATTATACATATAATATTCCATTTATATATATATGGAATTATTATCCTGCCTTATATATACCACGTTTTGTTTGCCCATTCATCCACCAATGGATACTTGGTTTGCTTCCACGTTTTGATTATTGTAAATATTACTGCTATGAACACAGGAGTGCAAATATGTCTTGAAGTCCCTACTTTAAATTCCTTTGAGTATTATCCTGAACTGAAATTGCTGATTATATAGTGGGTCCATTTTTAATTTTTTAAGAAACTGCCACTTTGTTTTCCATAGAGGTTGTAGCATTTTATACTCCCACAAACAGTACATAAGTGTTCCAATCTTCCGGTATCCTCACCAATACCTGTTGTTTTGTTTTTGATAGTAGCTGTCCTAATAGGTATGGGATGGTATCTCACTGTGATTTGTGTTTACATTTCCCTGTTGATTAGTTATGTTGAGCATCTTTTTTTTTAGTTTAGTTGCTTTACAGTGTTGGGTTAGTTTCTGCTTGTACAGCAAGCTCAATCAGCCATATGTATACATATATCCCTTCTTCGTCAGCACAGAACATTGAGTAGAGTTCCTGGGTTATACAGTTGATTCTCATTAGTTATCTCTATTATACATAGTAGTGTATATATGTCCATCCCAGTCTCTCAATTCATCCCACCCACTTTCCCTACTTGCTGTTCATATGTTTTTTCTCTATGTCTGTGTCTCTATTTGTGCTTTGCAAATAAGTTCATTTGTGCCAGTTTTCTAGATCCCACATACATGTGTTAATATACAATATTTGATTTTCTTTTTCTGACTTCACTCTGTATGACAGTCTCTAGGTCCATCTATGATCTCTGCAAATGGCACAATTTCATTCTTTCTTATGATTGAGTAATATTCCATTGTTTATGTGTGCCACGTCTTCTTTATCCATTTTTCTATTGATGAAATTTTAGGCTGCTTCCCTGTCCTAGCTCTTGTAAATAGTGCTGCAATGAGCTTTGGAGTGCATGTATCATTTGTAATTATGGTTTTCTCTGAGTATATGCCCAGGAGTGGGATTGCTGGATCACAGGATAGATCTATTTTCAGTTTTATAACAAACCTCCATTATGGGGACTTAGTGGCTATATCACTTTACACTCCTACAAACAGTGTAAGAGGGTTCCCTTTTCTCCACACCTTCTCTAGCACTTACTGTTTGTGGAGTTTCTGATGATGGCCCCAAGAATCACAGCATGCCAGGCCTCCCTGTCCATCACCAACTCCTGGAGTTCACCCAAACTCATGTGCGTCGAGTTGGTGATGCCATCCAGACATCTCATCCTCTGTCATCCCCTTCTCGTCCTGCTCCCAATCCTTCCCAGCATTAGGGTCTTTTCCAATGAGTCAACTCTTCGCATGAGGTGGCCAAAGTATTGGAGTTTCAGCTTTAGCATCAGTCCTTCCAATGAACACCCAGGACTGATCTCCTTTAGGATGGACTGGTTGGATCTCTTTGCAGTCCACGGGCCTCTCAAGAGTCTTCTCCATTATACTTACTGTGTGCTTATTCATGCTGTGCTTAGTTGCTTCGTCATTTCTGACTGTTTATAACCCATTGAACTGTGGCTCACCAGGCTCCTCTGTCCATGGGACTCTTCAGGCAAGAACCCTGGGTTGCTTGAATGGGAACGAATAGGTTGCCATTTTTTTCTCCAGGGCATCTTTCTGATCTAACTCATGTCCTCCTGCACTGAGGCAGATTCTTGACCTGCTGAGACATCAGGGAAGCCTGTAGGGAATAATATCTGATATCTAAACTCAAGATATCAAGATGATGTCAAGATGTCCTTTTTTTTTTTGTTAATTTGATGTGTTACAGTAACATCTCTCTTCCTCAGTTCTTCATCTGTCTAGAACATTTTTTAATATCTCGATTTTATTTTTTTAATTTTATTTTTTGGTTGCATCACATGGTATGTGTGATCATATTTCCCCAACCAAGGATTGGAACCTGGGCCCCTGCATTGGAAGTGCAGGGTCTTAACCACTGGACCACTATAGAAGTCCCCCTTATCTAGTTGTTTTTTTTTTTTTTTCCTTTTCTAGTTCTGAGAGAGATACATAGGAAACAAGATGAAGATCAAAATATGAGCTCCATGATGGAAATGTGATGTTACATTATGGTATGGAATAATGAAATTTCATGAAACTTTAAAAAATATAGATATAGATATGTCCATCATGGAGCTGATATTTTGATCTTCATTTCCTATGTGTTTCTCTTAGAACTAGGCAAGGAGGACTTCCCTGGTGGTTCAGTGGTTAAGACCCTCTACTTCCAATTTACAAATATATATAATATGTATTATATATAATCTCAGCCCCATTTATTGATGAGTCAATTCCTAGGCAGGTTGATAAGAAGTCCGGGGTCCCTGAGTGGGAGAAAGGGGTCTGGGGTTCTCGAGGAAGAGATCAGTTCAGTTCAGTCACTCAGTCATGTCCAAATCTTTGTGACCTCATTGAGTGCAGCATGCCAGGCCTCCCTGTCCATCACCAACTCCCGGAGTTCACTCAAACTCATGTCCATTGACTTGGTGATGCCATCCAGCCATCTCATCCTCTGTCGTCCCCTTCTCCTCCTGCCCCCAACCCCTCCTAGCATCAGAGTCTTTTCCAATGAGTCAACCCTTCACATGAAGTGGCCAAAGTACTGGAGTTTCAGCTTTAGCATCATTCCTTCCAAAGAACACCCAGGACTGATCTCCTTTAGAATGGACTGGTTGGATCTCCTTGCAGTCCAAGGCACTCTCAAGAGAGTCTTCTCCAACACCACAGTTCAAAAGCATCAATTTTTCAGCACTCAGCTTTCTTCACACTCCAACTCTCACATCCATACATGACCACTGGAAAAACCATAGCCTTGACTAGACAGATCTTTGTTGGCAAAGTAATGTCTCTGCTTTTGAATATGCTGTCTAGGTTGGTCGTAACTTTCCTTCCAAGAAGTAAGCGTCTTTTAAGTTCATGGCTGCAATCACCATCTGCATGCAGGTCAGGAAGCAACAGTTAGAACTGGACATGGAAAAACAGACTGGTTCCAAATAGGAAAAGGAGTACGTCAAGGCTGTATATTGTCACCCTGCTTATTTAACTTCTGTGCAGAGTACATCATGAGAAACGCTGGACTGGAAGAAACACAAGCTGGAATCAAGATTGCCGGGAGAAATATCAATAACCTCAGATATGCAGATGACACCACCCTGATGACAGAAAGTGAAGAGGAACTCAAAAGCCTCTTGATGAAAGTGAAAGAGGAGAGTGAAAAAGTTGGCTTAAAGCTCAACATTCAGAAAACGAAGATCATGGCATCCGGTCCCATCACTTCATGGGAAATAGATGGGGAAACAGTGGAAACAGTGTCAGACTTTATTTTTCTGGGCTCCATAATCACTGCAGATGGTGACTGCAGCCATGAATTAAAAGATGCTTACTCCTTGGAAGAAAAGTTATGACCAACCTAGATAGCATATTCAAAAGCAGAGACATTACTTTGCTGACTAAGGTCCGTCTAGTCAAGGCTATGGTTTTTCCAGTGGTCATGTATGGATGTGAGAATTGGAGTGTGAAGAAAGCCGAGTGCTGAAAAATTGATGCTTTTGAACTGTGGTGTTGGAGAAGACTCTTGAGAGTCCCTTGGACTGCAAGGAGATCAACCCTGGGATTTCTTTGGAAAGAATGATGCTAAAGCTGAAACTCCAATACTTTGACCACCTCATGCGAAGAGTTGACTCATTGGAAAAGACTCTGATGCTGGGGGGCATTTGGAGCAGGAGGAGAAAGGGACGACCGTGGATGAGATGGCTGGATGGCATAATGGACTCGATGGATGTGAGTCTGAGTGAACTCCAGGAGTTGGTGATGGACAAGGAGGCCTGGCGTGCTGCGATTCATGGGGTCACAAAGAGTCGAACACGACTGAGCGACTGAACTGAACTGAACTGAATCACCATCTGCAGTGATTTTGGAGCACCAAAATATGAAGTCTGACACTGTTTCCACTGTTTCCCCATCTATTTGCCATGAGGTAATGGGACCAGATGCCATGACCTTAGTTTTCTGAGTGTTGAGCTTTAAGCCAACTTTTTCACTCTCTTCTTTCACTTTCATCAAGAGGCTTTTTAGTTCCTCTTCACTTTCTGCCATCAGGGTGGTGTCATCTGCATATCTGAGGTTATTGATATTTCTCCTGGCAATCTAGGGATTATATAACAGTGTATCCTGCTTGAGGAGAGTTTCTTCTTCCTGAAAACCTTCTGACTAATCCTGATATCTTAAAATGTATATTATGGGAGTGGGTCTGGTAGAATCTTTCTCTTGTTAAGTTCTAATCCTGTTCTCCTAAAATGTAAATTGTGGGCACAGGTCTGGTAAAATTTTCACGAACTTGAGACATTCTTTTGATTTATTGTAATAATCTAGTGAGGAGGGCATTCTCCATCCCCCTTCTGATGTCTGTGTCAGAAGTTTTCTCTGTGCCTTTTCTTACTTTAATAAAACTCTTCTACAGAAAAGCTCTTGAGTGATCAAGCCTGGTCCCTGGTCCAGAAGCTAAATCTTTGGAGATCACGAATCCAACACTGTTCACTATAAGCTATCACTGATAGACTATCTTGGAAGACGATGCTAAGTGTGTGATCATATTGGCTTATGACTATACTTTGCTGTCTAAGTAAAACTGTTTCATTTGGGGCAGGACCTACCTTTAAGCAGAGTGTCAGAGAGCTTAAGATTAGAAGTAGGGTGAGGAGAGAGAGAAAGAAACAAAGAAGCCAAGTCTATTTTCCTCTGCAAAATTCTCCATCAAATAATTAACCCTTAGCCTGGGTACCAGTGAAGGGAAAAGGAGAGAGGTGGAAAAAGCCCTGATGATATGTAATGGAAGTTTCATATGAAAATGTACAAATTTGGGAATAAATGCCCCCTTAACAGTACTGTGGGCTTGCCTGGTGGCTCAATGGTAAAGAATCTGCCTGCAGGTCTAGAAGACCCAGGTTTGATCCCTCGGTTGGGAAGATCCCCTGGAGAAGGAAATGGCAACCCACTCCACTAGTCTTTCTTGGGAAATCCCATGGACAGAGAAGCCTGGTGGGCTACAGTCCATGGGGTCTCAAAAGAGTCAGCCATGACTTAGCGACTAAACAACACACCCCTAACAATACTATAATTATTTTATATGATCATTTCTCATTCTGCCTCTGTAGACTCCTAGAATCCCAAAGATAATTTTATTTATTTTTGCATTTTCTGTGCCTGGTACAGTGTTCAATAAATAATTGCTTGATGAATGCTTAATCCTGAAGTTGAAATTAAGACCTTAAGTTTTACTGGTACTTGTACCTCAAATTCGGAGCAGGCAATGGCAACCCACTCCAGTACTCTTGCCTGGCAAATCCCATGGATGGAGGAGCCTGGTGGGCTGCAGCCCATGGGATCGCTAAGAGTCGGACATGACTGAGCGACTTCACTTTCACTTTCCACTTTCATGCATTGGAGAAGGAAATGGTAACCCACTCTGGTGTTCTTGCCTGGAGAGTCCCAGGGACGGGGGAGCCTGGTGGGCTGCCGTCTCTGGGATCACACAGAGTCGGACATGACTGAAGTGACTTAGCAGCAGCAGCAGCAGCAGTACCTCAAATTTCTAGATCACAGAGCTTCTAGTACTTTCTAATTCCCAGCAGTCTCTCAACAAAATTACATGCATTTTCATCATATTTAGAGATTGTCTACAAGTGTTATTTTTTGCCTAATTTTCTTCCCCAAATAGCTGAGACATATATCTATTTTTAGTTGCTCTCTTCATTTAAATTCAAATAGGACAAAAGCCAAAATCCAGTGTCCTGCTGCAGTATACACAGCTTGAGAATGCTTTCTAAATATTTGCAGACTTCTGTACGAAAAAGAGACCTTGTGAGGCATCACTGATATAGGTTGATTGGGACCAGATGGGAATCATATAATTCTAATTTCCAGAATCCTTCCTTACATAGGAAAAGGTTTGGTAGACAGCAACAGAAAGATGTCCTTCTTGTAGGGGGAAAGTCTCCCCTAGGCAGCCTGTAGCTGTGTCTGCTTAGTTAAGCTGTGGAGTAGTGTGGGCATCAGTAAAGGTGGGGAGAGGCTGAAACAGACCTCAGGAATGAAGTGGGAAGAGCAGAAACCTTGGGTTGGAACTTCAGTATGTCCCTTACATTTCAGAGCTACAGTTCCTTCATCTCTAAGGGGAGTTAATAACATCCCTTTTGCTGGGCTAGCCGTAAGTTCTGAGTGAGGCCAGAGGGGGTACCACTGGGGAGCAGACACATTCATTTCATTTGTATGTCAGGTTAACCTGTATCATGGGAGCATCACCCCACTTCTCTGTCAGCTCTATGGACACAGAGCTAGAGGCATTTTCTGAGCAAATTTATTTTTCAAAACCTTCTTCTGAGGCATTGTCCATATGTTCTACGCTTGAATTTTTTCTTCATTTGTGAAAACGTAAACACACGTTCAGGCACTTTGACCATATTACAATTACCATACTGTTTATCTTTTTTGCTTGAATACAAGCTGTGAGTTTCAATGCTCATCTGGTCTCCTTGGCTAAGAGGATGACTTCTATGCCACTTAGGAATGGTTGACATTTAAATCTTAGCAGTGACTGTTGGAACACTTCCAGATTAATTTTGGAAAATTGATTGAAATCCAATTTTTTTCCTCTGTAAAGACTCATAAGAAACTATTAAGAGTGATTACTTTTTGGATGAGAAATTTGTGAGGGGCAAATGAGCTGTGATGGACATACTCTGAGACAAGCTACCTCCTGGGATTCAAACCCTTGTGTTATTCCCCTCCTATCTCTTTTTAAGTCTTTATTGATTTTTTTTAAAACAATATTGCTTCTGTTTTATATTTTGGTTTTTTGGCCAAGAGGCATGTGGGATCTTAGCTCCAACCAAGGATTCAATACGTACCTCCTGCACTGGAAAGTGAAGTCTTAGCCCCTGGACCACCAGGAAAGTGCCCTGTTATCCTCTCCTCTTGAATGTAGACTGAACATATTTGCTTGCCTCTGGTAAGTACAAGCAGAAGTGATGGATATCATTTCCACAATGAGGTTATAGAAAGACGGTGACTTCCATCTTGGCTGTTTTCTGTTGCTTTCTCTTGTTTGCTCACTGGAAGGGAGGCTGGTGACCATGTTGTGGGCTGCCCTATGCATAGCCCACATGGTAAGCAACTGAGGGCAGCCTGCAGCCAACAACCCATGATAACTGAGGCCCTTAGTCCATTGCCTGTAAGGGGCTAAATGCTGCCAGCAACCATGTGAATGAGTTGGAAGAAGATCTCCCCCTAGCTGAGCATTTAGATGAGACTGAAGTCCCATCAACAGCTTGACCACAGCCCAAAAGATCTAGAACCAGAGACAACCAGCTAAGCAGTACCTGGATTTCTGACCTGCAGTAACTGAGATAATAAGTGTTTTGTTAAGTTGCTGTTTGGGGGGTGGGAGTAAATTTGTTTCTTGGCAATAGATAACTCGTCCAGGAAGAGGGTATGGAAAAGAGCTATAAATAAGCAGCATTTACCTCTTATTATGTCTTCTATACCAAGAATTTTCTATTTGTATATATGCATTATTTGTACTTTGGGTGGGGGTTTTCTGTTTCAATGATGAGAGTTTATTATTCAGCTCTTTGGTGAAATATCAGAGTACAGAAAACTTTTAAAAATACTGTCAACGGGTATTATTTAAGAAGGTAGATTATGGCAAACTGCAAATTGGCTCACTCAACATCAACACTTCTATTGCCTTCCCATATCATAGAAGCTAGAAATTGATAAAAGAAAAACCTACATTTTCCAGACTCTCTTGTAGTGGGGGACCAATATGTAACCTAGCTTTCACCAAGTACACATACTACTTATGTAAAACAGACAAGAAAGAAATTCACAATGTGAGATGGTGGTAATTTCTGGCATACTTGTGGGTAGAGCTGCTGATTATTCTGCAGTAACTGTGGCAGAGATTCTGTTGTCTAGAAGCAGATTAGACAATAATCCAAAAGTACCAGTGAGAGGGCAGGGTTGCCATGGAGCTTTTCAAAAAAACAGTTTTATAGAATTTGTTGTTGTTGTTCAGTCACTCAGTCGTGTCCAAGTCTCTGTGTCCCCATGCACTCAGCACGCCAGGCTTCCCTGTCCTTCACTATCTCCTGGAGTTTGCTCAAACTCATGTCCATTGAGTTGGTGATGCCATCCAACCATCTCATCCTGTCCCCTTCTCCTCCTTCCCTCAGTCTTTCCCAGCATCAGCGTCTTTTCCAGTGAGTCAGCCCTTTGCATCAGGTGGCCAAATTATTGGAGCTTCAGCATCACTAAATGAATATGCAGGACTGATTTCCTTTAGAATTGACTGGTTTGATCTCCTTGCTGTACAAGGGACCCTGAAGAGCCTTTACCAGCAACGCAATTCGAAAGCATCAATTCTTTGGCACTAAACCTTCTTTATGGTCCAACTCCTACATCCGTACCTGACTACTGGAGAAACCATAGCTTTGACTATACAGATCTTTGTCAGCAAAGTAATGTCTCTGCTTTTTAATACACTGTCTACGTGTGCCATAGATTTCCTTTCAAGGAGAAAGTGTCTTCTAATTTCATGGCTGCAGTCATCATCTGTAGTGATTTTGGAGCCCAAGAAAATAAAATAAAATCTGTCACTGCTTCTACTTTTTCCCCAACTATTTGCCATGAAGTGATGGGACTGGATGTCATGATCTTAGTTTTTTGAATGATGAGTTGTAAGCCTACTTTTTAGTCTCCTCTTTTACCCTCAAAAGGCTCTTTAGTTCTTCTTTGCTTTCTGCCATTAGCGTGGTATCATCTGCATTTCTGAGGTTATTGATATTTCTCCCAGCAGTCTTGAGTCCAGTTTGTGCCTCATCCAGCCCAGCATTTCACATGATGTACTCTGCATATAAATTAAAAAACTAGGTGACAATATACAGCCTTGTCTTACTCCTTTCCCAATTTTGAACCAATCAGTTATTCTATGTCCAGTTCTAAATGTTGCTTCTTGACCTGCATACAGGTTTCTCGGGAGACAGGTAAGGTGTTCTAATATTCCTGTCTCGTTAAGAATTTTCCACAGTTTGTTGTGATCCACACAGTCCAAAGCTTTCTCATAGCCTATGAAGCAGAGGTAGATGTTTTGCTGGAATTCCCTTGCTTTCTCTATGATCCAATGAATGTTGGCAATTTGATCTCTGGTTACTGTACCTTTTATAAACCCATCTGCAAGTTCTTGGTACACATACTGCTGAAGCCTAGCTTGAAGGATTTTGAGCATTCTCTTGCTAGAATGGGAAATGAGCACAATTGTCTGGTAGTTTGAACATTCTTTGGCATTGCCCTTCTTTGGGATTGGAATGAAAACGGAACTTTTCTAGTCCTGTAGCCACTGCTGAGTTTTCTGAATTTGCTGGCCTATTGAGCACATCACTTTAATAGCATCATCTTTTAGGATTTGAAATAGCTCAGCTGGAATTCCATCACGTCCACTAGTTTTGTTCTTAGTAATGCTTCCTAACGCGCACTTGACTTCACTGTCCAGGATGTCAAGGTGAGTGACCTAGAGAATAGCTGGGCATTACTCATTTGATGCCATTGTTCCATGTGGAGTAGCATCCAACATAAGGATTTAACTGACTTTACTACTTCTCTCTCCTCTCCCCTACCCCTTCCAAAATTTTGTAATTAAGTTACATTTAATTTTTCTTTTAGTATCCTAAAACCTTAAGTAATATAAAGCTTTACTTTCATTGCTTCAAACTTAAACTTCCTGTAATACCCCTCCCCATTAATATCTAATCTTCCCTCCAACTTTATTTCCCTTTCTTTCCGGTAAAACATTTTTGAGTGTTAAAAAAATGCAGCATTAATAATTACACTGGAACAGTAAGTGTAATCAAATAAACTTTAGTTCATGCTGTTTAACTAGTTATATTTCTGCCAGATCTCTCCACTTGACTTGGAAAATATACTTAAAATTTTCTATGGAAAATGTATGGTCAAAACTGAGTTATATAGTTTTTCTCTCAATAAGTTAAAATACATAGAAAAATATAGAAAGGAAGTGGGCAAAAATGTTAGGATTGGTTATTTCCAGATGGTTAGATATTGGACATTTTTTATTTCCTGTTTCTCTGTTTTCTATGTTCTCCTAATTTTCTCCAGTGAGTATGACTTAACTGTTTTTAAACAAGGAAATAAAAGCTGCTGAAAATTTGAAAAGTACTTCCTTATAACCCACATAAATGAACAAAAGTTTTAACTCATTGCCCAGAGAATTTTGTCTATTCAGACACCACATGTTTTCTCTAAATGTCTCAAAATTATGAAAAATAGCGAATAGATAGGATTTTGATGGTGGTCCAGTGACTAAGACTCTGCACTCCCATTTCAGGGGCCCGGGGTCTGATCCTTGGTCAGGGAGGTAGCTCTCACATGCTGTAACTAAGACTCGAATCAGCCAAATTTAAAAAAAATTGTTTTAATAGCTAATAGATCATTTATTTCTGACCATTTTGAAGGAGTATTATTGGGACCTGCTGCTCACTGCTTACAAAATAAAAACTCAGAAATGTTGATAGAAAGGAAAGCTGCCTTTAATCAGAATGCCAGCAATCAGGGGGAATGGTAGATTCAGTGTCCCCCCTAAAACTATCTCTGAAAATTCTGCTTGGCATGAAAGTTTTCAAGGGAACAATGGGAGTAATTTCAGTCATTAAGATCAGGGTCAGAGTTGTCACAGGGTCAGAGTTGTCGCTGACCCCCAGTAACTGACGGCTCATTGACTTCTTGTGATCTTCCTCTATAACATTGTAACTAAAATTTTCCACCAAGCCACAACCAGCATGCAGTAATCTTAGTTCCTGATCAGAGATTGAAACTGCACCCCCTGTAGCTGGAAGCACAGAGTCCCAACCACTGGACTGCCAGGAAAGTTCTTGTGATCTTGTTCATACAATTTGATCACACACTTTGTTAATGAGATTATTGAAGGAGAAGCTAGGGAAGAGATCTGGTCATCTATTACTTATTTTTCATTTCTACATCTTTGAATCTACAGAGAGAAACAACAAGTTAGGCAAAGTGTTGTGTGATCAAAAGATTTGAAAGATGTGCTTGGACCAGAGATGAGCATAGCATAGCAGTGCCTGGTTTAAAAGTTAGGTACAATATAGCTTTGCAGAAGTGACAAGAAAAGGGGCTTCCTGCAAAGGGTGGTTTTCTGCAAAGATCTGCTTATAGGAGAAGTCAAAATACAGTTCTACTCTTTAAGAGCATGTGGCAGGCAATGAAGGGAACAGAAGCATAGGAATTCTTGAAGGAAATTTTGAACTCTCAGAACAGTGCTGCTCACGTGTGATCTGTAGACTGGCAGCTTCAGCATTCCCTGGGATCTTGTGGGAACATCAAATTCAAGAGCCCTACCAGAAACACTTCGATTTCAGTTTTCTGCAGGTGGGGCCCAGAAATCTGTCCTCCAGGTGATTCATTTTTTTAGTAATTTTAGTGACTGCTTTTTTTCATTTATTATTTTTCATTGGAGTATAATTGCTTTCCAAAGTTGTGTTAGTTTCTGTTTTACACATGGTAATGCATATGTTTGAATGCCACTCTCTCAATTCATCCCACCCCTCCACCCCCTATTGTGTCTACAAGTCCATTCTCTATGTCTGCATCTGTTTCTGCCCTGCAAATAGATTCATCAGTACCATTTTTCTAGATCCCATACATAAGCATTAATTTGTTTATAATATTGTTTTTTCAAACAAACATACAATGTTTATTTTTCTCTTTCTGACTTATTTCACTCTGTATAACTGGCTATAGGTTCATCCACCTCACTAGAACTGACTCAAATGCATTATGGCTGAGGAATATGCCATTGTATATGTGTACCACAACTTCTTTATCCATTCATCTATCGATGGACATCTAGATTGCTTCCTTGTCCTGGCTACTAAAATAGTGCTGCAATGAACACTGGTGTGCATGTGTTTTCTGGAATTATGGTTTTCTGGGTATATGCCCTGGAGTGATATTGCTAGGTCAGATGGTAGTTCTATTTTTAGTTTTTTCATATTGTTCTCCATAGTGGCTGTATCAATTTACATTCCCACCAACAGTGCAAGAGGATTACTTTTCTCCACACCCTCTCCAGTATTTATTGTTTGTAGATTTTTTGATGATGACCATTCTGAGCAATGTAAGGTGATTCTTCATTGTAGTTTTGATTTACATTTCTCTGATAATGAGAGATGTGGAGCATCTTTTCATGTGTTTGTTAGCCATCTGTGTGTCTTCTTTGGAGAAATATCTGCTTAGATCTTCTGCCCATTTTTTGATTGGGTTCTTTGTTTTCCTGGTATTAAGCTGCATGAGCTACTTGTATAATTTTGAGATTAATTCTTTGTCAGCTTCATTTGCAAATATTTTTACCCATTCCAAGGGTTGTGTTTATAGTTTCCTTTGTTGTGCAAAAGCTTTTCAGTTTAATTAGGTCCTACCTGTTTATTTTTGTTTTTTTATATCCATTAATCTAAGATATAGGTCACAGAGGATATTGCTGTGATTTATGTCAGAGTGTTCTGCCTATGTTTTCCTCTAAGAGTTTTATAGTTTCTGGCCTTTTGTTTAGATCTTTAATCCATTTCAAATTTATTTTTGTGTATGGTATTAAGTAGTGTTCTAAATAATTTCATTCTTTTACATGTAGTTGTCCAGTTTTCCAGCACCACTTATTGAAGAGGCTGTGCTTCTTCCATTGTATACTCTTGTCTCTTTGTCAAAGATAAGGTGCCCATAGGTGTGTGGGTTTATCTCTGGGCTTTCTATCTTGTTCCACCAGTCTATATTTCTGTTTTTGTGCCAGTACCATACTCTTTATTTTTATTGCTTTGTAGTACAGTCTGAAGTCAGTAAGGTTGATTCCTCCAGCTCCATTCTTCTTTATCAAGATTGTTTTAGCTATTCAGAGTTTTCTGTGTTTCCATACAAATTATGAATTTTTTTTGTTCTAGTTCTGTGAGAACTGCTATTGGTAATTTCATAGGGATTGCACTGAATTGCTTTGGGTACTATAGTCACTTTCACAACATTGATCTTCCAGTCGAGGAACATAATATATCTCTCCATCTGTTTGTGTTGTCTTTGATTTCTTTCATCAGTGTCTCATAGTTTTCTGTATACAGGTCTTTTATCTTCTTATGTAGGTTTATTCCCAGGTATTTTATTCTTTTAGTTGCAATGGTGAATGGAATTGTTTCTTTAATTTCACTTTCCTATTTTTCATTATAAGTGTGTAGGAATGCAAGGGATTTCTGTGTGTTAGTTTTGTATCCTGCAGATTAGCTCTAATTTTCTGGTGGAATATTTATGGTTTTCTATGTATAGTGTCATGTCATCTACAAACAGAGTTTTATTTCTTTTCCAATCTGGATTCCTTTTATTTCTTTTTCTTCTCTGATTGCTGTGGCTAGGACTTCCCAAATGATATTGAATAATAGTGGCAAGAGTAAGCACCCTTGCCTTGTTCCTGATCTTAGAAGAAATGCTATCCATTTTTTGCCTTTGAGAATGTTTGCTGCGGGTTTGTCACATATGGCCTTTATTTGTTGAAGTAGGTTCCTTCTGTGCCCATTTTTTGGAGAGTTTCTTTTTTATCATAAATGGGTGTTGAGTTTTGTCAAGGGCTTTTTCTGTATCTATTAAGATTATTGTATGGTTTTGATCTTTTAATTTTTTTATATGATGTATTACATTGATTGATTTGTAGATATTGAAGAATCCTTGCATTCTTGGGATAAACCCCACTTGATCTGGGTGTATGATTCGTTTAATGTATTGTTGCATTCTGTTTGCTAGTTGAAGTTTTTGCATCTATGTTGATCAGTGATATTGGTCTGTAATTTTCTTTTATGTAATATTCTCATTTTGGTGTCAGGGTAATGTGACATTTTAGAATGTGCATGGGTGTGTTCCTTCCTCTGCAATTTTTTGGAAGAGTTTGAGAAGGATAGGTATTAATTCTTCTCTAAACATTTGATAGAATTTGCCTGTGAAGCCATCTGACCCTGGGCTTTTGTTTATTTGAAGATTGTTTTTTTAATCACAGTTTTGATTTCTGTGCTTGTGATTGGTCTGTTCATGATTTTTAATTCTTCCTGGTTCAGTTTTGGAAGGTTGTATTTTCCCAAGAATTTTTCCATTTCTTCCAGGGTGTCCATTTTATTGGCATATAGTTGCTCATAGTAGTTGCTATTGATTCCTTCTAGACTATTTTCAGTAATGGTGTAGTTCCTTGCTGTTTGTTATTCTTTATTTCTTCTAGGTCTTTGTTAAATATGTTAAATGTTTCTTGCATTTTCTCCATTCTATTTTTAATATTTTGAAAACTTCTTTATTTTCATTACTTTATACTCTTTTTCAGATAGGTTGCCTATTTCTTCTTCATTCATTTGGTCTTGTAGATTTTTACCTTACTCCTTCATCTGTAACATTTTTTATCTTTTTTTTTTTTTTTGATATGTGGTACTGTGTTCCTGTCTTACTAGTTTGGCCTTAGGTTTGGAGTGGAGTTTGTAGGCAGTTGGATAAAGCTTAGTCTTGGTGTTGAGATAGGGACCTCTGGATACCCCCACATGGATTAATACTCCCTGGGACCTGATGTTCTTTGTTACTCTAGCAGTTCAGACTCAGCGCTTCTACCACAAATGATGATTTCTGGCCTATGAACCATGATCCCACAACCCATGGGCCCAGAAATAAAAATGAAAGAAAGGTGCAAAAAAATAACAAAAATGAAAAGTATGGTAAATCTAGAATAGTAACAGGTATATTAGAAGAATTAAGAGTATATTTGAAACAACCCCTAGAGGGTAAACCCAGACCCCAATAGCAAAGAGAAGAAGAAGGAAAAAAAAATTATATATATATATATAATATAATTTTAAAAAATAAAAATAAGAGGGAGCAGAATAATAATGAAGAGTAAAAAATAAGTTTAGAAAACTTATAGAAATAGTAGGAAAAATAAGCTTATGTATTTAACAACCCCTGGAAGATAAAACTGAACCCCACTGGGAAATAGTGAAAAAACAAAACAAAATCCCCCTAAAAAACAAAGAAACAACAGCAACAAGAAAAGGCAGGAAAAAAAAGAGAAAAACCTTGTATGTGAAGGGCGGGGCTTAGGTGAGAGGCGGGGCCTCAGGGGGTGGAGGGCTTGGCCTGGGGCCTCAGGAGGCTCCTCAGGGCCGAGGGGGCAGGAGAACACAGGGCAGTTCCCTGCTCCTCGAATCTGATGGGAGCCTCCCCAAGCTGGTCTGCCTTTTTCCTCCTCCTCCCTCTCTCTCACGTCTACAGGACCCACCCTGGCGGAGTGGTCCCTGCTGGAAAGAGGGCCCTGGAGGACCAGGGGAACCTGGAATGCAGAGAGGGTCCTGAAAGACAGAGGTGGTCCCAGAGGGTGGAGAGGGTCTTGAAGGATGGAGGGCTCTCGGTCAGGAGTCTTAGGGGGCTCCTTGGGGCTGAGTGGGTGGGGGAAACTCAGGTGGTTCCCCAACCCTTCAAACCCCAAAGGAGGCTTCCCCTTTGGCCTGGCTTTTTCTCCTTTCCCCACCTCCTCATGTCCATAGGACCCACCCAGATGGAGGGTGCTCAGGAGGACAGAGAGCTTGGCTGGAAAGGCAGAGGGTTCCCCAAGGGTGGAGGACCAGGCCCGGGGCCCCAGGAGGCTCCCCAGGGCCAGGTGTAAGGGAAACCTCAGGGGCTTCCTCTAATAGATCCTCTGATGGCTGAGGACCCTTCCCCTCCCTGCCAAGCAGATATGTCTTTTCTGGCACCAGATCTACCCCCATCCCCCAGCAGCCCTTCAGTTGCAGTCTCCTGCCCTTAACCTCCTCCAACTCCTCCCTACCTGGTACCTAGTCACCCCTTCTGGCAGCCTGGCTATGGAAGGCCCCCCACCAGCATTTGGTGAGTATCTTAGGCAAGGGGAGACATGGACTCTGAGTCTGCCCTTGCCACCATCTTGACTCTTCTCTCCTCTCCCCCCAGCATTTATTATTTGTAGACTTTTTGTTGATGGTCCTTCTGACCAGTGTGAGGTGATGTGTCACTGTAGGTTTTGTCAGCTTTAAAAAATTCACATGTGAGAGTTGGCGGTTAAGCTTTATTTGGGGCAAAATGACCATAGCTTGAGAGACAGCATTTCAGACAGCTCTGACAAACTGCTCCAAAGACATAGTAGGGGGAAGGTCAGTATATATGTGACTTTGGTAAAGGGGGAATACATGCAATCAAGCATATATTTTTGCAGAAGGTTACTACTAGTCATGAGAAGCAGATGTCACCATGAAGGATTTTAGTGCTTTTCTAGATATGAGTATATACAAGAATTTGGCTCATAAAATTTGCTCCTGAAAATATCTAACTCTCTGAAGACATGTCCTGCCAGTTTTTCCAGAGCACAGAGTGCCTCATTTCTGCTGTCTACCCTGCACTCCTTTCAGGGGGTGTTGAAAATCAGCAGCTACAGCAGCATGTGATTTAATCCTTATAGAGGTAGATGGCAAGTGCTAATTTGTAGTTGACATTTTGATTTGCATTTCTCTAATAATTAGTGATGTTGAGCATCTTTTCATGTGCCTGTTGGCCATCTGTATGTCTTTTGTGGAGAAATGTCTACTATTGCCCATTTTTTGAGTGGATTGCTTGGGATTTTTTATATATTGAACTGTATGAGTTGTTTGTATATTAACAATTCTTAAGTTTTAAGTTGCTCACTGTTCTGAGTCAGTTCAGTGCTGTCGCTCAGTCGTGTCCGACTCTTTGCGACCCCATGAATCACAGCACGCCAGGCTTCCCTGTCCATCACCAACTCCCGGAGTTCACTCAGACTCACATCCATCGAGTCCGTGATGCCATCCAGCTATCTCATCCTCTGTTGTCCCCTTCTCCTCCTGATCCCAATCCCTCCTAGCATCAGAGTCTTTTCCAATGAGTCAACTCTTCGCATAAGGTGGCCAAAGTACTGGAGCTTCAGCTTTAGCATCATTCCTTCCAAAGAAATCCCAGGGTTGATCTCCTTCAGAATGGACTGGTTGGATCTCCTTGCAGTCCGAGGGACTCTCAAGAGTCTTCTCCAACACCACAGTTCAAAAGCATCAATTCTTCGGCACTCAGCCTTCTTCACAATCCAACTCTCACATCCATACATGACCACAGGAAAAACCATAGCCTTGACTAGACGGACCTTAGTCGGCAAAGTAATGTCTCTGCTTTTGAATATGCTATCTAGGTTGGTCATAACTTTTCTTCCAAGGAGTAAGCATCTTTTAATTCCATGGCTGCAATCACCATCTACAGTGATTTTGGAGCCCCAAAAAATAAAGTCTGACACTGTTTCCCCTGTTTCCCCATCTATTTCCCATGAAGTGATAGGACCAGATGCCATGATCTTCGTTTTCTAAATGTTGAGCTTTAGGCCAACTTCTTCACTCTCCACTTTCACTTTCATCAAGAGGCTTTTGAGTTCCTCTTCACTTTCTGCCATAAGGGTGGTGCCATCTGCATACCTGAGGTTATTGATATTTCTCCCGGCAATCTTGATTCCAGCTTGTGTTTCTTCCAGTCCAGCATTTCTCATGATGTACTCTGCATAGAAGTTAAATAAGCAGGGTGACAATATGCAGCCTTGACGTACTCCTTTTCCTATTTGGAACCAGTCTGCTGTTCCATGTCCAGTTCGAACTGTTGCTTCCTGATCTGCATACAGATTTCTCAAGAGGTAGCCAGGTGGTCTGGTATTCCCATCTCTTTCAGAATTTTCCAGTTTATTGTGATGCACACAGTCAAAGGCTTTGGCATAGTCAATAAAGCATAAATAGATGTTTTTCTGGAACTCTCTTGCTTTTTCCATGATCCAGCAGATGTTGGCAATTTGATCTCTGGTTCCTCCACCTTTTCTAAAACCAGCTTGAACTTCAGGGAGTTCACGGTTCATGTATTGCTGAAGCCTGGCTTGGAGAATTTTGAGCATTACTTTACTAGCATGTGAGATGAGTGCAATTGTGTGGTAGTTTGGGCATTCTTTGGCATTGCCTTTCTTTGAGATTGGAATGAAAACTGACCTTTTCCAGTCCTGTGGCCACTGCTGAGTTTTCCAAATTTGCTGGCATATTGAGTGCAGCACTTTCACAGCATCATCTTTCAGGATTTGAAACAGCTCAACTGGAATTCCATCACCTCCACTAGCTTTGTTCGTAGCGATGCTTTCCAAAGCCCACTTGACTTCACATTCCAGGATGTCTGGCTCTAGATGAGTGATCATACCATCATGATTATCTGGGTCATGAAGATCTTTTTTGTACAGTTCTTCCATGTACTCTTACCACCTCTTCTTAGTATCTTCTGCTTCTGTTAGGTCCAGACCATTTCTGTCCTTTATTGAGCCCATCTTTGCATGAAATGTTCCCTTGGTATCTCTAATTTTCTTGAAGAGATCTCTAGTCTTTCCTATTCTGCTGCTTTCCTCTATGCATTGATCATGGAAGAAGGCTTTCTTATCTCTTCTTGCTATTCTTTGGGATTCTGCATTCAGATGCTTATATCTCTCCTTTTCTCCTTTGCTTTTTGCTTCTCTTCTTTTCACAGCTATTTGTAAGCCCTCCCCAGACAGCCGTTTTGCTTTTTTGCATTTCTTTTCCATGGGGATGGTCTTGATCCCTGTCTCCTATACAATGTCACGAACCTCCGTCCATAGTTCATCAGGCACTCTATCTATCGGATCTAGGCCCTTAATTCTATTTCTCACTTCCACTGTATAATCATAAGGGATTTGATTTAGGTCATACCTGAATGGTCTAGCAGTTTTCCCTACTTTCTTCAATTTAAATCTGAACTTGGTAATAAGGAGTTCATCATCTGAGCCACAGTCAGCTCCTGGTCTTGTTTTTGTTGACTGTATAGAGCTTCACTGTTCTGAGTAGCATGATGAAATTTCAAACCATTTTCCCAGTCCCACTCAGGACCTGAAACGTTTCTTTGTGCAGGATATCCCGCCTGATAGTTATCAGATCTACTATCACAGTATGGTAGTGCTTGTGTTCATGTAACCCTTATTTTATGTAAAAATGGCACCAAAGAGCAAGAGTAGGGATCCTGACAATTGGTAAATGCCAAAGAGAAGCCCTAAAGTGCTTCCTTTAAGTGAAAAGTTGAAAGTTCTCGACTTAGTAAGGAAAGGAAAAAATTGTATGCTGAGGTTGCTAAGATCTATATTGAGGATGCATCTTCTATTCATGAAATTGCGAAGGAGAAAGAAATTTGTGCTATTTTTGCTATCACAGCTCAAACTTCAAAAGTTATGGACACAGTGTATGGTAAGTGCTTAGTTAAAATGGAAAAGGCATTGGATTTGTACAATAAGATATTCTGAGAGAGAAGCAACATTCACATAACTCACTATGTATGTGTGCTAAGTTGCTTCAGTTGTGTCTGACTCTTTGTGACCCTATGGACTGTAGCCCTCCAGGTTCCTCTGTCCATGGGAATTGCCCAGGCAAGATTACTGGAGTAGGTTGCTATGCTCTCCTCCAGGGAATCTTCAGGACCCAGGGATCAAATCCGCATCTATGTCTCCAGTGTTGGCAGGCAGATTCTTTACCACTAGCGCCACCTGGGAAGTCCAACTTTTATTACAGTATATTATTACAATTGCTTTATTATTCATTGTTGTTAGTCTCTTACTATGTGTAATTTGCAAATTAAAATTTATCACACACATAGGGAAAAACATAGTATATACATCAGCTTGCCAATGCAGGAGACATATGAGATGTAGGTTTGATCCCTGGGTTGGGAAGATGCCCTGAAGGAGGAAATGGCAACCCACTCCAGTATTCTTCCCTGGAGAATCCTGTGGACAGAGGAGCCTGGCAGGCTACACGTATGTGGGGTCACAAGGAGTCAGATACGACTGAGCCTGTACACACACACTATCCACAATTTCAGACGTCTACTGGAGGTATTAGAATGTACCCTGTGTAGATGTGGGAGGACTGCTGTATCCCCGAGACTCATGGGGAGCTGGTGCCTGGGATGCTGTCAAAATGGACAGAGAAAGAGAGATCTACTTCTCCTTTCCTTCATCCTTCCAATTTTTTCTCTGCCATTAGCAAAACCTTGCTGAAAACCAGCTGACTCAAGAACCTGGAAAAAAATATCTTGCAGGGGAGAGTCCCTCTAATAGCTCAGAGCAAGTAGGAGAAGAGTGAGGAAGGAATCTGAAGGTCCACAGGACTTTGCCCAGGTTGGGTGCAAAGTCTTAATTCAGTCCACCGATTGATAAATCAGGAGAAGTAACAAAGGGCGAAGTAGTATGAAAAAAGTATATGTGGTATGAAGTGGTATGAAAAAAGTGGCATGCCTGTCTTTTAGGACTTTAAGATTTGTATAGACATACCAAGCCTCATGCTTAAAAAAGCCCCATGTGGTTTATATTCTGCTGTTGCTATCCTAAAATTCTTGATAATTTTGAACAAAGAACCTCCATTTTTACTTGCATTGCACCCTATAAATTATGTAGCCAGCTGACTGACTGGAAACATTAAAATTTTAAAACATAGAGTAATTGTATTCATAATACAGTATGGAGATGGTACACCTATTTATAAAAACTCCCCATGATGTAAAATTGAAGTATACTTAATTTACAATGTTGTGTTAATTTCAAGTGTACAAGAAAGTCATTCAGTTATACATGCATCTGTTCTTTTACAGATTCTTTTCCATTATAGGTTTTTATAAGATATTGATACAGTTTCCTGTGCTATATAGTAGGTCCTTGTTGTTTATTTTGTATATAGTAGTTTGTATTGATAATCCCAAACTGCTAATTTATCAACTCCCCTACTATACCTTTTCATAACCACAAGTTTGTTTTCTACATTTGTAATAGAACTAATTTATTCTCATCACTAGCACCAATCCATTTATGTTCCATGTTTCAGTTATTTTCATAAAATTATAAGGACAAAATGCAATTAATACAAAGTCTTACTTCAGCCTACCAAATGATGATTCAGAAGAACTAACAAAGGGTGAAGTGGTATGTAAAGAGAGCAGCAGGCCTGTCTTTGAGGACTTTAAGATTTGTACAGGCACACCAAGCCTCGTACAGCAAAATAGTAACAATATTAAAAGCAGACTATTGATGGACCAACAGGTCCCACCACTGGGGAATAAATAAGTCAGCTTTTGGGTCACCTCATGTAGGCAAGTCTGAATTCAGTACCTCAGAGCTGATAGAGAGGAATCAGTCATTTAAAAATTTATATAAGTTCAACTTTTATGAAAATCAAATGTAAAAAGTCAAAGATTACCTTTAAGCCAAAAGCTGCTGAAAATGTAAAGAGAATGTGACATAAATATAATCATAGAAACTAAGACTTAAATATTTTCTTGGCATTAACAGCTTATACAGATAAAAATTATAGCTAAATAATACAATTAATAAATATATATTTGGTCCCTAATTTTGAGAATATATCTGCTTTAAGAAAGCTATAGGCGTATCTTCTAATTGGATGCAAAGATTCAACATTGTAGAGAGGTCACATCCTCTCAAATAGATCAATGAATGTAGTTGCAAACAAAAAACTCTGTGATTTGATCAAAGAATTTAAAAGGTTATAAAAAAGTAGAATAGATGGGAGAAATTATAAAAATAAAAAATAATGAGATGAGTTTGACCTTTGCACTTAAAAATGTGTGACATTATAGCAGTTAAAAGAGTAAAGGGAAAGGACCAGGAAATGAATGAATCACAGGAAATTGGTATATGATAAGGATCATTAGTAATTGGTGTGGATATACAGTCAATGGCTAACTGCTTGGGGAAAGTAAAGCTTAATTCCTAGCTCACTCCTTAAAGCACACAAAAATCCAAAAATGGATCAAAATTTGTTACAAAATATGAAACCATATAAATAATGACCTACATTATACTACTTTTAGGGGGTTTGTGTTTAAAGTCTTGTTTACACTTAAATCTTTAAACCTTTTTGCATCTAGTCTGTTCTAGTGATATAACTATCTATTCCTGTTATTATAGCTTTATTGTGCATTTTAATATCTGCTAGGGACAGTTCACCTTCATTACTTTCTTTTTCAAACAGTATCTAAATATTCTCACAGATTTATTCTTCTATATTAAGTTTAGAATTATTTTTTATCAAGATTTATCTCTTTTAAAGATTTCAGCTGGAATTCTTATACAGATTGTTGTGGAAAGAACCGGTGTCATTTTTAACTTTTTATTTTATATTGGAGTATAGTTGATTTACAGTATTGTGTAAGTTTCAGATGAACAGCAAAGTGATTCAGTTATATATACATATATATCAATTCTTTTTCAGATTCTTTTCCCATGTAGTTTATTATAAAATATTGAGTTCCCTGTGCTATACCGTTGTTTGTTGTTTAGTCACCAAGTCATGTCTGACTCTTTTGCTACCCCCATGGACAGTAGCCCGTTAGGCTCCTCTGTCCATGGCATTTTCCAGGCAAGAGTACTGTAGTGGGTTGCCTTTTCCTTCTCTAGGGGATCTTCCCAACCCAGGGATTGAACCCACATCTCCTGCATTGCAGGCATATTCTTTACTACTGAGCCACCAGGGAAACCTGTGCTGTAAGATCCTTGTTGATTATCTGTTTTATATATACTAGTGTGTATATGTTAATCCCAACCCCCTAATTTATCCCTCCCCACCTCCTTTTCACTTTTGGTAACCATAAATTTGTTTTCTAAGTCTGTGAGTATGTTTCTGTTCTGAAAATAAATTCATTTGTGTCATTTTTTTTAAGATTCCACATGTAAGTGATATCATATGATATTTGTCTTTCTCTGACTTCACTTAGTATGATAAATCTCTAGGTCCATTTATTGCTGCAAATAGCATTTCATTCTTTTTATGGCTGAGTAATATTCCATTGTATATATGTAGCACATCTATGTCCCTTCATCTGTCAAGGGACATTTAGCTTCTATCCATGTCTTGGCTATTAATAAATAGTCCTGCAATAAACATTGAGGTACAAGTATATTCTTGAATTATGATTTTCTCTGGGTAGGCCCAGGAGTGAGATTGCCAGACCATCTGGTAATTCCATTTAGTTTTTTAAAGAACCGCCATAGTATCCTGCATAGTTGTTGTACCATTTGACATTCCCACCAACAGTGTAGGAGGGTTCCCTTTTCTCCAACGTTGTTTGTAGTCTTTTGATGATGACCATTCTTATTGGTGTGAGGTGGTACCTCATTGTAGTTTTGATTTGCATTTCTGTAATAATTATTGATACTGAGCATCTCTTCATGTGCTTTTGGTCATCTTTATGTCTTCTTTGGAGAAAAGTCTATTTAGAACTTCTCATTTTTGACTGGGATTTTTTTTTTTAATATAGAGCTCCATGAGCTGTTTGTATATTTTGGAGATTAGGTGCTTGTTGGTGACTTTACTTGCAAATATTTTCTCCCATTCTAGGGTTGTCTTTTCACTTTGTTCATGGTTTCCTTTGCTGTGCAAAAACTTCTGTGTTTAATTAGGTACCATTTATTTATTTTTGCTTTTATTTTTATCATCCTAGGAGCTGGCTCCAAAAAGATATTGCTGCAATTTATGTCAAAAAGTGTTCTGCCTATGTTTTCCTATAGGGATTTTATAGTATATGATATTACATATATGTCTTTAATCAGTTTTGAATTTGTTTTTCTATATAGTGTTAGAGAATGATTTAATTCTTTTATATGTAGCTGTCCAGTTTTCTCAGTACCACTTATTGAAGAGACTGTCTTTTCCCTTGTATACTCTTGCCTCCTTTGTCATAGATTGACCATAGGTGCATGGGTTTGTTTCTGGGATTTCTATCCAATTCAACTGACCTATATTTCTGTTTTTGTCCAGTACTATACTGTTTTGATTACTGTAGCTTTGTAGTATAGTCTGATGTCAGGGAGTCTGATTCCTCCAGCTTCATTCCCCACCACCTCCCATGATTGCTTTGGCTATTTAGGGTCTTTTGTGTTTCCATACAAATTTAAAAGTTTTTGTTCAAGTTCTCTGAAAATGCCATTGGTATTTTGATAGGGATTGCATTAAATCTGTAGATTGCCTTGGGTAGTATAGTCATTTTGACAAAATTAATTCTTCCAATCCAAGAACACGGTATATTCTTCTGTTTGTGTCATCTTCAGTTTCTTTCATCAATGACTTATAGTTTTCAGAGAACATGTCTTTTGCCTCCTTAGCTGGGCTTATTCCTAGGTATTTTATTATTTTTTATGTGATGGTAAATGATATTGCCTCCTTAATTTCTCTTTATACTAGTCTATTGTTAGTGTATAGGAATGCAAGAGACTTCTATGTATTAATTTTGTATCCTGAAAATTTACTGAATTCATTGCTGAAGCTCTAGTTTTTTGGTGGCATCTTTAGGCTTTGCTATGTATAGTATATAACATCTGCAAACACAATTTTACTTCTTCATTTCCAATTTGGATTCTTTTCATTTCTTTTTCTTCTCTGATTGCCATGACTAGGATTTCCAAAGCTATGTTGAATAAGAGTGGAGAGAGTGGACATCCTAGTCACATTCCTGATCTTAAAGGAATACTTTAAGTTTTTCACCATTGAGAATGATATCATCTATGGTTTAATCATATATGGCCTTTATTATGTTGAGGTAGTTTCCCTTTTGCCCACTTCCTAGAGAGTTTTTAATCACAAACAGGTGTTGAATTTTGTCAAATGCTTGTTCTGCATCTACTGAGATGATCATATGATTTCTATTCTTCAGTTTGTTAATGTGAATCACACTGATTAACTTGTGGATATTGAAAAATCCTTGCACTGAGATAAATCCTACTTTGTCACAATGTATGATCCTTTTCATGTATTATTGAATTTAGTCTGCTGGTATTTTGTTGAGGATGTCTGTATGTTCATCAGTGATATTGGCCTTTAATTTTCTTTTTTGTGGTATCTTTGTCTGTTTTTGATATCAGGGTAATGGTGGCCTTGTGGAATGAGTTTGGGAGTATTTCTTCCTCTGCAATTTTTTTGGGAAATTTTCAGAAGTATAGGTGTTAATTCTTCTCTACTGCTGCTGCTGCTGCTAAGTTGCTTCAGTTGTGTTCAATTCTGTGCGACACCATAGATCGCAGCCCACCAGGCTCCCCCATCCCTGGGATTCTCCAGGCAAGAATACTGGAGTGGGTTGCCATTTCCTTCTCCAACGCATGAAAGTGAAAAGTGAAAGTGAAGTCTCTCAGTCGTGTCTGACTCTTCACTAAGTGTTTAATATAATTTGTTTGTGACGCCATCTGGTCCTGGGTTTTTGTTTGTTGAAAGTTTTTAAACCATAGTTTCAATTTCAGTGCTTGCGATTGGTCTGTTCTTGTTTTCTATTTCTATCCTGGTTTGGTCTTCGAAGATTATACCTTTCTAAGAATTTGTCCATTTCTTCTAGGTTGTCCATTGTATCTGCATATGTTTGCTTGTAGTAGTCTCTTTTGATCGTTCGTGTTTTTGTGGTGGCCACTGTAACTTCGCCTTTTTAATTTCTAATTTTATTCATTTGAGCTATCTTTTTTTTCCTTGAGTCTGGTTTATCTATTTTATTTATTTTTTCAAAGAATCAGCTTTTAGATTCATTGATGTTTTCTATTGTTTTCTTTGTCTCTATTTCATTTATTTCTGCTCTGATCTTTGTGATTTCTTTCCTTCTGCTAAACCCAGGTTTTGTTCTTGCTTCTCTACTTGCTTTAGGTGCAGGGCTTCCCTGCAGGCTCAGATAGTAAAGAATCTGTCTGCAATGCAGGAGACTTGGGTTTGATCCCTGGGTCAAGAAGATCCCTTGGAGAAGGAAATGGCCACCCACATCAATATTCTTGCCTGGAAAATCCCATGGACAGAGGAGCCCGGCAGGCTATAGTATGGGGTCGCCACAAGTGATACACAGCTGAACAACTTCACTTTCTTTCTTTCTCATAGCATTGGCAGTGGTCAGTGCTGACTTCTGGGAGCTCATGATGATAGATTAAGCTTGCACTTACCCCCAGAGCTCATGTAGGTGTTGTCCTGTTGCCTGAGAGCATGCACAGGGAGGAAAAGGCTCTTAGAGCAGTCCTTCCCCTCTCCTCATGCACCCTGCAACAGTGCTTGTCTGGCAGGCCCAGGCTTCCTCCAAGTGCACTCTCAGTTAACCACAGTCCAGTTTCTTCAAGCTGTCTCCATGCAGCCAACCCTGGTCCTCTCCTTGGATCTGACCTCTGAAGCCTGAGCTTCATACCCAGCCTTGCTGACACCGGTGGAGTGAATCTCAGGCTGTGGAGCTCAGGGTGGTGGTACTGACTGTGCCTGTCATTCTCCATTTTGTCTTCCAAAATCTGGTTGCTGAACTCTTCTTTGAGACTCCAAAGCTCTCCCTCTGTCCAGGCTGATCTCCTTGCCAATGAGGGGACATCTTAGGATTAGGGAACCTTTCTTCCTTCACAGTCCCCTCCCTGGGGCACAGGTGCCATCCTGATATTTTTTCTCTCTCTCATCTTTTAAACTTTTTTCTTTTGCCCTGTCCAGTTACTTAGAAGTTTTCTTGCCCTTATGGAAGTTGGAAGTCTTCTGACAATGTTCAGTAGATACTCTGTACTAATTCTACTTGTAGATGTGTTTTTGGTATGTTTGTAGTAGGAGGAGAGCTCTACATTCTACCCTTCTACCATCTTGATTCCTCCCTCCACCCAAGAATTGGTATCTTTATCATCTTAAATCTTCCCTTGGACTTCCCTGGTGGCTCAGATGGTAAAGAATCCGCCTGCAATGCAGGAGACCTGGGTTTGATCCCTGGGTTGGGAAAATCCCCTAGAGGAGAGCATGGCAACCCACTCCAGTATTCTTGCATGGAGAATCCCCATAGAAAGAAGAGCCTGGCAGGCTCAAGGCCATGGGGTTGCGAAGAGTCGGACATGACTGAGCGACTAACCACAGCACATTCACAAATCAGAATTGTCTCTCCATTTGTTCAATTATTCATGTCTCTGTACATTAATTTTCTTCATACTGATCTTTTATATTTCCTTTTTTCCATCTGGTAAACATCTTATAATTTAAGTTCCTATTATATTTTATTTCTTCTTTACAGTTTAGTTGCAGAAGTTTGAGTTTAATCATGCTCATCAGTCTGCAGAAGGCTTCATGCTCACTTGTATTCTTTTGTTGTTCCTTTAGTTATTCATTAGTTACCAGTGGCTGTACCATTGCGTGTGTGTATATTTAATTAGACTAGACTTTCTAGAATGGCTGTGTTGGTCTTCCTGGTATCACACTTTGCAGTGTACACCTTTAGGAGTCATCAGATGCCTCGGTGGTGATTTCCATGCAGTTGTGGAAGTCCTTTTCTCTGCAGTTCCCTTTTCTCCAGGGTCTTGGCTCCTCAATTCCTAGCTGCCTTGGTTGACCTGAGCTCTAATTTAGGTCTCCCCATTCGGGTGAGATGGTGTCAACTCCTCGATCTTGGTTGGATCTCTTTGCCCTGTGCTGTAAATGAGTAAACGCTCTGCAGATTAAAATTCTGGAAGAGGTCCAGCTCACCTCTGAGTGTTGCCTTTCTCTCTCCAAGGTCCTGACTACCTTAGTTGCTCTCTGATACCTTTACACAGGTTTGTTTTGTTTTGATGGGTTTATTGCTGTTTTCAAGCTTTTATTGTTGAGCAGGGCAGGTATCAGCCACTCTGCCATCGCCAAGCACATGCCTCTCCAATTCTCTGAATCTGGAGGGATTCCTTTCCTTTCTGGCTGAATCTAGAAGCTGAATCTTAGAGTCAGAAACTGTGCTCAAGCCCTGTGCTCACACCAAGGGTGTGAGTGGTAGGGAACCTGTTAAAATGAGCTTCTCTAGGGCCTGGAGACAGGTTGGAGGGATTTCCCTGCTGAGTGTGATGGGTGGCCATATGTGACCCTGGAGAGATTATCATGAAAAAGTTTGCTGGAGATTGAACTATTATAATCTAATTGTAGGAACTGGGAAAACAAATTGGAGTAGAGTAGTGTGTCCACATCTTAGCTTAGCAGACTCTGCATGGCTGGAATAAGCCACCTGTTCTAAGTCAAGGACTGAGCATCTTCCCTATTCCCTATGCACCTAGTTGACTTAGGTTATCATGGGCTTCAGACAGGCCTTTCCTGGGTTCTAATCATGTCATGGATGTACCTGATTGACAGACTATAGCATTTTTAAGAGTCTACCTTGGGAAGGCAGGCTCTCCCTTTGCATCGTGGGAAACTATGCAAACATGGAGAGGATGTTCAGGTCATTTGGAACCCTTGTGAATGATAGATCCCGCTACAGATGGAGGCCTCAGGGACAGAAAACAGCAAAAACTGACTGCTTCTGATCTTAAAAGAAAAAGGAAGGCAAACAAAATAAATCTTAAAAACATCCAGAAGCACACAGGCCATGGTACTTATCATCTGTTGAAGGGTTATTCCATGCCAAACATCTTCAAGCCCTATCACCACATTTGGAGGTAGGCATTACCATCCTTGTTTCCTAGAGGAACAAGCTGAGGCATTGAGAGGTGAAGTAGACCATCCCAAGTTCCACTGGTTATGTGTGGCAGAACTAGGATGACAAGCAAGTGTCCCCTTCTGAAACCTGGGCTCCTCACCAGCACGACAGACTGTCTCTCCTTTTTGGGGACCTCAGTGGCTGGAGGCTTTCACCAGTCAGTCCTGGTATATATAATTATGACAAAGTTAAATGATGTCTAGTGACTGACTAAAAAGGCCAGTAGATGTACCATGGATAGAAAGATTTTCACTAAATCTGGAAAACTTTTTTTTTTTTAATTTTTGGACTTTCTAGAGAAAATCTAAATTTATTTAAAAAATCCATGCGTGTGGATAACTTCTGTGACAAATGATAGAATGTTCTACAATTGTTCTATGAATCCTCATGAGTTGTGGCATTTATATAAATTATGTTGCAGCCGAGACTCTCACAAATATTGCGGGGGAGGAGGTGACCATTTACAAATGTCCATGGAAAATAGAAAGACCTTTATATTTGACCTCAGATGCTGTCCCCTGTACAAAATGTCATTCTCCATGGAACACAGTTAAGGAACAACCAGCATGAGAACCAGCTGGCAAGAAGCCTGGGATCTTAAGATGGCACATGAACTGTATGAACTTTCTCAGGCTGTCTGGAAAATCTGCTTGTTAGAAGCTAAAATGTCCCAGTGGTCCAATTTTAGAACTTTCCCTCTGAGTCTTTACAATGTACTAGAGCACTTAGGGTGGGAAGAAGGAGCTATAGGCAACTTTTTCTGACCCACAAGTAGAGAGGCGCACAATCTAGCCTGTGTCTGGTGCTCATTAGCCCATGGCTTTTCTGTCCTCGGTTGTGTGGCTATCAGTCTCTTTTCTAGCTTGTTTTCCTCCACTATTAAAGAAAAGTTGGAGCTTCTTGGCGCTCCAGTGATTGAGACAGCCTACCAATGCAAGGGGTTTGGGTTCTTTCCCTGGTTGGGGAACTAGGATCCCATGTGCCTCATGATCAAAAAAGCAAAACATAAAGTAGAAGCAATATTATAAAAAATTCAATAAAGACTTTAAAAAATGGCCCACATAAAAAATCTTTTCCCTCTCTCCTTTTTAAATGTGACACAGATGTCTTTTTTTGCTCGATTGTAGGGACTTTGAAGGGCCTCCATGATTGTAAAGAATCTGCCTATAAGGCAGGAGATCCAGGTTTGATCCCTGGGTCGGGAAGTTATCCTGGAGAAGGAAATGGGAACTCACTCCAGTATTCTTGCTTGGAGAATTCCATGGACAGAATTCCTGGTGGGCTACAGTCCATGGGGTCGCAAGGAGTCGGACACAACTGAGTGACTAACACTTTCACTTTCATGGACTTTTAATATACTAATATGATTTTCAAAATACCAAAGGGGTGGGGGAGAGTTTGTAATATTTCTCAAACTTATTTTGCCACAAAGGCCCTTGTTCTCTGAGCTTGATGTTCCACGAAACACTTTTGGGAAATAGGGCTGCTGAGAGTTCTAAAGACTTCATTCTAATGTTCTCCATTTGTTCTGAAGGTGATAATGATCCTCTCTTTTTTGTGTTCAGAAACAGTCATCCTGTATTGCAACATGCTAGGTCAACTTAGGTAAGAAAAGTAGAACAGGAAGCAAAGGAAAAAGTTCACTCATTTACTGAACAAGCAGGGAGTGTCCACTTAGAGCTACATATTTTGCCCACTGTTGGTGTTAGATCATAGAGACATGAGACACAGTACATGCTGCTACAGTAGTTGTCTGCCATCTGCGATTTCCAGAGTCCTAAGTGCCCCATGTTTGAGGCCTTGGATTCATTATACTAGGTTAAATAGGAGAGAGTGCTATGACAAGAGTGTCACAATAAGGCAGGACAGCCAGGGGCTCAAGAGGAAGGGGACATATGTATACATACAGTTGATTCACATTGTTGTACAACAGAAACTAACACAACATTGTAAAGCAATAATACTCCAATTTAAAAAGAAAAAATCAGGGCAGCCAGAATCACTGAAAGTGAAAGTCACTCAGTCGTGTCCGACTCTTTGCGACCCCCTGGACTACTAGGCCAGAATACTGGAGTGGGTAGCCTTTCCCTTCTCCAGGGGACCTTCCCAACCCAGGGACTGAACCCAGGTCTCCTGCACTGCAGGCACCAGAATCAGTAAATAAAGCTGATTGGAAAACCAATTACCTATTCAGGGAGAACTAGAAAAATTGACTCCAAGCTGTTAATAATGGTTACCACTAGGTGTTGTAATTGTGGGTAGTTTTTCTGATTTTATTTTTTAAATTATTTTTTAAAAAATGAGCATGTATACATTTTGTAATAAGAGAAGAATGCATGTGTGTTTAGTTGCTCAGTCATGTCCTACTCTTTGCAACCCTATGGAATACAGCCCACCAGGCTCTTCTGTCCATGGGATTCTCCAGGGAAGAATATTGGAGTGGGTTGTCCTCCTCCAGGGGATCTTCCCAACCCAGGGACTGGACCTGCATCCCCTGCGTCTCCTGCATTGCAGGCATATTCTTTACCCACTGAGCCATCACAAAAACAGCTATATCTAATGTTTTAAAAATTATGGCTAGGTCATTGATCTAAGCAACAAATCCATTTCAGAATAATGAAGTTTCCAGAGAAAGTGCTGTTAAGAGATGGATAAATGATTTGACATATCATTTTTAAGCAGTGAGAAAAGATCAGGGAAATAAACTACTTGGCGCTCTCTCCTTAAATCCTGTAGAAATGTTTATTAATGGTGACTCCAAAATTAGGCTGCCATGATAGCAATTTAATATAGGCTTTCTCTCCTACACTGAGTAAATCCCATAAAGGGACATATGTGCTTACAAATATGCACAGACAAATATACACTAGACAATTTTTTACTACTTTTTTTTTCAGTTTTTGATCTTTCTGTGTGATTTACTTCAGTTGATAGCTGGAAACATATTAAGTCAGTGAGTCACACTCACGAGCCACACCACTCACTGTTACGGGTTTTGTTTCTTTTTCTGCCTCTTTCTTTTACTTGGATAAACAATGCCTTTTTTTTCAGCCAAAAATGTTCTGATTTTTTGACTCTATATTCCTAGGAAATATGTTCTTCTACTGACTTTCAACAACAGAACCATCTCTCTATGACACTCTTGTCATCTTAAGCATGCATACAAAAACACCAACCTAAATATTTCACAAGAAGGATGGGGGAGCCCTTTAACCTGCTTCCCACAGCCATCAACCTCATAGAAACCCAAACCTGCCTTGTTCTCTCTCCTTAACCCTTCTCTTCTACCCTCCTGAATATTCCTTCTGTGTACTCTTTAACCACCCCAATTCCCTGACAAATACACACCTCTACACTGAAGAATCAGCTCTTCCATGTTCCCTCCATGTTCTGGTCCATCCTCTCCCTGTCCACGTTCCTAGGGGTTCTCACCAATGCACACGGCTGCCTCAGCCAGCCCCCCATACCAGGAGGAAGATTCCACGAGTCTGTATCACACCCTCAGTGATGCCTACTCATCTTTCCTCAACATGGCTACAACAACACACATACCCATCTCAAATGACATCCTTTCAGCTACTTGCTGCCAAGGCCACACTGTAAACCATGCAGTTACTGGAATTACTCATTTCAGAAAACTGTAACTCAAGCACCCCACTCTCCAACCAAAATCTCCTGTCCTCCCAGCCCAGCACTCTTCTTTCTCTTCTCTTTGTCCTCATCACAGCGTCCAAATGTTTGGTCTTCCCCATTGTCAACTATGCTCCAGTCAAAACTATTTCATCCCTCACTTTGGCTCCAAGAGCCTATCACTTCAGTTCAGCTGCTCAGTCCTGTCTGACCCTTGTGACCCCATGGACTGCAGCACGCCAGGCCTCCCTGTCCATCACCAACTCCTGGAGTTTACTCAAACTCATGTCCATTGAGTCGGTGATGCCATCCAACCATCTCATCCTTTCATCCCCTTCTCCTCCCACCTTCAATCTTTCCCAGCACCAGGGTCTTTTCCAATGAGTCGGCTCTTCGCATCCGGTGGCCAAAGTACTGGAGTTTCAGCTTCAACATCAGTCCTTCCAATGAACACTCAGGACTGATTTCCTTTAGGATGGACTGGTTGGATCTCCTTGCAGTCCAAGAGACTCCCAAGAGTCTTCTCCAGCACCAGTTCAAAAGCTTCAATTTTTCAGTGCTCAGCTTTCTTTATAGTCCAATTCTCACATCCATACATGACTACTGGAAAAACCATAGCCTTGATGAGATGGACCTTTCTGTTAATGACCCACCTCTCTATTTCACTGTCCTGATCTCCAGCCTGACTACAGAGAAAGTCGCACAGCCTTGTAGAGCAGTAGGTAGAGACTTGTGTTCTCTGACCTCAAAGGGATCCTCACCTAGCCTTGCCTGGCAGCTCGTCTTCCATTCTTTGGCAGTGATGTAAAATCTTCAGAGTTTGAATATAGCCCCAAGCTCTCCTTTCCCCTACTCTGTATATAGCAAACAATGTCCTTTTTGTCCCCGCCCTCCCCACAAAGAGACTAGTGGTCTCTGGGCACAACTCAGTCACCTTCCTGCATCTCCCTATATTGGTTGATCTGTATCCCCCCTCCTCACACACCCACCTCCTCTGCTGGTCCTCCAGACTGACTCATGCCTCCTCCTTCATCACATTGCATCTGTTTGTCTCTTATGTCTCTAGCCACTACTTTTTTAAATTTTAATTTTACTTTTTTTTTTTTTAATACTTTGGCCATGTTGCACAGCATGTGGTTCTTAGTTTCCCTACCAGGAATTGAATGCATATCCCCTGCATTGGAAAGTAGAATCTTAGCCACTGGACCAGCGGGAAAATCCCTCTAGCCACTCCTTCAATTTGACTCTTTTTTGCAAGCATTAAAAATGCTCTAGCCTTTCCCATCTGAAGCAAGTTCTTTTTCCAGTCCATGACTCCTTCTGGTTATCACTTGTTTCTGTCCTTGTTCAGTTCTTTGTGTTTTAGACATGGTAAGTTTGAAGTGATTGGACAAAGTAGATCTGTCTAGTAGCTATACAAATATGTGCGTCTGAAGTTTCAGAGAGCTAGCTGCTGAAAGCATGAATTAAGCCATGGGGTTTCATTGTTGCTGTTAGTCACTTAAGTCATGTCCTTCTCTTGTGCGACCCCATGGACTGTAGCCCACCAGGCTTCTCTGTTCATAGGATTTCCAGGCAAGAATACTGGGGTGGGTTGCCATTCCCTTCTTGAGAGGATCTTCCCAACCCAGGGATTGAACCCGTATACCAGTGAGCCACCTGGGAAGCCCCATGGAATTTAGAGCAACTGGCAAACAAAAGATGATCATTGAAGTTACAAGAGTGGAAGTGATTGCTCAGAGATGGGGTTTAGAGACAGAAAAGGCTCCAAGGTAGAGGAGCCACTCAGATGCCACAACTTTTATGCAGCTTGAGAGCCACTCCTGCCAGGAGTAATTTCTAAAAATGAGAAGAATTAACATATACTGAGCAGTAATTATATGCCAGTGATCACTCTAAATGCTTCATAACCCTCATGACAACACTAAGAGCCAGATATTATCAACACCTCTGTTTTACAGAGGAAGAAACTGGTTCATAGAAGATGTATAACTTTGGAAAAGTTGCAGCTAAGCAAATAATAAGACCATGGCAGGACATTCTAAAATCTGATTGTTTAACCATATCACTTCTTCTCAACGGTGAGCAGAGAGATGATATAAAGGATTGGGAGAGTTTGTATTTTGTGTGATGACAGTTTTTTGTGTGTATATATAGACAGAGTTAAGCAGAAAAAAACTTATCATATGATTGTTTATAAGGATTTATTTGCCTAACAACCTTGTCAATCTATAAACTACTAAAGGTCACAAAACTATTCTTTAAATTGCTTAGAAATGTATTCAAACTGTTGAGTTTTTTTTCTTGTATCAGGCCTAATGTCTGATAACAGGGATGCAGATGTGTATGAAATATAGCCCCAGATTTCCAGAGGCTCACTGCTTTGTGCAGGATGCAGCTGGAAAAGTTTATAGCAATGGGGCATGCTTTAGTGAGTGGCATGCTCAGTCGTGTCCAACTCTTTGCAACCCCATGGATGGTAGCCTGCCAGGCTCCTCTGTCCATGGATTTCTCCAGGTAAGAATACTGGAGTGGAATGCCATGTCCTCTTCCAGGGGATCTTCCCAACCCAAGATCCCTTCTCCCACAGATGGATTCTTTACTGTCTGAGCTACCGGGGATTCATTACCATCTGAGTACACTTTTGGTGGAATGTAAAAAGTTACCTTTTACATTTGTTGTGTATTCTTGTTGTGTAAAAAGATTCTTTGCCAGCTGACTACCAGGGAAGCCCATATTGGGCTGAGTTCTAAACAATTTTATGCAGATATGTATATGTGAGCAAAAATGTTGTGGGAAGCTACTGAGGATTCTAAGCAGGAAGTGGATGTGTATATCTCCGGATTTCTGATGGGTCTTTCTGATTATAGCAGGTGCACAGATAAAGTTGGCTCAGCAATAAAGAATTTGCTTGCCAAGCAGGAGACATGGTTCAATCCATGGGTGGGGAGATCCCCTGGAGAAGTAAATAGCCACCTACTTCAGTATTTTTGCCTGGAAAATTCCATGGACAGAGGAGCCTGACGGGCTACCGTACATGGGGTCGCAAAGAGTCAGACAGGACTGAGTGACTAAAAAACAACAGCAACAGATAAAATGCAGCAAAAATTAAGGCAAGACCAGTTAAGAGGAGTTGCTGTAGTCCAAGTAGTGTTTCCAAATTCCCAACAGGTTAATCTTTGGCATTTGTGAACAAGAAGGTGGAATTCCTGGAAAATTTCATGAATTCTCCAAATCATTAGTTATTCAGTATTTTCCAAAAAGCCTTATTTTTTTAATTTTTGAATTAATTTTTATTGGTGTATAGTTGTTTGGGTCTTCCCTTGTGGCTCAGCTGGTAAAGAATCTGCCTGCAATGCAGGAGACCTGGGTTCAATCCCTGGGTTGGGAAGATCCCTTGGAGGAAGAAAAGGCTACCCATTCCAGTATTCTGGTCTGGAGAATTCCCTGGACTATACAGTCTGCGAAGAGTCAAACACAACAGTGACTTTCACTTTCATAATTGTTTGACAATGTTCTCTTAGTTTCTACTGGACAACAAAGTGAATTAGCTGTACATATACATATTTTCCCTTTTGGGGGGGTTTCCTTCCCATTTAGGTCACCACAGAACACTGAGTAGAGTTCCCTGTGCTATACAGTAGGTTCTCAATAGTTACCTATTTTATACATAGTAATGTGTACACGTCAGTCCCAGTCTCCCAATTCATCCCCTCACCCCTCCTTCTCCCCTTGGTCTTCATATGTTTGTTCTCTATGTCTGTGCCTCTATTTTTGCTTTTCAAATAAGATTATTATATCATTTTTCTATGTTCTTCATATGTGCATTAATATATAATTGTTTTTCTCTTTCTGACTCACTCCATTCTGTATGACAGTCTCTAAGTCCATCCAAATTCTATTTAAGTTTTAAATTAATAATGAGTGTCCATGATAATAAATGATAACTCATTTTTCTGCCATGTGGTTATATATTTAAAGTTTCCCTTTTATGCTAAAGAAAGATATGGTACTAAATGAACTATTTTTTTCCACTGCCAACTAATCTCTTATGACAAGATATATTTCAATAATGTGTAAAAATGATCCCTACCTGATATAGACACCTGATAATAAAAACATTATAAGATGGAGCTATTAATAGAAAATAAATGCCAGCTGAAATCACTTACACAACTTGAAACATCATATTTAATTTCTAACAGTTATCCATTCTTAGAATGAAAATTTTAAGCATATCAGTACAAAGTACCATTGCCTTATCCTATGGCTTTGAGCTTTCTTTCATGACAGATATCCCAGACATAGAAAAAATTCTTTCTTTTCCCCTTGACACTGGGCTGAACTGCTGTAAGTACACCCAAAATCATCCTCAGGTTGGGCATTAGGGTAGCTGCTGCTTCACATGAACTTATTCCCCTTTATCAACGAAACAATTTTGTCTACTTGTCTTGATTTCAGCTTTGTCGTCAAAATTTATAATCTGTGTTGCTTTGCTGATTCAGATATCTATGTTTCTAATTTCCCATTGGCAACATTCATATCTTCTTCTCTTTGTGTTTCTTCTGTTAAAGCATTTACAGAGAACTGTAACCTATATGTTCACTGGAAAACAGTGAATATGATTGGGTAGTATTTGAATAAATGTTTGGATCTCCTAGCGAGATTAACACGCTAGACAGAATCATGTGTCAAAACTACCAATTTAAGAATTCATTTTGCTTGTAAAATTTGTTATTTCTTGGAATCCGACTCATAGGATTTATATGGAGTACACCATGTGTATAAATATTTGTTTGCAAAAATGACTCTAGCGGAAGACAGGACCACAAACACTTGTTTGTAAATATGGCAACAGCTACAAGTAAGACTGTCTCATCAGATGGTAAATTCTCTCCTACAGTTTCCAATTCTGGTTCCTGAAAATGCTGACCTTAACCTTTGATTCTCAGATCAGGGCTTCCTGTCTTTGATGCCACTGGAGTTCCTTGAAACAATAACATCTTTGTGTTGACTATTAAGCTTTAAAACATCACAGAATTAGAATACTTTTTCCATTTTCCCAATTTATGCCTTATTTTTCTTAAGATTTGCAAAATCATAAAGAAAATTTGCTGTCAATACTAAGGAGGAATTCCTGCATGGAAACACTAAATCAAACAGCCATAGTAGGTTGGAAAGTAGGATGGAATCAAGCATCCTTTTGCAAATAGAGACAAAAACATTCAGCGTCTGCTGAGCCAATGCAGGAGACACAGATTCAATCCCTGGGTTAGGAAGATCCCCTGGAGAAGGAAATGGCAACCCACTCCAGTATTCTTGCCTGGAAAATTCCTTGCACAGAGGAACCTGGCAATCTAGACTTATAGGTTGCAATCACAGACTTATGAGGTTGCAAGAGAGTCAGGCACAACTTAGCAACTAAACAACAACAGACATGTGAAGAACAAGTGAGAGGCTATTCTAGAATGATTAGAATCATAATTTATTTCTATACAGGTAGGGCTATCTATCCTAGAGAGTGCTCAAGAGAAATGTGATTAATTAATATTCTGATTATGTATTTCTGTATAACTAATCATCCTAGAAGTTAGCAGCTCTCATTAGGGAAATGCAAATCAAAACCACAACGAGATACCACTTCACATTCATAAGGGTGGCTTTTATGAAAACAAAAATATAAAACAATAACTGTTGTCAAGGATGTGGAGAAATTGGAACACTTGGGCATTATTGGTGGAAATGTAAAATGGTGCAGCCACTGAGGATAATATTATGGCATTTCCTCAAAAAATTACGCATTGACTTCACCTATGATCCAGAAATTCCACTTCTAGATATATACCTAAAAGGTTTAAAGTAGGGACTTGACTAGATATTTGTATGCTGGTGTTCATAGCAGCATCATGCATAATAACCAAAGTATTAATTGGTCAGTCGTGTCTGACTCTGTGCGATCCCATGAGCTGTAATCTGCCAGACTGTCCATGGAATTCTCCAGGCAAGGAATACTAGAGTGGGTTGCCATGCCCTTTTCCAGGGGATCTTCCTGACCTAGGGATCAATCTTGGGTCTTCTGCATTGCAGGCAGATTCTTTACCATTTGAACCACCTGGGAAGCCCATAATAGCCAAAAGGTGGAAACAGCACACACGTCCACTGACAGATGAATGGCTAAATAAAATGTGGTATATCACATAATGGAATATTATCCATTCTTAAAAAGGAGTAAAACTCTGGCAATATGGATGAACTTTGAGGACTTTATGCCAAGTGAAACAAGGTAGTCACAGAAGGACAAAAGCTATGATTTTACTTATATGAGGTCCCTAGAATAGTCAAATTCATAGAGACAGAAAGTAATCTAGTGGTTGCCAGGGCCTGGGGGAAGGGAGTTAGGTTTAATGGGTACAGAGTTTCAAATGGGAAGATGAAAAAGTTCTGAGGAGGAGTGGTGGGTGATGGTTGTAGAACAATGAGAATATACTTAATGTCACAGAATAGCACACTTTATTTTTCTAATTTTTTTAATTAAAAGAAACATTTTTTTTCTGTTTATTTATTTTATTGTACAATATTGTATTGGTTTTGCCATACATTGACTTGAATCTGCCATGGGTGTACATGTGTCCCCCATCCTGAACTCCCCTCCCACTTCCCTCCCCATCCCATCCCTCTGGGTGATCCCAGTACACTAGCCCTGAGCACCCTGTATCATGCATCGAACCTGGACTGGTGATTCATTTCACATATGATAATTTACATGTTTCAATGCCCTTCTCCCATATCATCCCACCCTCACCCTCTCCCACAGACTCCAAAAGACTGTTCAATACATCTTTTGTCTCTTTTGCTGCCTCGCATACAGGGTTATCGTTTCCATCTTTCTAAGTTCCATATATATGCGTTAGTATACTGTATTGGTGTTTTTCTTTCTGGCTTACTTCACTCTGTATAATCGGCTCCAGTTTCATCCACCTCATTAGAACTGATTCAAATGTATTCTTTTTAATGGCCGAGTAATATTCCATTGTGTATATGTACCACAGCTTTCTTATCCATTCATCTTCTGATGGACATCTAGGTTGCTTCCATGTCCTGGCTATTATAAACAGTGCTGCAATGAACACTGGGGTACACGTGTCTCTTTCAATTCTGGTTTCCTCAGTGTGTATGCCCAGCAGTGGGATTGCTGGGTCATATGGCAGTTCTATTTCCAGTTTTTAAAGGAATCTCCACTGTTCTCCATAGTGGCTGTACTAGTTTGCATTCCCACCAACAATGTAAGAGGGTTCCCTTTTCTCCACACCCTCTCCAGCATTTACTTCTTGTAGACTTTTGGATCGCAGCCATTCTGACCTGCGTGAGATGGTACCTCATTGTGGTTTTGATTTGCATTTCTCTGATAATGAGTGATGTTTAGCATCTTTTCATGTGTTTGTTAGCCTTCTGTATGTCTTCTTTGGAGAAATGTCTGTTTAGTTCTTTGGCCCACTTTTTGATTCAGTCATTTATTTTTCTGGAATTGAGTTGCAGGAGTTGCTTGTATATTTTTGAGATTAGTTCTTTGTCTGTTGCTTCATTTGCTATTATTTTCTCCCATTCTGAAGGCTGTCTTTTCACCTTGCTTATAGTTTCCTTTGTTTTGCAGAAGCTTTTAATTTTAATTAGGTCCCATTTGTTTATTTTTGCTTTTATTTCCAATATTCTGGGAGGTGGGTCATAGAGGATCCTGCTGTGGTTTATGTCAGAGAGTGTTTTGCCTATGTTTTCCTCTAGGAGTTTAATAGTTTCTGGTCTTATGTTTAGATCTTTAATCCATTTTGAGTTTATTTTTGTGTATGGTGTTAGAAACGGTTCTAGTTTCATTCTTTTACGAGTGGTTGACCAGTTTTCCCAGCACCACTTGTTAAAGAGATTGTCTTTTCTCCATTGTATATTCTTGCCTCCTTTGTTAAAGATAAGGTGTCCATAGGTGTGTGGATTTATCTCTGGGCTTTCTATTTTGTTCCATTGATCTATATTTCTGTCTTTGTGCCAGTACCATACTGTCTTGATGACTGTGGCTTTGTAGTAGAGCCTGAAGTCAGGCAGGTTGATTCCTCCAGTTCCATTCTTCTTTCTCAAGATTGCTTTGGCTATTCAAGGTTTTTTGTATTTCCACACAAATTGTGAAATTATTTGTTCTAGCTCTGTGAAAAATACCATTGGTAGCTTGATAGGGAGTGCATTGAATCTGTAGATTGCTTTGGGTAGTATACTCATGTTCACTATATTGATTCTTCTGATCCATTTACACGGTATATTGCTCTATCTATTAGTGTCCTCTTTGATTTCTTCACCATTGTTTTATAGTTTTCTATATATGGGTCTTTTGTTTCTTTAGGTAGATATATTCCTAAGTATTTTATTCTTTTCATTGCAATGGTGAATGGAATTGTTTCCTTAATTTGTCTTTCTGTTTTCTCATTGTTAGTGTATAGGAATGCAAGGGATTTCTGTGTGTTAATTTTATATCCTGCAACTTTACTATATTCATTGATTAGCTCTAGTAATTTTCCGGTGGAGTCTTTCGGGTTTTCTATGTAGAGGATCATGTCATCTGCAAACAGTGAGAGTTTTATTTCTTCTTTTCTAATTTGGATTCCTTTTATTTCCTTTTCTGCTCTGACTGCTGTGGCCAAAACTTCCAAAACTATGTTGAATAGTAGTGGTGAGAGTGGGCACCCTTGTCTTATTCTTGACTTTAGGGGAAATGTTTTCAATTTTTCACCATTGAGAATGTTTGCTGAGGGTTTGTCATATATAGCTTTTATTATGTTGAGGTATGTTCCTTCTATTTCTGCTTTCTGGAGGGTTTTTATCATAAATGGATGTTGAATTTTGTCAAAAGGCTTTCTCTGCATCTATTGAGATAATCATATGACTTTTATTTTTCAATTTGTTAATGTGGTGTATTACATTGATTGATTTGTGGATATTGAAGAATCTTTGCATCCCTGGGGTAAAGCCCACTTGGTCATGATGTATGATCTTTTAAATATGTTGTCAGACTCTGTTTGCTAGAATTTTGTTAAGGATTTTTGCACCTATGTTCATCAGTGATATTGGCCTGTAGTTTTCTTTTTTTGTGGCATCTTTGTCAGGTTTTGGTATTAGGGTGATGGTGGCCTCATAAAATGAGTTTGGAAGTTTACCTTCCTCTGCAGTTTTCTGGAAGGGTTTGAGTAGGATAGGTGTTAGTTCTTCTCTAAATTTTTGGTAGAATTCAGCTGTGAAGCTCTCTGGTCATGGGCTTTTGTTTGTTGGAAGATTTCTGATTACAGTTTCAATTTCCATGCTTGTGATGGGTCTGTTAAGATTTTCTATTTCTTCCTGGTTCAGTTTTGGAAAGTTATACTTTTCTAAGAATTTGTCCATTTCTTCCAAGTTCTCCATTTTATTTGCATATAGTTACTGAGAATAGTCTCTTATGATCCTTTGTATTTCTGTGTTGTCTGTTGTGATCTCTCCATTTTCATTTCTAATTTTATTGATTTGATTTTTCTCCCTTTGTTTCTTGATGAGTCTGGATAATGGTTTGTCAATTTTATTTAACTTCTCAAAGAACCAGCTTTTGGTTTTGTTAATTTTTGCTATGGTCTCTTTTGTTTCTTTTGCATTTGCACACTTTAAAAAGGGTTAAAATGTACTCTCACCAGCAGTGTTTTTTTTTTTAATTAAAAAGTTTTTTTATAGTTGATTTACAGTGCTGTGTTCCTGCTGTACAGTAAAGTGATTATTGTACATATGTATACATTATTTTAAAATATTTTCTGTTATGATTTACCACAGAATATTTAATATTCCTGTGCTGTACAGAAGGACCTTGTGGTTTATCCATTCTATATATAACAGTTTGCATTTGCTAATTCCAAACTCCCACTCTGTCCCTCTCCCACCTCCCCTCCCCCTTAGCAACCACAAGTCTGTTCTCTATGACTCTGTTTCTGTTTCATAGATAAATTCATTTGTGTCATATTTTGGATTCCACATACAAGTGGTAGGATATGGTATTTGTCTTTCTCTGTCTGACTTATTCAGTTAATGATAATCTCTAGGTCCATCCATGTTGCTGCAGATGGCATTATTTCATTTTCTTTATGGTTAAGTAGTATTTCATTGTATATATGGACCACATCTTCTTTGTCCACTTATTTGTTGATGGACGTTTATGTTGTTTCCATATCTTCACTATTGTGAAGTCAGTGCCAAGTCAAATCGATTGGTTTGGAAAGGTCAGGAAAGTCTCTTGCAATCTAGAGATGTTATATTTATTTGACCACCCTTACACAAAAAAAGAACTAGAGCAAACTCTTTATTGACCAGGGCCAGAACCCAGCAATGAGCCATAACTTGTGGCTCCATCAGTCCTCAGTGATTAAGAGAGATTTAGAACCGTGGCTTCTGTTCCCATTGTGCCTTTCCCCTAGGGTGCTAGAGGGAAAAGTACCCTGCGCTGGCCCTGGAGGCTGAACAAGCCGTTTCCCACTCTGAAACAAGGGGAAGGGACCAGACAACCTCCCAAGTCCTTGCAGGCTCATCTTGTACCTTTTCAAGGGACAGGCTCTAGACTCACCCAGATTCAAGCCGGCTGGGTGACGTAGGCAGCATTCCTTAACCTCTCTGCTCACTGGTCTCACCTTTAATAATAGGATGGTTGTGAAGTTTAAATGACAAATGTGTGAATAATGCAGAATGGTGTCTGCCACATAATAATTGCTTAAGTGTAATTATTACTACTTAAAAGAAACACCCTAGTAGCTCAGAACAATAGTAATCATTTTATTTTTATTATTATTATTATTTTTTTTTACAATAAAGTACTTGGGTTTGACAGAGCTCAGCAAGGTTATTCTCATTTGATATTGCACTCACATGGTAGCTGGGGCTTGAGTCTCCTTGAAGGCTTCCTCATTCATGTTTATAGTACTTGACGCTGGCTCTCTGCTGGGACCATAGGTGGAGTTGTTGTGTGGACCACCACCTTAGACAGAGGTGTTTTGTTGTGTGTGTGGTCAGGACCTTTTCAGCACGCTGGGTAAGTTTTAAAAGAACAACATATAAGTGCAAGGCATTTTTATGACCTAATCTTGATCACCTCTGCTATACCCTAGAGACCCAGGTGGTCATACTGTAAAAAAGTATGCAAGATATACTGTACTAGTCACGTAATAATATTTGCTAATAATTCTTTTCTCTTTCTTTGTTTTCTTTAAGTCCCTTTATCCATGAAGTGCTTGAAGAAGGCAGAGAATTAGGGACTTTCCCAGACCATAAATTGTCCCAAGTATAACATTGGTGGCCCTCCCTGTTTTCATGTATTTCAGGGTTCCTGTAATTTATTTAAATAGTTGTCAATGAAAGTGATAGGCACCTAAGAGCAAAAGACAGAAAGCAGACAAAGTAACTTGGAATTTGTTTGGAGTGAACAGAAGACCTTAGATACCTGTACACTGAGATCAAAGGAGATGCCATGAATATTTTCTCCAAAACCACTGCAAAATGCTTTTACATCCAATGATCACAGATACATATCTGTGATCAATCTATGGGAATGGATATCCTCTCTCCCCCACCCCCTTATCTTAATAGATCTTCTGTAGATTTTTTCAGGAAAGACCACATTGTTCATATTGTGATCTTGCCTGTCTAACATTTTCTAGGTGATATTCTTGAAAAGACTACAGAAACATGATTTTATTTTCTTTCTTAGTTTAGCTTAAAATTAAACTATTTTTTAAAAGCATTGATCCTAGTAATTTTCCCAGCTACTGGTCACAAGATACACAGACTGAGAAAATAAAATCACGCCTTTCAAAAGAAGGCAAGCCAAGTTTTACCGCCTTCTTAAAAACAGTACATCACCCACAAGCCTGATGATACAGCAAATCCACAGCTTGAGTTGGCTCCGAGAAAATGCCTTAGAAGATTCATTCCAAAGTGTATCTTGACCTTATTAAGCAAGACTACAAAATCACAGAAGTACCTAAACACATCAAAATCATAGCTGATAGAAGTATTCTCTTTTGGAGTCATTAAGAAACACACTTACTTACCAGTGGCACTCAACAGAGTCTTTCCAGGTCAGGGTGAACTTGGAATTGAACTGTTATTGGAAGAACTAGCAAGAGTGTTTTCTTTCTTAGTCAAGTAAGACACTGAGGGACATACTATGTATTAGAAGATGCAGAACCATAGGAATATTTACTTTCAAGAAGGAAACGTTCAAAGAAATAGAACCTCCATACTGATAGAAGGAAATTCATTACTGTAAGAATCATATCCTGCTGCTGATCCTTTTAAAAATGGGTATATGTTATTTTTTAGTCACCCAAGTAATGAATATATACATTCCTTTGAAAACAACTGAGAGAGCCAAAAAACAATCCCTTTTCTAGTTCTTCTCCCAGGGTGTCTCCCCACCCCAGAGGTAACTTACTGCCATTATTTCTCAGCATTTACCTGCTAATATATGTACCTGAAGAATATGATTGCTTTGTTTTATTGTACATACGTGGAACCATATTGTTTGTACAGTTTTGCAACTTTCCCATTTACAGTTTAAAATATGTCATAGAGGTTGGTCCACTATAACCTTTAGGCTGTGCTCTGGAATTCCATGGCATAAACCCTGGCTTATGTAGGCCTCTACTGATTGACATTTACAATGAGCATCATTGGTCATTCTTTTGGTTCACAGGTGTGAGAATTTCTCCAGGATGGACATGCTACAAGTTGAATGTCTGCATGAGGTTGTATGCATTTTTAATTTTAATTAATATTGCTACATTACCTTCTAAAAAACTGTGATCAATTTACACCACCAACTTACACTTTATAAAATGTATCTGTTTCCTGTCCGCTTGCCAACAGCCTTGGCATATTTCATTCATTTCCTTAGCATTAGTGAGGTTGTACTTTTTCTATCTCACTTTTTGCCATTTATCTTTGCTTTTCAGTGAATTGCTTCTTTGTATTTTTTATCTGTTTCTTACTTGGGTTATTTGACTCTTTTTTCTTAAACATGATCTTAGTTGATTATATGCTCTAAAAATTTAGAGGAATGTCTAACCTTCTGGAAAGCAGGATTCATGTCCTAATCCTTTTTGTATTCTTTGGACCTACTGCTGTGCTCAACTATTTTTGTGGTGCTTATAAAATTTAAAGACTCTTTTGGGTTAACAGCTTCATGTGACATAACAAAGTCACACCAAAAAATAGGCATAACATATTAACTAGACTAAACGTTGATATCCTAACAGTCAGCTCTGTGCAGAAAAATCTGGTCAGGAAATGAAAAAAGATTAGAACACATTTTTATGAGGAAATTGGCACTTCTTTTTTTATTAGAAATTGAAGCAGGAACAAAGGGGGAAGAAAGAAAGCTGTGTCCAAGGACAGGCTTGCAGTCTGAGTTTCACCATCAGAAAGGCTCCTGGATGAATGGACGGGAGCTGCCTGAAATGGCTTTAATTCTCAGTTGTCAGGACAACAGACTGTGTCAGAGGATTTCTTCAACAATCTTGACCTTCCTTCGGCTTACAAAGTTCTCTGTTTGACTGTTAAGAGTCTCCTTAATAAACCATGTTGTTACATGGCTGTTGGGTTAAGAGGAAAGTGATGTGACTCCACTCCCAAGGACAGCCTTTCCCCCTTCCACAGAACTCTCTTCCTGCCACTCTGACACCTCTAGATTCAAAAGGCTTCCCTTGGCTTTTCCAAAACAATCAATTTTCTATTCCAGCTCCACTAATCACTAAAGATTACATTCATGTTCTCAAACACTGCTGAAGAGAGTCTTTCCAGAGGGCAATTTGACAATATATTTCAAAAATCTTAAAAACGGGCATATGATGGGCTTAAAAATGACCAAGTCTATTTACCTGCTAACACTGAAACTGATTCCCCTTGGCAGAGCCTTGAGACCTCTGTCTTCCTCTCCTTCTCCAACCTCAAAGATCACCCTGACTGGGCAGAGACCATGGCCACAGGATTTATGCCTTTAGGGTGAAATCAACATGTCTTGTTCAGGAATCCTAGTAGTAGAGTTGTTCTGGTCATCTTCTCCATTCTCTTGCTTTGTTGATGTTATTGTTAATGAATGTTTGTATTACCATCCAGTTACCACAGCTTTTGAACTGTGGTGTTGGAGAAGATTCTTGAGAGTCCCTTGGACTGCAAGGAGATCAAACCAGTCAATCCTAAAGGAAATCAGCCCTGAATATTCATTGGAAGGACTGATGCTGAAGCTGAAGCTCCAATACTTTGGCCACCTGATGCGAAGAACTAACTCATTAGAAAAGACCGTGATGCTGGGAGGGATTGGGGGCAGGAGGAGAAGGGGATGACAGAGGATGAGATGGCTGGATGGCATCACTGACTCGATGGACATGAGTTTGAGCAGGCTATGGGAGTTGTGATGGACAGGGAAACCTGGCATGCTGCAGTCCATGGGCTTGCAAAGAGTTGGACACGACTGAGCAACTGAACTGATTGCCATCCAAAGAAGAATGTCAGCCTTTTAAAGGTGAGCAATAGTTCTTTGAAGACCAATATTGTGGGTATTTGCTGTTCCATCATCCATCCTAAATGATCTCAGTGGTATCTCTCAGCCTCACATCTGCCCTTCTATACCTTGGGATGTGTGCATGTATGCTTAGTCATGTCCGACTCTTTGTGACCCTATGAACTGTAGTCTGCCAGACTCCTCTGGCATTTTTCAGTCAAGAATACTGGAATTGGTTGCCATTTTCTCTGCATGGGGTCTTCCTGACCCAGGGATCGAACCTGCATCTCCTGCTGCTCCTGCATTATCAGGTGGATTCTCTACCACTGAACCACCTGGGAAGCTCATATACTTTGGGTTGGATGTCTATAATCTACATTTCCTAAGCTCTCTTATTGGACAGGTTCTTTTTTTTTTTTTTTAGGATCTTTTCTTTTTTTAATATTTTTTATTATGGTGAAAATCACATAATATAAAATGTACTATTTTAACTATACTCAACTGTACAGTTCAATGGCACTGAGTACATTCACATTGTGCAACTCTCATCATCATCCATCCACCAAATTTTTCACCTTCCTAAACTGAAACTCTGATCCCATTAAACGCTATCTCTCCATTCCCCATCATGACATGCCATTCCCTGGTATCTACCAATGTTTTTCTGACTCTATGAATTTGAATCTTCTATGTACCTCACATAAGTGTAGTCAAACAGTATTTTTCTGCACCTAACGTATATCAGAATGCATTTTTAAGGTTAACTTACTATATGTTATATAAATTGTACTTCCCCCCATGTTATACAGTAGGTTCTCATTAGTTATCTCTTTTATACACAGCAGTGTATATATGTCAATCCCAATTTCCCAATTTATCCCACTCCCCTCTTCACCCCTTGGTGTCCATATGTTTGTTCTCTACATCTGTGTCTCTTTTTCTGTTTTGCAAATAAGTTCATTTGTACTATTTTCTATATTCAACATATATGCTTAAATATATGATATTGTTTTTCTCTTTTTGACTTACTTCACTCTGTTTAATAGTCTCTAGGTCCACCCATGTCTCTGCAAATGGCATGATTTCATTAAAAATGGCTGAGTAACATTCCATTATATATATATACACACACACACACACACACACACACATATACATATATATATACACCACATTTTCTTTATCCATTCCTCTGTTGTTGGACATTTAGGTTGCTTCCATGTCCTGGCTATTATAAACAGTGCTGCAATGAACATTGGTGAACATGTATCTTTTGAAATTATGGTTTTCTGCAGCTATATGCCCAGGAGTGGGATTGCAAGGTCAGTTGGTAGTTCCATTTTTAGTATTTTTCAAGAACCTCCATATGGTTCTCCATAGTGGCTGTATCAATTTCCATTCTCACCAACAGTGTAGAGGGTTCCCTTTTCTACACACCCTCTCCATCATTTATTGTTTGTAGATTTTTTGATGATGACCCTTCTGAGCAGTGTGAGATGATTCCTCACTGTAGTTTTGATTTGTATTTCTCTAATAATTAGTGAGGTCAAGCCTCTTTCTATGTGTCTGTTGGCCATCTGTATTTTCTTTGGAGAAATGTTTATTTAGGTCTTCTGCCCATTTTTTGATTGTGTCTTTTTTTTTTTTTTTTTTAGTGTTGAGCTGCATGAGCTATTTGTATATTTTGAAGATTAATCCAAAATTAATACAAATTGTCAGTTGCTTCATTTGCAAATATTTCCTCCCATTCAGAGGGTTGTCCTTTCATCTTGTTTATGGTTTCCTTTGCTGTGCAAAAGTTTTACCTTTAATTAGGCCCCAATTGTTTGTTTTTGTTTTTATTTTCATTCCTCTAGGAGGTGGGTCAAAAAAGATCTTGCTGAGATTATGTCAAAGAGTGTTCTGCCAATGTTTTCCTCTAAGAGTTTTGTAGTTTCTGGCCTTGCATTAAAGTCTTTGATCCATTTTGAGCTTATTTTGGTGTATGGTGTTAGGACGTATTCCAATTTAATTCATTTACGTGTAGCTACCCAATTTTCCCAGCACCACTTACTGAAGAGACTGTCTTTTCTCTCTTGTATATTCTTCCTTTGTCATAGATTAGGTGACCAGAGGTGTGTGGGTTTATCTCTAGACTTTCTACCCTGTTCTACTGATCTATATTTCTGTTTTGGGGTTGATACCATTACTGTCTTGAGTACTGTAGCATTGTAGTGTAGTCTAAAGTCAGGAAGGTTGATTCTTCTAGCTCCATTTGTCTTTCTCAAGGTTGATTCAGCTATTCAGGGTCTTTTGTGTTTCCATACAAATCGTAAAATATTTTGTTCTAATTCTGTGAAAAATTTGATAGAGATTGCATTGAATCTGGAGATTAGGTAGAATAGTCATTTCCACAAGATTGATTCTTCCATTCCAAGAACATGGTATATTTCTCCATCTGTTTGTGTTATCTTTGATTTCCATCATCAGTATCTGTTACAGTTTTCTGAGTATAGGTCTTTTGCCTCATTAGGTAGGTTTATTCTTAGGTATTTTATTGTTTTGTTGCAATGGTAAATGGGATTGTTTCCTTAATTTCTCTTTGTGATCTTTCATTGCTAATGTATAGGAATGCAAAAGATTTCTGTGAATTAATTTGGTAGCCTGCAAATTGACCAACATTGTCTAGTAGTTTTCTGGTGGCATCTTTAGGATTTTCTATGTATAGTATCATGTCATCTGCAAACAGTGACAGTTTTGCTTCTTCTTTTCCTATTTGGATTCCTCTTAATTCATTTTCTTCTCTTATTTTTGTAGCTAGGAGTTTCAAAACCATGTTGAGTGATAATAGTAAAAGTGGACATCCTTGTCTTGTTCCTGATCTTAGAGGAAATGCTTTCAGTTTTTCACCATTGAGAGTGATGTTTCCTTTGAATTTGTCACACATGGCTCTGGTGGCTCAAACATTAAAAGTGTCTGCCTACAATGCGGGAGAGCCGGGTTCCATCCCTGGGTTGGGAAGATGCCCTGGAGAAGGAAATGGCAACCCAATCCAGTACTCTTGCCTGGAAAATCCTATGGACAAAGGAGCCTGGTAGGCTACAGTCCAAGGAGTCACAGAGAGTCAGAACAACTGTGCAACTTCACTTTCACTTTCCCTCTATGCCCACTTTCTGGAGAGGTTTTTTCTTTTTTTTTAAATCATAAATGGATTTTTTTTGTCAAAAGCTTTTTCTGCATCTATTGAGGTGATCATAATGTTTTTATTCTACTTGTTGATGTATTGTATTGATTGATTTGTATATATGGAAGAATTCTTGCATACCTGGGATAAATCCCACATGATCATGGTGTATGATCATTTTAATGTGTTGTTGGATTTTCTTTGCTAATATTTTATTGAAAAATTTTGCATGTATGTTCATCAGTGATATTGGCCTATAATATTCATTTTTTTGTGATACCTTTAGTTTTGGTGTCAAGGTGAAGTGACTTTGTAGAATGAGCTTGGGTTTATTCCTTCCTAAGGTTTGTGACTGCAGCCATGAAATTAAAAGACGCTTACTCCTTGGAAGAAAAGTTATGACCAACCTAGATAGCATATTCAAAAGCAGAGACATTACTTTGCCGACTAAGGTCCATCTAGTCAAGGCTATGGTTTTTCCTGTGGTCATGTATGGATGTGAGAGTTGGACTGTGAAGAAGGCTGAGCACCAAAGAATTGATGTTTGAACTGTGGTGTTGGAGAAGACTCTTGAGAGTCCCTTGGACTGCAAGGAAATCCAACCAGTCCATTCTGAAGGAGATCAGCCCTGGGATTTCTTTGGAAGGAATGATGCTAAAGCTGAAACTCCAGTACTTTGGCCACCTCATGCGAAGAATTGACTCATTGGAAAAGACTCTGATGCTGGGAGGGATTGGGGGCAGGAGGAGAAAGGGACTACCGAGGATGAGATGGCTGGATGGCATCACGGACTCGATGGACGTGAGTCTGAGTGAACTCCGGGAGATGGTGATGAATAGGGAGGCCTGGGGTGCTGCGATTCATGGGGTTGCAAAGAGTCAGACACGACTGAGCGACTGAACAGAACTGAACTGAAGGTTTGTGTTAGCTAAGGATTGTGTTAGATCTTCTCTGAATGTTAGGTAGAATTCCACCATGAAGCCACATGGTCCTGGACTTTTATTTGTTGGGAGATTTTTAATCACAGTTTCAATTTCAGTACTTGTTATTGATCTCTTCATATTTTCCATTTCTTCCTGGTTCATTTGGAAGGTTGTACCTTTCTAAGAATTCATCCATTTCTTCTGGGTATCCATTTTATTGGCGTATAGCTTCTTGTAAGAGTTTCTTATCCTTATTTCTGAGGTGTCAGTTGTAATTTCTCCTTTTTTGTTTCTAATTTTATCAGTTTGAGTCTTTTCCCTTTTTCCTTGATGAGTATGCCTAAATGTTTATCAATTTTGTTTATGTTTTCAAAGAACAAGCTTTTAATTTTATTGATCTTTGCTATTTTCTTCATTTCTATTTCATTTTTTTCTGGTCTGATTTTTATGATCTCTTTCCTTCTACTAACTCTGGGTTCTGTTTGTTCTTCTTTCCCTAGTTGCTCTAGGTGTAAGGTAAAGTTGTTTATTTGAGATTTCTCTTATTTCTCTAGGTAGTGTTGGATTGCTATAAACTTCCCTTTTAGAACTGCTTTGCTGTTTCCCATAGGTTGGGGTCATTGTGTTTTTGTTTTCATTTATTTCCACATATTTTGATGTCCTCTTTCATATCTTTAATGGTCTTTTGGTTATTTGCTAGGTCGCTTCAGTCGTGTCCAACTCTGTGTGACCCCATAGACGGCAGCCCACTAGGCTCCTCTGTCCCTGGGATTCTCCAGGCAAGAATACTGGAGTGGGTTGCCATTTCCTTCTCCAATGCATGAAAGTGAAAAGTGAAGATGAAGTCGCTCAGTTGTGCCTGACTCTTAGCGACCCCATGGACTGCAGCCGACCAGGCTCCCTCCATCCATGGGATTTTCCAGGCAAGAGTACTGGAGTGGGTTGCCATTGCCTTCTCTGCTTTTGGTTATTTAGTAGCATATTTTTTAGCCTCCATGTGTTTGTGTTTTTATAGCTTTTTTTTTTTTTTTCTGCCTGTGATTGATTTCTAATATCATAGCATTGTGGTTGAAAAAGATGCTTGATACAGTTTCAATTTGCTGAGATTAATCCAGGCTTGATCTGTGACTCAAGATACAATCTATCCTGGAGACTATTCCATGTGCACTTGAGAAGTGTATTCTACTGCCTTCAGATGGAATGTCCCATAAGTCTATCTAGTCTAAAGTATCATCTAAAGTTGGTGTTTCCTTATTAATTTTTCTGTCTAAATGATCTGTCCATTGGTGTAAATGGGGTGTTAAAGACCCCCACTATTATTGTGTTACTGTTGATTTCCCTTTTTATGGCTGTTAGCATTTGCCTTGTATATTGAGGTGCTCCTCTGTTGGGTGCATAAATATAATTGTTCTATCTTCTTGAATTGATTCCTTGATTATTTATGATATATTAATTACTATTCCTTGTCTCTTGTAACAGTCTTTATTTTAAAGTCTATTTTGTCTGATATGAGTATTGCTACTCCAGCTCTCTTTCAGTTTCCATTTGCATGGAATACCTTTATCCACCCCCTCACTTTCAGTCTGTATGTGTCCCTAGGTTTGAAGTGTGGCTCTTAGAGACAGCATATATAGATCTTGTTTTTGTATCCAGTCAGCCAGTCTGTCTCTCTTGGTTGGAGTATTTACTCTTAACATGTAGGGTAATTATCAATATTATGTTTCTATTGGCATTTTCTTAATTGTTTTTCATTTGTTTTTGTAGGTCGTTTTCTTCTCTATGTTTCATACCTAGGGAAGTTCCTTTAGTATTTTTTGTAAAGCTGGTTTGGTGGTGCTGAATTCTTCTAGCTTTTACTTCTCTGTAAAGCTTTTGATTTCCCTGTTGAATCTGAATAATATCCATGCTGGGTAGAATAATCTTGGTTGTAGGTTTTTCCTTTCATCACTTTAAATATATCCTGCTACTCTCTTTTAGCCTACAGAGTTTCTGCTGAAAAGTCAGCTGATAACCTTATGGGATTTCCCATGTATGTTTTTTGTTGCTTTTCCTTTGCTGCTTTTAATATTTTTTCTTTGAATTTAATTTTCGTTAGAGTACTATGTGTCTCAGCATGTTTTTCCTTGGGTTTGTCTTGTGTGGAACTCTGGGCTTCTTATACTTGGGTGGCTATTTCATATGCCATGTTATTGAAGTTTTCAACCAAAATCTTTTAAAATAGTTTTTCAGACCCTTTCTCTTTTTCTTCTTCTGGGACACCATAATTTGAATGTTGGTGCATTAATGTTGTCCCATAGATCTCTCAGTCTGTTCTCATTTCTTTCCATTCTCTTTTCTTTATTCTGCTCCTCAGCAGTTATTTCCATCATCTATCTTCCAACTTACATATTTGTTCTTATGCCTCAGTTATTCTATTGATTCCTTCTAGTGTATTTCAGTTATTGTGTTGTTCATCACTGGTTTTTTTTTTGTTGTTGTTGTTGTTGATTAGCTAAACAATAGCTCTTCTAGGTCCTTGTTAAACATTTCTTGCATTTCCTTGATCTTTATCTCCATTCTGTTTCTGAGATTTTGAATCATCTTTACTGTCATTACTCTGAATTCTTTTTCAGGTAGTTTGCCTATTTCCCCTTAATTTATTTATCTTTATTTGTTTTTACCTTGCATCTAAAACATATTTCTCTGTAATCTCATTTTTGCTGATGGGTAGGGCTGTGTTACTGGTTCTTTATCCGGAGGCATCTAGCCTTGGAGTCTGCAGGCAGTTGGGCAGAGGCAGGTCTTGGTGCTGAGATGATGATCTCTGGGGGCACTCATACCAATTAATATTCCTTAGGACCTGAAGATCTCTATTATTCTAGCATCGTGGACTCAGTGCTCCCACTGCAGGGGTTCAGGCTAGACACTTGGCCTGAGAACCAAGAGCCCACAGATCACACAGCATGGCAAAAAAGAAAAAAAGAAAAAAAAAACTAAAAATAAAAACAAGACAGACAGACAAGCAGAAAACAGCAGAAAAATGACAGAATAAAAAATAAAATTAGAAAAATTAAAAATTAGAAAGTATATGTCTGGGCCACAGTCCAAGAAAGGACCGGGTGTTGCTGGGCAAGTTCTTTTAGCAGAGGCAACAGGGCTGAGAATATAGTAAGGGTGCCAAAGCAACAGTCAAAGGTGCTGGCAGACTGGGCCCTGCAGAAAGTCTTCTTATAATGGTAAGCATCTGCATTCTGATGGATCAAGGCACAAAGGCAGGTGAGATTTCCAGAGCTGGCTTGGGGCATAGTTCAAGAGAGTCCTGGCAGGTCAGAGCCCCAAGGGGAAGGGCTGGTAGACATGTACCTGGCTGGGCCGTGGGGACCCAAGCGATGCCACACCCAGCCCTACTGTTGGCCAGATTCTTATATGTCCTGCCAGTAGAAAACATCATGAAGAGATCAGAAGGCAGGAGTAAGAGAAAAAATGTCCAACTTCTGGCTCCAACAGTATGGGAGTGCTGGCGGCAGCTTGCTTTTGCTTGTGGTTGCAAGTGCTGCTAGAGTGATGTAGTGCAGTGTGATACAGACAGTGAGCTGGTTATAGACATACAGTGATATGCAGAGCAGTGCTTAGTGACCTAGATATAGATATAGATAGGATGATAGACAGTCCAGTGCTGATAGTGACACAGCGCAGTGCTGGGGTGCTTTCAGACTAGCAGCCGCTGTCAGCAGTCCCACTATGGCCAATGCAGCCCTTCAGCACACCCAGAACTGACTGTAATTTTCTCACTGCAAACCTGCTCGTCTCACCTGCGTCGGAGACTGCAGTGCTGTGCAGGAGCTTCTCATCTGTGGGTCACTCCCCCCTGCTTCCTGTTTGCCTCTCCAGTCTCCCTCCTTTCTTTTGTTTTAGTCTTTAGGTCATCTTTGTCACTACTTCCCTGTGTTAGATTTCCTCTGCTTTAGGTACTGTATGGAGGTTTGTCTTCACCTAATCAGTTCAGACACTGATTATAGTTTCCTGAGGTCAGGGACTGTCTTATTCATCTTTTCTTTTAACCCTACTGTCTCATATAGCACACAGAAGCAGTAGTTTTATAAATGTGAGATGTAGATTGTGGAAAATTCTTGGAATTTGTTTTGTTTTGGTAAATGGGGGTTATGCAGTTTATTTAAATGTATTCACTTTAATGCTTCCTCCTGAGCCAGACTCCTCCCCCAGTGTGGTTTGGATGGGACTGACTCCCATCTGGTGGCTCCATATGAGTGCCTATGAACCACTTTGGGCCAATCAGAGTCAATATAAAGAGTTTTCTGGAACTGTTGGAGGAGGGTCTCTCTTTCCTCTTAGCTCAGCCTGCAACAGACTCTAACAGACTTTCTGGGAAAACCTTAGCTCAGTTCTCCTGAGGCTGATATGTCTTTTCCATTCAGAAACTTTGCCATTTGCTCCTGGAAAAAAATGAAGTTTCCATGACTTTTGAGGCCACAGAGAAAAATTATATTCATAAAATCTGAGCTGTGGCTACTGCCAGTGACCAGCTGCTGAGGTTATTAAAGTCATTTTTCTCTATTAAATGAATTTAAGAAACTTCAGGTACTTTGGGAAGAAAACTGTAATCCAATATGTTTCCAGCAATCTTGAAAAAGTATGCTAATCATGTATTAAGGGTGTAGCCTTAAAAACAGGGTCATCTAAAGGTTATATGGCATGAAATCAAAGATATTTCAGCCAGGACAAAGGTGCAGAGAAGAAACTAAGCTAAAACCAAGCAGCTTGGTTCCTCTGTGGGTTTTCCATACTGTGCCTCAGTCAAAATGGTGCCCCTTGGGAAAGTGCCCATTTCATGAATACTTTTTGGATGACCATGAAGTCAAATCATTCTTCTGTCTGGCTCTGCTTCGCAATCTGTTAGCAAGATGAGAGGACTAGACAGTGAGAGCCCTTAGCAAAGCTGTATCAGCTCCCTTTGGAATATTTGAATTTAAAAAAAAAACACATATATTGAGAACCACTGTGTTTAAAATCCTTTGTTGGAAGTGAAGCACAGAACATTCTTCATCTTTCATTCTTCACTTTATTCCTGTGACAGGGAGGCATGTGAATAGAAATTACAAGCACAGTATGAAAATGGGGAGCTTGCTTCTGACTTCTAACTCTGATGTTGTCTGACTTGGGCAAGTCATTCTGATCCCTTTGGGTCTCAGCCAACATCTTTGTAAAATGAGGGTAAAAGCACTTATCTCATGGGATTATGATGATAATCCCATGAGATAGTATATGTGCCTGGAAGAAAGAAGTGAATGTGGCAAAACATCCTAATTGTGCTTTGAGGGGGCAGCCTTGAATAAAGGATCATCTAAGGTCAGAACACACCCAGCTATCTTTGGTACTGTTGTCATCTTCAGAGAGTTCTTGTCCATCCCTGGTGGACAGTCCTACGTGTATCACATGGTTTTGACTTCCAGAGTTCCCATTCCACTGGAGCTGATGGGACGCTTCAGTAACTATGATATGCTACACCAAAGATGTGTACTAGATACTAGTTGGGCACGGAAAGAGGAGAGGTAAATTCTAGCATGTTCTGGACCTAGAAAAGCCAGGGGTTCTGGCAAATGGCAATTTTAAGGAAAGCAAGCCTTTAATAGAACTGCTCTATCATTAGAGTATCACAGCTCACCAGATACTCTTTACTACACTCTATAGAAGATCTGGATTTCCCAGTTGAAAGGCCAATATTATTTTCCTCTTTCTTCCTTCTTCGCCTTACCCATCTTTCTCTCCATTCCTCCTCCTCCTTTTCTGCCTCTTCTACCTCCTGTTGTTCAGTCACCAAGTCATGCCCGACTCTTTGCGACCCCATGGATGCAGCATACCAGGCCTCCCTGTCCTTCACAATCTCCCGGAGATTGTCCAAGTTTATGTCCATTGAATCAGCGATGCTATCCAACCATCTCATCCTCTGCTTACCTCTTCTTTTGCCTTCAGTCTTTCCCAGGATCAGGTCTTTTCCAATGAGTCGGCTCTTCACATCAAGTGGGCCAAGTATTGGAGCTTCAGCATCAGTCCAATGAATATTCAGGGTTTGTTTCCTTTAGGATTGACTGGTTTGCTCTCCTTGCAGTCCAAGGGACTGTCAAGAGTCTTCTCCAGCACCACAATTCAAAAGCATCACTTCTTCAGTGCTCAGCCTTCTTTATAGTCAAACTCTCACATCAGTACATGACTACTGGAAAGACCACAGCTTTGACTGGACCCTTGCCAGCAAAGTGATGTCTCTGGTTTTAATATGCTGCCTTGCTTCATCATAGCCTTCCTTCCGAGAAGCAAGGGTCTTCTAATTTCATGGCTGCAGCCACCATCTGCAGTGATTTTGGAGCCAAATAAGAGAAAATCTGTCACTACTTCCACTTTTCCCCCTTATATTTGCCATGAAGTGATGAGACCAGATGCCATGATCTTAGTTGTTTGAATGTTAAATTTTAAGCCAGCTTTTTCCACTCTCCTCTTTCATCCTCATCAAGAGGCTCTTGAATTCCCTTTCGCTTTCTGCCTTTAGAGTGGTTTCATCTGCATATCTGAGGTTGTTGATATTTTTCCCAAGCAATCTTGATCCCAGCTTGTAACTCATCCAGCCTGGCATTTTGTATGATGTACTCTCTGTGAGTCTGAGTGAACTCCGGGAGATGGTGATGGACAGGGAGGCCTGGCGTGCTGCGATTCATGGGGTTGCAAAGAGTCGGACATGACTGAGCGACTGAACTGAACCGAACTCTCCATAGAAGTTAAACAGGGTGACAATATACAGCCCTGACATACTCCTTTCCCAGTTTGGAACTTGTCAGTTGTTCCCTATAACGTTCTAAGTATTGCTTCTTGACCCACATACAGGATTCTCAGCAGACAGGAAAGATCGTCTGGTATTCCCATCTCTTTCAGAATTTTCCAGTTTGTTGTGATCCACACAGTCAAAGGCTTTCACGTAGTCAATGAAACAGAAGTAGATGTTTTTCTGGAATTCACTTGCTTTCTCTTATGATCCAGGGAATGTTGGCAATTTGATCTCTGATTCTTCTGCCTTTTCGAAACCCAGGTTGTATATCTTGAAGTTCTCCATTTAAGTATGCTGAAGCTTAGCTTGAAGAATTCTGAGCATACCTTACTAGCATGGGAAGTGAGTGCAATTGTCTGGTAGTTTGAACATTCTTTAGCCCTGCCCTTCTTTGGAATTGAGATGAAAACTGACTTTTCCAGTCCTGTGGCCACTGCTGAGTTTTCCAAATTTGCTGACATGCTGAGTGCAGCACTTTAATACCATCATCTTTTAGGATTTTAAATATCTCAGATGCAATTCCATCACCTCCACTAGCTTGTAATACTTCCTACAGCCTACTTGACTTTATACTTCAGGATGTCTTGCTCTAGGTGAGTGACCACACCATCCACCTCCTGCCCCTCCTTTAACGTCCCTGCAGCTCAGAGAGGTTCATGCCTAATTCTTTGGACTCTCTCAAAATCACACTGTGGATGGTGCTACCTTTGACCACTTGAACAGAGAGAAGGAGAGACTGAATGAAGATTGTGCCAGATCAGGTTCTGCAGGGCCACCTTCAGCTGCTAGATCTGGGGAGAGCAGACGGTAGCTGATGCAGAGTTAACTCTACTGTTGTCCCACTAGTCAGAGAATTTGAGTGTCTTTCATATAAATCTCAGGCACTCAACTAGGCACTGGGGATAGACACTGCGTTAATGACACTCCTTGCTGTCTAAGAATTAATAGTCTAATGGGAATCAAATGAATAATTAAATAATTTCAGGAGTTCAAAAGTCTTTGGGGAGGTCCAGGTTGCTACAGAGTCACTTATCAGGGAAGCCAGCCTTACCTGGAAAGGCAGAGAAGGCAACTCTGGGGAAGTGATGTTTAAGCAGAAGGATGGGTAGGAAATAGCCAGGAGGCTTCAGGGGGTACCCCATTCCTATCTGCCATCACTTTCTTCCCAATATCACTCATTGAGGGGAGTGACCCCCCCACTCTGGCTGACACTATTTACAGCTGAGAAGTAATGTGTGAACATGTAGCTTAAAGCACCAGCTCAAATAGTGGGACTTGCCCATGCTCATGGTAAAGCTGTTCCAGGCACCCAGGGGTTCTCCTACGCTCCCCAGTGTGTTTCTCTGGATTGCACTGGGGAAGTGGACTGTGGGTGCCACCAGCTCCAGGAAGTCAGCCTTGTCTCCTCAGGCTATGTGAGGTTTTCTTTTCTGATAGAGCACTGGCCTCACCAGAGTCACAGTGGCTCAGGCCCACTTCCCCCACTTGCAGTCCAGAGACTTGACTAAGGCAGTCATGTTCCTGAATGTTCACATGGATGACAGTTCATATTTTGAACCTAAATCTTTGCCTTTGTTGTTGTTCAGACACCTAGTAGTGTCCAACTTTTTGTGACCCCATGGACTGTAGCATGCCAGGCCTTCCTGTCCCTCACCATCTCCCAAAGTTTGCCCAAGTTCATGTCCATTGCATCGGTGATGCCACCCAGCCATCTCATTCTCTGACACCTTCTTCTCCTTCTGCCCTCAATGTTTCCCAGCATCAGGGACTTTTCCAATGAGTTGGCCATTTGCATAAGATGACCAAAATACTGGAGCTTCAGCATCAGTCCTTCCAAGTATTCAGGGTTGATTTCCCTTAAGATTGACAGGCTTGATCTCCTTGCTGTCCAAGGGACTTTCAGGAATCCTCTCCAGCACCACAGTTCAAAGGCACAATTCTTTGGCGTTCTACCTTCTTTATGGTCCTGTTCTCACAGCCATGCATGACCACTGGGAAGACCATAGAGTTGACTATACAGACCTTTGTCGGCAGAGTAATGTCTCTGCTTTTCAACACACTGTCTAGGTTTGTCATAGCTTTCCTGTCAAGAAACTATCTTCTAATTTCATGACTTCTGATCATCTTCTGATTTCATGGCTTCAGTCACCATCCATGGTGATTTTAGAGCCCAAGAAGAGGAAATGTCACTACTTCCACTTTTTCCCCTTCTATTTGCCATGAAGTAATGGGGCCGGATGCCATGATGTTAGTTTTTTTTTTTTTTTAAATATTTAGTTTCAAGCTGTCTCTTTCACTCTCTCCCTTCATCCTCATCAAGAGGCTCTTTAGTTCCTCTTCAGTTTCAACCAATAGCGTGGTATCATCCGCATATCTGAGGTTGTTGATGTTTCTCCTGCCTTTCTTGATTCCAGCTTGCATTTCTCATGATGTGCTCAGAATACAGGTTAAACAAATAGGGTGATGGCAGACAGCCCTGTTGTACTCCTTTCTCAATCTTGAACCAATCAGTTGTTTCCTACAGGGTTCTAACTGTTGCTTCTTGACCGGCATACAGGTTTCTCAGGGAACAGGTAAGATGTTCTGGTATTTCCATTTCTTTAAGAGTTTTCCACAGTTTATTATGATCCACACAGTCAAAGGGCTAACATAGTCAATGGAACAGAGACAGATGTTTTTCTGGAATTCCATACCTTTCTCTATGATCCAGTGAATGTTGGCAATTTGATCTCTGGTTCCTTATCCTTTTCTAAACCAGCTTTGACATTTGGAAGTTCTTGGTTCACATAATGCTGAAGCCTAGCATGCAAAGTCATGCCCTACTAGTATGGGAGATGAATGCAATTGTTTAATGGTTAGCACATTCTTTAGTACTATCTTTCTTGGGAATTGGGATGAGGATTGACCTTTTCCAGTTTTGTGGCCACTGCTGGGTCTTCCAGATTTGCTGACATATTGAATGCAATGCCTTGATGGCATTATCCTTTAGGATTTTAAATAGTTCTACTGGAATTCCATCACATCCACTAACTTTATTAACAGTAGTGCTTCCTAAGGTCCACTTGACTTTGCTCTCTGGAATATCTGGCTCTGGGTGACTGACACCACCATCATAGTACAACCATTGGAGTGGTATCATCCACATATCTGAGGCTGTTGATTTTTCTCCCACCTTTCTTGATTCCAGATTGATTACTCATAGTAATCCAGTTCATTAAGATCTTTTTTGTACAGTTCTTCTGTGTATTCTTTCCATCTCTTCTTGATCTCTTTTGCATCTACTAGGTCTCTACAATTTCTGTCCTTTATTGCACCCTTCTTCAGGTGAAATGTTCCCTTGATATCTTCAGATTTCCTGAAGATGTCTCTAATCTTTCCCCTTCTGTTTTTTTTCTGCTAGTTTCATGCACTGTTCATTGAAGAAGGCCTTCTTGTCTCTCCGTGCCATTCTTTGGAACTCTACATTTAGTTGGATATACCTTTCCCTTTCTCCATTGCTTTTCACGTTTCTTCTTTCTTTAGCTGTTTGTAAAGCCTCCACAAATAACCACTTTGCCTTCTTGCTTTTCTTTTTCTTTGGGATGGTTTTGTTCATTGCCTCCTGTACAGTATTATAAGCAAAGAGTATACATTAAACTGGCAAAAAATAAAAGGAAGCAGCAAAATGGTCAGATGGGAGAGACAAGTGAATTTTGAGAGGGAGGATGGGAGTAAGGACCCTGTAGTGACACTGAATTAATAAGTCAGCCATAGATGTGGGTATTTAGACACACGACAGATGGGCATGGGATCTGAGCATAAAAATAACAGCGTGAGAGAAACTGATTAAATTTGCTGTTTCTAGAGGGATTTAGAGATGCTTAGATTGGAAAGGGGCTTTATAGACAAACGTCTAACAGGCAGCCTGGCAGTCAGTCAGCTGTGGCCCTGGTCAGAACCAGCCCCTCTCTACCAGAGCAGGACCCCACTGAGAGGGGCATAGGCATCTGTTCTTACATTGTGGACACTGGACTGTTCTCTTAGGTTGAGTTTACACTGCTCTGGTATTAACTTTCACTCAACCAACTTCAGCAGTTGGACTTCTGAAGCAACATGGACGTATCTTCTTTACATGTGACATCCTTGTGAATCTTGCAAATCAGCACACCCCTCAATTTTCACATCTTTGGAACAATTCCTTCGCTTGTACCTTAAATAATATGACTTCAAAGTCTATCACACTTCCAGCTACTCCTCACTACTTTGTCAAAATATGTTAAAAATGTTCTGATTTGAGAGAATAGCATTGAAACATGTATATTACCATATGTGAGATAGATGACCAGTCCAGGTTCGATGCATGAAACAGGGCACTCAAAGCTGGTGCACTGGGACAACCCAGAGGGGTGGAGTGGGGAGGGAGGTGGGAGGGAGGTTCGGGACGGTGGGTCACATGTACACCTGTGGCTGATTCATGTCGATGTACGGCCAAAACCGCCACAATATTGTAATTAGCCTCCAATTATAATAAATTAATTTTTAAAAATGTTCTAAACAGAATACTCTTACATGGAGAACAGAGAATGCTGCTTTCTGTGAGTAGAAAAAATAGTCCATGAAAATATCACATTAGATTTCTTTTTAGCAGTCACTGATGGTCCTTATCTGTGGGAAAGCAACAGCAAGCAGACTAGGTGTTAGGTACTGCTGCATAACAAATTATCCCCAAATTTAGCAATGTACAGCAAGAAGCATTTATGATCTCATACAGTTTCTGAGATCAGGAATCCAGAAGTGGGTCAGGTGGCTGGTTCTAGCTCAGGGTCTTTTAAGAGTTTGCAATCAAGTCGTTGACTGGAACTGCAGACTCTGAAGATCTGACTGATGCTGAAGAATCACTTCCAGGCTCCCTCACGTGCTGCTGGCTGTGGGCTTTTGTTCCTCACCAGGTGTGCCTCTCCATTCAAAACCTGGCTTCCCCAGGCAAGTGGTATCAAACCAGTGTCTTTTATGACCTGACCTTGAGTGAGGTGCCATCAACTCTGCCATATTCTGTTGGACACATGCCAGTCCTGGCAACGGCGGGAGTCACGGGGCCATTTTGGAAGCTAACATTTCTGAAGCATTTGCAATATACTAGTTGCTTTCCTTGTGCTTGTATTAGCTGAAACTGTATTATGCATCACTTCACTTAATGCTCTCAACGTCCTCCAAAGTAGATGCAACTGAAGCATAGAAATGTTAAGTAACTTTCCCAAATTGTTTCTTAGCAACAGACCATGGATTAAAACCTAGGTCTAAGTTTAGAGCAAAATATACCTGTTTTTTTAAGATTTTTTTTTAATGTGGATCATTTTAAAAGTCTTTTTTTGAATTTGTTATAATACTGGTTCTGTTTCACGTCTTTGTTTTTTGGCTGCAAGGTATGTGGGATCTTAGCTCCCCTAACAGGGACTGAACCTGTACCCCCTGCATTGGAAGGTGAAGTCCCAACCGCCGGGATGCCAGGGAAGTACCAAAATGCATCTGTTTTTAACTTGAGATTTCTTTTCATTTGGATGACTAACCAGGTCTCTCCTGATATATCTTGGTACAAATGACTTTTCTGCACATAACTGAAGAACTTTGCATTTCACTTCCATTAAAATTTGGCATACTTCTTTTATTTAAAATTTTTACAGTCTACATCATTTTGGCATACTTCTTAAATATTACAAGGCAACTTTCTTCTATCATTTGTGAATTTCTTTCACCATCTACAAATCCTCTTCCTTGCACACAGAACATGATGGAAAACAATCTTGAAGAAACCAGAATGCACAGATGTGCCTACAAAATATGATACATTGTCAGGATTGGAATAAAAGCCTAGTGACAAAATGTACATAGTTTTTGAAATAAAATTAGCAAAGAGATTATTAAAGTTGTACTTACTCCATAGCCAAATTTTTTAAAAGAAAATTTCTGCAGTATAGTTGATTTAAAATGTTGAGTTAGTTTCAGGTGTACAGCAAAGTGATTCAGTTACACATATATATCATTCTTTTTTCAGATTCTTTTCCCTTATAGGTTATTAGAGTATTGAATGGTTATCTACTTAAATATAAAATATAAATATCTGTTAATCTCAAACTTCTAATTTACCTGCCCTCCACACCCATGTCTACCCTTTGGTAGCCATAAATTCGTCTTAGAAATCTGTGAGTCTGTTTCTGTTTTGTAAATAAGTTCATTTGTATCATTTTAAAAAGTTAGATTCCACATATGAGTGATATCAGAATCTTTTTCTGACTTCCTTCACTTAGTATAAGCTCTAGGTCAACCCATGTCACCGCAAATGGCAGTATTTTGCTCTTTTTTATGACTAATATTCCACTGTGTGTGTGTGTATGTGTATGTATGTATCTATAACGTCTTTAAGGATTCCTCTGTTGATGAACATATTTCAAAGTCTATCACACTTCCAGCTACTCCTCACTGCTTTGTCAAAATATGTTAAAAATGTTCTGATTTGAGAGAATAGCATTGAAACATGTATATTACCATATGTGAGATAGGTGACCAGTCCAGGTTCGATGCATGAAACAGGGCACTCAAAGCTGGTGCACTGGGACAACCCAGAGGGGTGGAATGGGGAGGGAGGCGGGAGGGAGGTTCGGGATGGTGGGTCACATGTACACCTGTGGCAGACATGGTTGCTTCCATGGCTTGGCTATATAGTGCTGCTATGAACATTGGAATGCATATATCATTTCAAATTATGGTTTTCTCTGGACATATGCCCTGGAGTGGGAATGCTGAACCTATTAGTTTTATTTTCAGTTTTTAAAGGAACCTCTATATTGTTCTCCAAAGTGACTGTACCAACATACATTCCCATCAACAGTGTAGGAGGGTTCCCTTTTCCCCATAGCCAAGTTTTGTCCATATAGATGTGAATATGGACCTCAACACAGCTGTGGTCACCCAGTCTGTCCTGTGACATTTATATAAATTGTCTCAAGGCCTTTATCCATTTCCTTTAGGAAGGCCAGTCTTCTGCCTTCATTTCAGCATATTTCAGTGTTCTTAAATTCTTGTCACTTGTGGGTCTGAACTCCTGTTCCCAGGTAAGTCAAGCTCTTGCCTCTGGCCACTGTTTACTTCTGTTCTTCATAGTCTTAGATGTAGAACACAGCTCCTCTCTGTTCCCTAATAACTGTTCACAGATACATTGTTTATGTACTAGACTTTACTGAATATTTCAGGGAGATGAAATGATCCACTATCGATTTTTCTAAAATCGAATATTAAAGTTTCTTTTGCTTAAAGTCCTTTGAGCATCCAGGTTGCTTGGTCACCTTGTTCCCTAAAACCCTCCCCTTTCAATTGCATTCACTTCAGAAAGCAGAACTACTCAGATCTGGATCCTCAATAGAGCTCTGGGCTAATTGCACTATCTAACAAGTCAATAATTTGCTCTGCTTTGTGGTGAGGAATTGGAAGAGGTTTTGAAGCTTTCTCTCTATTACCCCCCAAGTCTTTACACATGGAAGTGAGCAGAATATTTCTTTTTAAAACTGATATGACTTACACAATTACCCTAGGCAGGCAGAACCTAGGGTCAGTTTTGTCTTTAAGTTAAACATTATTTTCATCCTCTGTTACATGTAGGATTGAACCAGTAGTACTGTGAGTCATTGAGAAAATGACATAATTGTGAGGTCGCCAGGCAGAGTCCTGTTGGATGGGAGTAGTTTCTAATAGTGCCCATCTCATTTTCAGAATTCTCTGGTTGTGAAACACAAACTATCTGACTACAGTCTAGTTCAAGAGAAGTTGACAGAATCTTGAAAATGTATCATTGATGTGCCAGCACCAAAGCAAAAGGGAAGACAGAGGCTACTGAGAACAATTGGGACAAAAAGCTAGATTCATTTTAGAAATATATTTTACTTAAAAATAGTTTTCAATTTTGTTTATATTTTATTTTCAGCTGGGCTGGGTCTTCATTGCTTTGCACAGGCTTTGTCTAGCTGCAGTGACTGGGGGCTACTCTCTTGTGCTGTGCAGGCTTCTCATTGTGGAGGCTTCTCTTGTTGCAGAGCACAGGCTCTAGGTGTCAGTAGTTGCAGTTCATAGACCCTAGGGTGCACAGGTTTCAATAGCTGTGGCACACAGGATCAGTAGTTGTGGCACACGAGATCAGTAGTTGTGGCACACGAGATCAGTAGTTGTGGCACACGAGATCAGTAGTTGTGGCACATGGGCTTAGTTGTCCCACAGTATGTGGCATCTTCCTGGACCAAGGATAGAACCCGTGTTCCTGCATTAGCAGACAGATTCTTATCCACAGTACCACCAGGGAAGTCCCTTTATTTTACTTTTAATTCATCTGAATACAGTAACCTGTGGTGATCTGACCTATTCAGGCATTTATAGGGTTTGGAGCTAAAGAGCTTACCAGTGTGTCTTTTTATAATATTTTACTGAAGTATGGTTGACTTACAGTGTTGTATTAATTTCTGTTCTATAGCAAAGTGATTCAGTTATACATATATAATTTTTCACATTCTTTTCCATATGGTTTATCATAGGATACCGAATGTAGTTCCCTGTGCTATACAGTAGGACTTTTGTTGTTTATTCATCCTATATACACTAGTTTGCAACTGATAATCCCAAACTCCAATCCTTCCTTCCCTCACACCCTCTCTATCTTGGTGACAAGTCTGTTCTCTATGTCTGTGAGTCTGTTTCAAAATATGTTCATCTGTATCATATTTTAGATTCCACATATAAGTGATATTACCTGGTATTTGTCTTTTTCTGACTTTACTTAGTATGGTAATTGCTAAATCCATTCGTGTAGCTGCAAATAGCATTATTTCATTCTTTTTTATGGCTGAGTAATATTCCACTTCATATATATCTGTATGTACACACCAAATCACACACAACAAATCTTTATCCATTCATCTATCAGTGGACATTTTGGTTTTTTTCATGTCTTGGTTACTGTCGATAATGCTGCTATGAACATAGGGGTGTATGTATTTTTGTGAACTATAGTTATATTTGGATATATGCACAGGAGTGGGGTTGCTGGATTATATAACTATTTTTAACTTTGTGAGGGACCTTAATACTATTGCAGACTTTGATGATGGCCATTCTGACTGGTGTGAGGTGGTACCTCATTATCGCTCTGATTTGCATTTCCCTAGTAATTAGTGCTGTTGAGCATCTTTTCATGTACCTGTTGGCAAATATATGTCTTCTTTGCAGAAATATCTATTTAGATCTTCTGCTCATTTTTCAATTTGGTTTTTCACTATTGAGTTGTATGTGTTGTTTGTTTATCCAAACTATCAGGGTTTAGTCAGTGAATAGAAGGTTTGTTTTTAGGAACTACAGGGAACTATAGAAAGTGATGCATCCATGGAGCTATCAGGTTTCAAGAAAGATGAGTCACAGGAGCTACCCAAGCTACCAAGGCTCTCCATACTCTCACCCTGTCATAATATTTCCAATACTGCTTCCTAAGGAAAGAACTTCACACCTAGAGGGAGAATGAGGTCTTGCTTAGTCTATCAAGGGACATTTAGCGAGTGTCCCTCCTGTAATATACCTTTGGAGGTTCTAAGATATTAATTTCCTATGAGAAACTATTTATTTGGTGAGATAAGACATATATACAGGATAATGTATCACATAAACAGCTTTGTTATGTTTGGGCCACAGTCCTGGAGGTTGGAGTGAAAACTGCTTTAGGTTGGGGACAGAGTATGTTGGGGAAGAAGACATGGAGATAAGACATTAAGTTGGACTTTGAAGGCTGGGTGGACCTGGAATTGATGAGGAGGCGGAAGAGGGGATGTGAAGACTTGGAGAAAGGTGTATCAGAAGAAATTTCAAGCACTGTGAGTAGGAGACTATCTGGGAACATGATTGGAAGAGACTAGAAAAAAGATTAATGGGTACAGAATAAATCAGAGAACTGTGGATATTGGAGGCAGGAAAATTGGGAAGAAATCGCTTATAACCCATCCAGATGCTAGATATTAGGAATCTGGGTTCAAAACTGTGGCAATGAGAATGCACAAGATAGAGTGATGGCAAGAAAAGATGGCATACTGGATGGGGACACAGAGGAAGAGGGGTATTCATTTATGAAGCTACAGCTAGGATGAACTTGAGATGGTAGAAAGGAGGCAAAAGAGGCTTTTTTCATGGTGTTGGGGAGACTCTCAAGGGAGGAATACAAGGAGGTGAAATGACAGCACATCTGTGATGTGAACATCCATCAGGAGAGGTTCACATTTACAAGATATGTCACTCATGTCACAGAACATTATATATAAAAAGGATATATCTCCGTGTGTCTGAACAAGAGAGGAAGACTGGCAATCCTTTCATTCATCCAATAAACCTTTTGAAGTGCCTCATTTGTGACACTCTGTCATGGGAAAGATGAACAAGAGATGCTCCTTCTTCTTTACTGAATTCATAGTCCACACTCCAGGATAGACACACAAGTGGAATTGGCTGGATGATTTGATGTAGTAACCGTGGTGGGTTGTTTTCCCCTTTGTAATTTCTGCTATTGTTCCCTTGTTCATAGAAAGGCAGGGCTGATATAGCAGAGAAGTAAAAGTTCTAAAAGAGATTCTTAAAAATTTACAGAATCAATAGTTTGCAAAGATGATTACTCCTTGGAAGAAAAGCTATGACAAACCTAGACAGCATATTAAAAAGCAGAGACATCACTTTGCTCACAAAGGTCTGTAGAGTCAAAGTTATGGTTTTTCTAGTAGTCATGTATGGATATGAGAGTTGGAGCATAAAAAAGGCTGAGCACCAAAGAAGTGATGCTTTTGAACTGTGGTGTTGGGAGAAGGCTCTTGGGAGTCCCTTGGACTGCAAGGAGATCCAGCCAGTCAATCTTAAAGGAAGTCAACCCTGAATATGCATTGGAAGGACTGATGCTGAAGCTCCTATACTTTGGCCACTTGATGTGATGAGCCAACTCATTGGAAAAGACCCTGATGCTGGGAAGGATTAAGGGCAAGAGGAGAAAGGGGTGACAGAGGATGACATGGTTGGATGGCATCATTGATTTAATGGACATGAGTCTGAGTAAACTCCGGGAGATAGTGTAGGACAGGGAAGCCTGGCCTGCTATAGTCCATGGGGTTGCAGAGTCTGACATTACTGAGCAACTGAACAAAAACAACAGCCTTTTGAGTACCCAAACCCAAGTTTACAGTAAAAATAAGATGTGATTAAATAAGAGCTAGTTTCACTGCAGCAATAAGGAAGTGTTCTGCTGCACTCACATAAAGCAGGAGGATGAAACAGGCTCTGGGAGAAGAGAGCTGAAAAGGAAGGGGTGCCTTCCTCTGTGCCCCGGGAGTGAGTTCTTGGGTCAGGATGTGACACAGATGGATGCTGCAGAGAGGCCTAAAACTCAGAACAGGACCTCACTTTCTATTTCGAGAGATAGTGAGTCTTGCAAACCAAATGCCCACCTTCTCCAACCCTTCTCCCCACCTCCACTAATCACCCTCTTGGATGTGGTGAGGAAGCCACAGAGAATGACCACTTCATTGGGCAAATCTGAATTTTCCAGAGCTACAAGGTGTGGGGGTGCTGGGAGAAGCTTAGTGGTCAGAAGAAGATACTCAGGATGAGGACCAAGGACCAGAGACGAGCTGGCTCTGCAGACAGCAGAGATGCTGGCAGCAGATGCAGGTGATGGAAGGCGTGGGGATGATGGCATCTCCACCAATGCCAGTGTGGACAGAAGACAGTGATGCCTGGATGCCTCCTCACTGCTACTGGACAGGAGACCATCCCCACCACCAGCCCTAAACTCAGAGACAACCAGCAGAGAAGAGCTCCCTGAAAAAATTCAGAAAAACGTGATTCATCTGAGTTAACAATGAACTAACATAAAATGTATGCTACCAGATAGAATATGGACTCGAGAGAAGACTTAAGGGTTCTTATTTTTCAGACTTGAGTTTGTGGACTAAGATGCTGCTTGCTACAGAGACAAGCGTAGTGTGACAAAGATGGAGCCCTAGGTGTTCCGTGAGGATGAGTGAGAGATGTCCTACCCACCATCTGCAGAGTCAGAGTGAGCGAGGAGTCACACTGAGCAGAGTGTTGTAGGATGAAGGACATAGACACAAAGCGAGGGGCACCAGAAGTCAATGTCCTGATGGCCAGAGAGGCTGCAAAGTGAAATGCAGTGGGTAGCACAGGTCAAGCCAAAAACCGAAAGTCCTTTCACATGCAAGGCGAGGGGTTCCTGAATGATGTGATAGTGTTTTCATTCCAGAACCACTGTTCTGGGTGAATGTTAAGAAAGGCCTGGGAGTTGGCTCCCTCCTGCATTCCTGCTTCTGGAAGCTTTTTCCTTCTCCTGCCTTACCTTTACTACTAACATCACACTGCTTCTCATCAAACCCAAACCTGCACTGTGGGAGAAAAGCAGAAGGTATTTCTTTCTAGATTTTATAAAGTGACAGTTTCACATCTAGGAATAAGTGTTTGGGAATGAAAGTTAGCTTCTTATAAAAATTGGTGCCGTTTCAATAGCCTGCTCTTGACAAGAGAAACTGGTATCAACTGGTGTGATATTTAGTACACAGAAATGTCTCCTTACACAAATACGTACACATAGAATAGTTGCTACTGAGAATGAATTTGAAAAGAAATTGAGAAACTATGTATACTTTCATTTATATAAAGTTTACTTAAAAATGATTCACACTTCTCTGTGCAGCCTGTCCCCTGATGGAGTTGGGGTGGAGAGTCCTGGCAGCCCATTTTTAGGGGCCTGGGTGAGGCATTCCTGGAAGCTTTGCCTCCTGTTTCTTCAGCCTTCTCAGTGATTCTGGAAGCTCTTTGATTTATGATAAATCACTTTCTGCTACTAGAATGGATTTTGTTTTCAATACACTGACCAAAAACAGCTTCAAAAAGAGCTTTTTTTTTTTTAAGGATCAAATATGCACTGGTTATGATCACGGGGCTCTGAAGGCTGACTGATTGTGTTTGAATTCCAGCTGTACTCCCTGCTTGCTCCTTGACCTTAGACACATTGTTTAAACTTTAAGTGCCCCAGATTTTCCATTTGTAAAATGATGAGGCTGATAATGATAATAATAATAATGCCTGTCTCATACAGTTGATATAATACATGCAAAGTGCTTCAACAGTGCCTGACACAGTGAATGATCAGTGTTTGTTTTCATAATACTGAATATGTAGACTTTAGCACTGAAATCACAAAAGAAAGTAAAGATTTATTGAGAACATCTCAAATTCTCCAAGATGGACATACTTAAACTAGTATAAGATTCTTTTGGCTGAAAACAAAAGCAAAATAAAACCACTATCACAAAATAACTGACTTTCTTTAAGGAGGGGAAGGGAAATATGAAATCCACAATGGTGTTCCTCTTCTCCAATACAAGTGGTATACCTTTGCTTTTCAGCTGTTTCATATTGGGCCCACGTGTAAGGTTTTGTCTGTGTGTACAAAGTAGGAGTTTCTCAGGTTAAAACAAAAAAGAAAATGTAGCAGCATAGCAGAAAGATCCCTAGATTTGGAAGAGAGAAATACTGAGAGGGCTGACAGTAACAACAGACTTTCTAGTTTGAAGTCTTTAATACTAACAGAAATTCTGTTGTCTGCTACTTTAAATCTTAAATACTAACGGAAATTCTGTTGTCTGCTACCCAATATTCTTTTTAACTCCAGTGGAAAGAGATGTCCTGTGCATTTGCTCTGAACTTGGACATGTAATTTCTTTTTTACTTTTTTTTTTTTTAGTCTTTTACTTTTTTAAAAAACTGAAGTATAGTTGATTTACAATGTTGATTTCTGCTGTGCAGCAAAGTGATTCAGTAATAGACACACATATTGATATACTTTTTTATAATCTTTTCCATTATGGTTTATCATAGGATATTGAATATTGATATTGTGCTATATCATAGGATTTTATCCATTCTCTGTATAAAAGCTAACATCTGCTAACTCCAACCTCCTACTCTACTCCTCTGCCAACCCCCTCCCCCTTTGCAGGCACAAGTATGTTTTCTGTCTATGAGTCTGTATCTGTTTCATAGATAAGTTCATTTGTGTCATATTTTAGATTTCACATTATCACTTCACTATAAGTGATATCATATGGTATTTGTCTTTCTCTGATTTACTTCAACTAGTATGCTCATCTCTAGTTGTATCCATGTTGTTGCAAACGGTATTTTCATTTTTCTTTATGACTGAGTAGTATTTCATTATATATGTGTATCACATCTTTATGCATTATTTTGTTGACGGACACTTAGATTGCTTCCATGTCTTGGCTATTCTGTATAGCGCTGCTGTGAACATAGGGGTGCATGTTACTTTTCAAATTACAGTTTTGCTGGATATATTGTTACCCTGCTTATTTAACTTATATGCAGAGTACATCATGCAAAATGCCAGGCTGGATGAAGTACAGGCTAGAATCAAGATTGCCAGGAGAAATATCAATAACCTCGGATATGCAGATGATACCACCCTTATGACAGAAAGTGAAGAACTAAAGAGTCTCTTGATGAAAGTGAAAGAGGAGAGTGAAAATGTTGACTTAAAACTCAACATTCAGAAAACTAAGATCATGGTATCTGGTCCCATCACTTCATGGCAAATAGATGGGGAAACAATGGAAACAGTGACAGACTTATTTTGGGGCTCCAAAATCACTGCAGATGGTGACTGCAGCCATGAAATTAAAAGACGCTTACTCCTTGGAAGAAAAGCTATGACCAACCTAGACAGCATATTAAAAAGCAGAGACATTACTTTGCCAACAAAGGTCCTTCTAGTCAAAGCAATGGTTTTTCCAGTAGTCATGTATGGATGTGAGAGTTGGACTATAAAAATAGCTGAGCACCGAAGAACTGATGCTTTTGATCTGTGGTGCTGGAGAAGACCCTTTAAAGTCCCTTGGACTCCAAGGAGATGAAACCAGTCCCATCCTAAAGGAGATCAGTCCTGAATATTCATTGGAAGGACTGATGTTGAAGCTGAAACTCCAATACTTTGGCCACCTGATGCAAAGAACCGACTTATTTGAAAAGACCCTGATGCTGGGAAAGATTGAAGGTGGGAGGAGAAGGGGACGACAGAAGATGAGATGCTTGGATGGAATCACCAACATGATGGACATGAGTTTGACTAGGCTCTGGGAGTTGGTGATGAACAGGGAAGCCTGGCGTGCTGCAGTCCATGGGGTTGTGAAGAGTCGGACACAACTGAGTGACTGAACTGACTGACTGACTGATCCGCAGGAGTGGGACTACGGGATCATATGGTAATTGTATTTTTAGCTTTCTGAGGAACCCACCTATGTTTTCCATACTGTCTGTGCCAATTTATATTCTCATCAAAAGTGTAGGAGGGTTTCCTTTTCTCCACACCCTCTCCAGTATTTGTTATTTGACTTTTTCATGAGGGCAATTCTTACTGGTGTGAGGTAATAACTATTATAGTTTTGACTTGCGTTTCTCTATTAGTGATGTTGAGCATCCTCTTATGTGCCTAATGGCCATCTCTATACCTTCTTTGGCAAAATATCAAGTTTTCTATTTTTCAGTTCAGTGTTGTTGTTGTTATTGAGTTGTATGAGCTGTTTTTTAATCAGTGAAAGTTCATTTTTAGAAAGCCATAGCATAAATACAGAACTATAGAAAGTGGTGCATCCATGGAACCAACAAGTTTCAAGAAAGATGAGTCACAGGAGTTACGCATGCTAGCAAGGCTCTCTCCACTCTGTCATATTTCCAGTACTCCTTCCTAAGGAAAGAACTCCACACCCAGAGGGAGAATGATATCTTGCTCAGTCTATCAAGGGACATTTAGTAAGTGTCCCTTCTGCAGCATGACTTTTGAGATTATAAGAGGTTTATTTCCTTTCAGGAACAATTTATTTGAGGAGGTAACTCATCCAGATGCTAGTCAGGATCTGGGAGCAAAACAGCGGCAATGAGAATGCAAAAGATGGTGTGAGGGTGAGAAAAGATGGTGGACTGCATGTGGACACAGAGGAGGAGGGATACTCAAATATGAGGTTTCAGGTGGCATGAACTTTGAGAAGGAGGCAAAGCTTTTTTTTTTTTTTTTTTATGCTGGTGGGAAGGCTCTCAAGGGAGGAATATAAGGTGAAATGACAGCATGTCTACAATGAGAACATCCATCAGGAGAGGTTCACATTTACAAGCCATGCCACCTATGTCATAAAATGCTATATATAAAAAAATATATATATATAAATATATATATATATATATGTATCTTGGACACAGGAGGAAGACTAAGCTTACTTTCACTCACTGAACATGCATTTTCAAGTGCCTCTTTTGTGTCACTCTGCCACAGGAAAGATGTGGCAATACATTCCTTCTTCTTTACTGAGTTCACAGTCCACACTCCAGGTCAGACACATAAGTGGAATTGGTGCATGATATTTTGATATAGGAACCACTATGGGTTGTTCTCCCCCTTGGGCATTCTAATATTGTTTCCTTGTTCACAGAGAGGCAGAGTTGATACAGCAAAGTAGGAGGAGTTCCAAAATAAATTCTTAAAAATTTAGAGTCAAGAGTTTGTAGCAGCCTCAGCCTTTTGAGTACCCAAACTCAAAGTTTTACAGCAAAAATCAGACATGATCTTGTGAGAGGCAGTTTCACTGCCCTAGCAAGGAAGTATTCTGCTGGACCGAGGTAAAGCAGGAGGAGGAGACAAGCTCAAGGAGAGGAGAGCTGAGAAGGGTGCCTTGCTCTGTGTCTCAGGATTGGGTTCTCAGGTGGGGATGCGACACAGATGGACCCTGCAGAGAGGGCAGAAGCTCTGAGACCAGAAGGACCTCACTTTGTTTAAAAAAAAAAAAAAATATATATATATATATATATATTACTTTATAATATTGCATTGGTTTTGCCATACAATGACATGAATCAGCCACGGGGGTACATGAGATGAAACAACATAACCTGGGTGTTAAATATTTGATTTGCTGATTCATCTACTTAACGTCTATATTTATCAGATAACTTTCTTATTTTTACTTATCTCCTCATTTAGGTTCTTTTTTTAAAATTTATTTTTTAATGTAAATTTATTTTCAGTTCAGTTCAGTCACTCAGTCGTGTCCGACTCTTTGTGACCCCATGAATCGCAGCACGCCAGGCCTCCCTGTCCATCACCAACTCCCGGAGTTCACTCAGACTCACGTCCATCGAGTTGGTGATGCCATCCAGCCATCTCATCCTCGGTCGTCCCCTTCTCCTCCCGCTCCCAGTCCCTTCCAGCATCAGAGTCTTTTCCAATGAGTCAACTCTTCGCATGAGGTGGCCAAAGTACTGGAGTTTCAGCTTCAGCATCATTCCTTCCAAAGAAATGCCAGAGCTGATCTCCTTCAGAATGGACTGGTTGGATCTCCTTGCAGTCCAAGGGACTCCCAAGAGCCTTCTCCAATACCGCAGTTCAAAAGCATCAATTTTTCGGTCCTCAGCTTTCTTCACAGTCCAACTCTCACATCCATACATGACCACTGGAAAAACCATAGCCTTGACTAATCGGACCTTTGTTGGCAAAGTAGTGTCTCTGCTTTTCAATATGCTATCTAGGTTGGTCATATCTTTTCTTCCAAGGAGTAAGCGTCTTTTAACTTCATGGCTGCAGTCACCATCTGCAGTTAGAGGTTAATTACTTTACAATATTGTATTGGTTTTGCCATACATCAACATGAATCCACCACAGGTATACACGTGTTCCCCATCCTGGACCCCCCTCCCTCCTCCCTCCCCGTACCATCCCTGATTCGTTCTAGTGCACCAGCCCCAAGCATCCAGTATCATGCATCGAACCTGGACTGGCGATTCATCTCATATATGATATTATACATGTTTCAATGCCATTCTCCCAAATCATCCCACCCTCTCCCTCTCCCACAGAGTCCAAAAGCCTGTTCTATACATCTGTGTCTCTTTTGCTGTCTCGCATACAGGGTTATCGTTACCATTTTTCTAATTTCCATATATATGCATTAGTATACTGTATTGGTGTTTTTCTTTCTGGCTTACTTCACTCTGTATAATAGGCTCCAGTTTCATCCACCTCATTAAAACTGATTCAAATGAATTCTTTTTAATGGCTGAGTAATACTCCATTGTGTCTATGTACCACAGCTTTCTTATCCATTCGTTTGCTGATGGACATCTACATTGCTTCCATGTCCTGGCTATTATAAACAGTGCTGCGATGAACACTAGGGTACACATGTCTCTTTCAATTCTGGTTTCCTCAGTGTGTATGCCTAGCAGTGGGATTGCTGGGTCATATGGCAGTTCTATTTCCAGCTTTTTAAGGAATCTCCACACTGTTCTCAGTAGTGGTTGTACTAGTTTGCATTCCCACCAACAATGTAAGAGGGTTCCCTTTTCTCCACACCCTCTCCAGCATTTATTGCTTGTAGACTTTTGGATCGCAGCCATTCTGACCTGCGTGAAATGGTACCTCATTGTGGTTTTGATTTGCATTTCTCTGATGAGTGATGCTGAGCATCTTTTCATGTGTTTGTTAGCCATCTATATGTCTTCTTTGGAGAAATGTCTGTTTAGTTCTTCGGCCCATTTTTTGATTGGGTCATTTATTTTTCTGGAATTGAGTTGCATGTATATCTTTGTGATTAATTGTCAGTTGCTTCATTTGCTATTATTTTCTCCCATTCTGAAGGCTGTCTTTTCACCTTGCTTATAGTTTCCTTTGTTTTGCAGCAGCTTTTAATTTTAATTAGGTCTCATTTATTTTTGCTTTTATTTCCAACATTCTGGGAGGTGGGTCAGAGGATCCTGCTGTGATTTATGTCAGAGAGTGTTTTGCCTATGTTCTCCTCTAGGAGTTTTATAGTTTCAGGTCTTACATTTAGATCTTTAATCCATTTTGAGTTTATTTTTGTGTATAGTGTTAGAAAGTGTTCTAGTTTCATTCTTTTACAAGTTGTTAAAGAGATTGTCTTTTCTCCATTGTATATTCTTGCCTCCTTTGTCAAAGATAATGTGTCCATAGGTGCATGGATTTATCTCTGGGCTTTCTATTTTGTTCCATTGATCTATATTTCTGTCTTTGTGCCAGTACCATTACTATCTTGATGACTGTGGCTTTGTAGTAGAGCCTGAAGTCAGGCAAGTTGATTCCTCCAGTTCTATTCTTCTTTCTCAAGACTGCTTTGGCTATTCGAGTTTTTTTTTGTATTTCCATACAAATTGTGAAATTATTTGTTCTAGCTCTGAAACATACCGTTGGCAGCTTGATAGGGATTGCATTGAATCTGTAGATTGCTTTGGGTAGTATACTCATTTTCACTATATTGATTCTTCCGATCCATGAATATGGCATATTTCTCCATCTATTAGTCTCCTCTTTGATTTCTTTCACCAGTGTTTTATAGTTTTCTATATATAGGTCGTTTCTTTAGGTAGATATATTCCTAAGTATTTTATTCTTTTCGTTGCAATGGTGAATGGAATTGTTTCCTTAATTTCTCTATTTCCTCATTATTAGTGTATAGGAATGCAAGGGATTTCTGTGTGTTAATTTTATATCTTGCAACTTTACTATATTCATTGATTAGCTCTAGTAATTTTCTGGTGGAGTCTTTAGGGTTTTCTAGGTAGAGGATCATGTCATCTGCAAACAGTGAGAGTTTTACTTCTTTTCCAATTTGGATTTCTTTTATTTCTTTGTCTGCTCTGATTTCTGTGGCCAAAACTTCCAAAACTATGTTGAATAGTAGTGGTGAGAGTGGGCACCCTTGTCTTGTTCCTGACTTTAGGGGAAATGCTTTCAAATTTTCATCACTGAGGATAATGTTTGCTGTGGGTTTGTCATATATAGCTTTTATTATGTTGAGGTATGTTCCTTATATTCCTGCTTTCTGGAGGGTTTTTATCATAAATGGATGTTGAATTTTGTCAAAGGCTTTCTCTGCATCTATTGAGATAATCATATGACTTTTATTTTTCAATTTGTTAATGTGGTGTATTACATTGATTGATTTGTGGATATTGAAGAATCCTTGCATTCCTCGGATAAAGCCCACTTGGTCAAGATGTATGACCTTTTTAATATGTTGTTGGATTCTGATTGCTAGAATTTTGTTAAGGATTTTTGCACCTATGTTCATCAGTGATATTGGCCTGTAGTTTTCTTTTTTTGTGGCATCTTTGTCAGGTTTTGGTATTAGGGTGATGGTGGCCTCATAAAATGAGTTTGGAAGTTTACCTTCCTCTGCAATTTTCTGGAAGGGTTTGAGTAGGATAGGTGTTAGTTCTTCTCTAAATTTTTGGTAGAATTCAGCTGTGAAGCTGTCTGGTCATGGGCTTTTGTTTGTTGGAAGATTTCTGATTACAGTTTCAATTTCCATGCTTGTGATGGGTCTGTTAAGATTTTCTATTTCTTCCTGGTTCAGTTTTGGAAAGTTGTACTTTTCTAAGCTGTACTTTTCTAAAACGGACAATTTTCTTCCAAGTTGTCCATTTTATTGGCATATAGTTGCTGATAGTAGTCTCTTATGATCCTTTGTATTTCTGTGTTGTCTGTTGTGATCTCTCCATTTTCATTTCTAATTTTATTGATTTTTTTCCCTTTGTTTCTTGATGAGTCTGGCTAATGATTTGTCAATTTTATTTATCCTCTCAAAGAACCAGCTCTTGGTTTTGTTGATTTTTGCTATGGTCTCTTTTGTTTCTTTTGCATTTATTCACTTTCTGTTTTCTTTTAGAGGCAGTGAGCCTGCAAACTGAATGCCCACCCTTCTCACTCTCCTGCCACCTACCCACCCTCTTGGGTGTGGTGCGGAAGCAACAGAGAAAGACTACCTCAGTGGGTAAGTTGAAATAGTCTTCCAGAGTCACAAGGTAAACAGATGTGTTGGAGGCTGGGAGAGCTGTGGTGGTCAGGAGAGCAGGGTCAAGTCGAGGATGAAGGACCAGAGACCAGCTGGCTCTGAACACATCACAAGAGGTGCTGGCAACAGATGCAGGTGATAGGCAGCTACGGGAATGATGGCATCTCCACCAATGCCAGTGTAGACAGAGGTCAGCCAAGGCCCAGATGAGGCATTAGATGCTTTAGAGAAATGACGTGACCATGTTTTTATTTCAGCACCACTGTTCTGGGTGAATGTACAGAACGGCCTGGGGACTGGCTCCCTCTGGGGTTCCTGCTTCTGGAGGTTGAGTGTTTCTTTCTCTCTCCTCCATCACCTTCACTACTAACGTCACACTGCTTCTCATCACCCCTAAACCTGCATTGCAGGACATGGGCGTTTCTTTCTAGATTTTATAAAAGGACACTCTGCTCCATGTCCAGGAGTGTTTGTAAAGTCAAAGTTACTGTTTCATATCAAAATTAGTCTTGATTAAAATTTATCAAGCCCAAGTCCTGACAATCAGGCTCAAGTGGTGTGATATTTAGCACACAGAAATGTCTCTTTGCACAAATACATAACATTCCTTATTTAGTGCAACTGAGGGTGAACTTGAAAAGACACTGAGAAATGTGTATAATTTTATTTATAGAAAGTTTACTTGAAAAGAATGATCTGCACTGCTCTGTGCAGCTCATCCCCTTACAGAGGTGGAGTGGGTGTGACAGCCCTGGCAGCCAGTTTTGGGGGGCTGGATGAGGCATTCCTGGAAGGTCTGCCTCCTGTCTGTTTCTTCTGCTTCTCAGTGGTTCTGGAAGCTATTCCATACTTCATGATAAATCTGCTTCTGCTTGTATAGCAGATTTTGTTTTCTATACACTGACCAAAACTGGTCAAATACTTTTTTTTTTTAAAAAGATCAAATGGGTACTGGTTAAGATCATGGGGCTCTGAAGGGTGACTGCATGGGTTTGACTTCCAGCTCTACCCGCTGCCTGCTCCTTGACCTTAAGACAAATTGTTTAAACTTTATGTGCCCAGCTTCCCCATTTGTAAAATGATGATAATGATAAATGCCTATCTCACATGGTTCATATGAATGATAATACATGCAAAGTGCTTGTATCAGTTGCTGACATGATATGGATGCTCAATGTTTGTTTTCATATATTAAATATATGTATTTTAGCAATAGAACCACCAAATTAAAAGCTATTGAGACTGTTTCAGAAATTCTCACAGACAGACATACTTAAACTAGTATTAACATAATTGCTCAATTTTTTGTTTTCATAATATTAAATACAGATCATTTAGCACTAGAACCACCAGTTACACTTTTATTGAAAATGCCTGAAAAATTTTCAAAGATGGACATACTTAAACTAGTATAAAGTCTTTTTGGCTAAAAACAAAAGCAAAATAAAACTGTTATCACAAAATAACTTTGAACTTAGTGGTTTCACACTAAAGAAACCTGTTAAGGAAAGGACGTGCAATTTGAAGTCAGCAACTACATTCTTTTCAAATATTAAGTGGAGTAGCTTTTGCTTTTCAGCTGTGTTTCAAATTGGGCTCACTTGTAAGGTTTTTTTTTGTGTGTGAAGGAAGAATTTCTCTGGTTAAAAGTAAAACTTAGCAGTGTAGCAGAAATATCCCTAGTCGTGGAATACAGAAATACTAAGAGGGTTGACAGTAACCTCTAACACTTTCTAGTTCTATATATTTAAGACTAACCAGTGAAGTCTGTTGTCTTCTACTTAATATTCTCTTTAATCTCAGTGCAAAAAGATGCACTGTGCATCTCCTCTGAACTTGGCCATGTGATTTCTTAAAGCAGAGCCCTGCTCTGAAGTGAGAGAGTCACCTTTGTGGTAACATCTCTGCACTTTGATTTCTCTGCTGGTAAACTTGGGGATATAATATCTTCTTCTTGGGGTCAGGAGGTAGTCTGGGGAGTCCTATAAGAATGAAGAGAGATGCTGCTCATGGGAACGACTGTACCAAGTTCAGTAGTTGGTATGTGCTTGGTAGTCGTTAGCATCCCACCCTCTCCCCAAAAAGGCAGACACAGAAAGCTGCATTTATTCCCTCTCTTGGGACAAAGAGAGCAGGGACAGTGAATATGTGTTTTTCACTGGTTAGAGGAGGGCAACGTAGCCCAAGGAAACGAAACCAGGAACTATGAGATGCAGGCACAAGTTTGAATTCTCTCCCTTTGTTTTATGCTATGTTCTACAAGGGCAAAGGAGGCTACAGGAAACATTGTCATGCCCATCCTCCAGCATCAGCCACCCTTCTCCTGAGTATCTCTCTCAGATTCCTGAGCATCTCTCTCAGATTCCACAGCATCACTCCTATCCTCCCTGCTAGCGACACCCACCCACACTCCCTCACACTCTAGGTGCTGAAACTCTCTTCCATTCCTTATGAGGGTGCCAGAATGCTTGCTTAAAGTTGTACAACCCAGTAAAAGTGAGTCTTTCACAGTGAGAAGGGCTAACATTTATTCAATCAACAAACGCTGAGTGCCTGCCAGGGGCAGACACTGCTGGTCACTGGGACACAGAGAACAAGTCATCAGTCAACATGAAACTGCATGGCATCAGACTGCTCATTATTCCCAGACATCCCATAGTGACAATACGCACAATGTTTCATTCAATGCCAATTAAAAAGGTAAGTACAGTTGATGACATACTAAAAAAAAAAAAACCAAACCCAGAATCTGAGAGTGGCTGCTGGCAGAGGATATGAAAATAAGGTTCAAGGTGGTGCTAGACAGCCTCAGTGGTGAGGCACTCAGCCATCTGGGACAACTCTCAGCAGTCCATGTTATGGCTGGACAGTTTTACTGAAATGTCACTTCCAACTCCAAGACTTCAGTTTCTCTTCCTAAATAATGAGTCAAACAAATGAACGGTAAAATACTGACCGTGAACGCACATCTTTCAAGGTATGGCTAGGGAAAGCCCTAACTTCTTTGTCAACTGCAAAGAGAAACATCTAGTAGACAGAAGATGATGCAGAAGCTCTTCTTAGGCATAATCTAAACATGTACATATCTCTTAACAGCACTGGTATCAACAAAAGCTTCTGTTGCTGCAAAAGCAGTCCTCAAAGAGCGGTGAGGAAGAGGCTGACGAACAGAACCAAGCTATTTTTTCATCTCCAAAATGGCACTTCCTGGTCCCCGGTGCTTTGCACTGCAGATGTTACAGAACTGCGCAGGAGAGGTCTAAAAAATGCAAGTAAAAATGCAGACTTTTAAAAAGATCATCTCCCTCTACTATCATATCCAGATGGGATGCACTGGTGGAGGATGGGGAGGAGGCCATGCAATGTCGCTCCTTTCCCCGGTACAGCTGGTTCACATGGGATTCTGTCTAGACCAGCTGTTGTTCTGGGACTCAAAGGATGTCCCACAGAAAGACGAGCCTAATGTTACCCAGGGGCACCCTGGGGAACCTGCTTTGACACTGAAAAAACAGTAGTGTTGTGATACAGAAATCAGGATGAGAAAGTCAGACACAGTAAAATATGGTTCTCCCTGTAGTTCACATCTCTGGAGCCCAACAGTCATCAATTTTATCTGAACAAATTTACATACATGAGTATGCTTTTATAATGTTTAGTATTGTGTACTAAGCAGTTTTACATTTGAGAAATAGGCTCATCACTTTTTCTGATGTGACAAACTGTAACTGTGAGACACAGATGAAGGTTATAACTCTGAACCAGAGGGTGTCATAAGAGGATGGTTATCATTTTAAGCACATCCCTCTGGCTGCACCAACTGCTTTCAAGTTGGTGGTGGCCAAGCCACCCACTCACCATGCTGGGCACGGGCAGGCACTCCTTGTGGAACATATGCCGGCAGTGGAAGACCACCATGCTGAAGGGCTTTGCTGCATCTAGGGGGAGAGGGCAGGGAGGAGAGAAGAGCTCAGGGCAACAGCAGTTGCATTTTCCAGCCAGAAGCTGCCCTGGGAGGATTGCTAATTTACAACTGCATCCCAGCCAGGTGGCATGGTTGAGCACAGGCATGAGTCCTGTTGCTCTGGGGTCCCCAGTTAGCTGCTTGGCTTCCCAATCAGTTACTGCAGCTACACACTGGGGATGATTTCATGCAAGGCAACAGCATTTGTTGTTAAAAAAAAAAAAAATCAGCATGTGTATGTGACTGTACAAGGTTCTCCCTCCCTCAGCCCTGTGTACACAGTCGTGACACACCACATCCTGAAGTGGATTCTGTGGTTTGTACGGATGCTTTCTGCCTGAAAGCATGTGCGTTTGCCGAGACCCTTCACTGACTTCAGGGCAGAGCTGGGCTAACATCCTTGGTGTGACCTTGCCCTGTGCTGGAAGTCCGCTTGGGCACTGCACCTCATCTGTTCCTGCTCGGTGTAGCCAGCTGAGTTCCGGTAAGATTTAACCTTTAACAGATTAAATTAGAAACCTGACTATACTGTGCAGGTGCATGTGGTTTCCTTCCGTTAAAACATTGACTAAAACACTACAAAAGCTCATTGCTTTCCTACGCCCACTGCAGTTTTTTTTTCTATTTTTTATTATAGTGGATTTACAGTGTTATATTAATTTCTGCTCTACAGCAAACAAGAAGATCGTGCTGTGTAGCACAGGGAACTACAGTCAATATCCTAGGGTAATCCATAATGGAAAAGAACATGAATGGATATGTGTATGCATGCATGCCAAGTTGCTTCAGTGGTGTCTGACTCTGTGCAACACTATGGACTGTAGCCCGCCCGGCTCCTCTGTCCATGAGATTCTCCAGGCAAGAATACTGGAGTGGACTGCCATGCCCTCGTCCAGGGCATTTTCCCAACCCTGGGATCGAACCCACGTCTCATTATGTTTCCTGCATCAGCAAGTGGATTCTTTACTACTAGCCCCACCTGGGAAGCCCTGGATATATGTATAACCCACTGCAGTTTTTAACATAAGCACTTAAAATCCAAACCTCTACAGAAGACCCCAAGTGAAATGACTTCCTGTGCTCTTGCCCTATTAAATAATCCCTCAAAGCAAAGTAAATGCTACACAAACTAGGTCTTGTAGTGCTTCTCCACGTTGAATTTACACCTATGAAGCATTTTCTTAGCATCTCAAAAACTGCTTTAATTTCTACTTCAAAATATGGAAATCTCTCTTTTCACAGCCTGTGTTATTTGCTCAGTCATGTCCAACTCTTTGGAACTCCATATTTTGTAGCTCGTCAGGCTCCTCTGTCCATGGAATCCTCCAGGCAAGAATACTGGAGTGGGTAGCCATTTCCTTCTCCACACGATCTTCCTGACCCAGGAATCAAACCTGGGTTTCTTGCATTGCAGGCAGATTGCAGATTCCTTACTATCTGAGCCACCAGGGAAGCCTAACACATGCTAAATGAGCCGTATGTAGAATGTTTTTTTTTTTTAATATTTATTTGGCTGTGCCAGGTCTTAGCTGTGGCATATCAGGGATTGAACCTGGGCCCCCTGCATTGGGAGCCCACAGTCTTAGCCACTGGACCACCAGGGAAGTCCCTAAAATGCTTTGATTGTAGTTGGTGATAGATATATATATTTACATACAAATAAACAAACGTGCACATCTTTTAAGGAACTACAGTTTCCAATTAAAAGGTGAGTATCCATTTCTGTTGACATACATATGACATAACTCAGGTGCCTAGAGCCACAAAGCAATGAAAAATTTAAAGAAAAGTGAAAGTTACCTATAATTTTTTTCCCCAAGTATACATATGGTTCTTCTACCTTGGAATCTAAACAAGTAGATTGTAAGTTTTCATTTTGTTTTGTTTTATACTAAGGCAGCAGTTCTTAAAGACTGTCCTCTGAACCAGTAGCGTCCACATCACATGGGAACTTATTAGAAATACAGATTTTTGGGTCCCACCCTGAACTACTGAATCACCCCCTACAGGGGTTGGGACCAGCAGTCTCAGTTTTAACAAGCCTACCCACAGATGCAGACTCACTCTAAAACTTGGGAACCTTACCCCTAAGGAATTGGCAGCCCCAGCATGCAACTGAGTAGGGGTATGGCTAAAATTCTTCTCTAAGCTGAATTATCCCAAAAGTTTGATAAAGTGTAATTCGCTAACTTCAAAATTTTAACTCTGCTCGTCATTAACACATAACTGGGAATTTTTTTCCTCCACCCAGCCATCTTACCTGATGGAAGAATAGGGGAAAGGCAGGACTCACAGATGTTCTCCTCTGCAAGGAAACGCACACAGTAAGTCCCCTACATACGAACCTTCAGGTTTTGAACTTGCAGAGATGCAAACGTGCCCCTGGATGCCAGCTGTTGTACCAACACTACTGTACTTTTCAAGGTAAAGTACTGTAGATTTAAAATGTCTACTTTTGGGTTTGGTGGTTATGTATGATTTGTGTGAAAAAGCATTATAAACCTATTACAGTACAGTACTACATAGCCAATTATGTTAGTTGATACCTAAGCTAACTTTGTTGGATTTACAAATGTGCTCTTACACTTGGGATTATACAACATTTCTCTTTGTCCTGTCTGAAAGCGAGGCATGCAGTTCCAATATGATTCTTTCCATTTTACTCACCATCAACCAGAATGCCTTTCATTTGAGTTCGGTGCATCTTCTTTAGTAAGGACAGTGAGTCGGCTACGAGAATCTTCTTACAGCCTTCACGAAGCAGAATCTAATGCACACAATGTAAAAGAAAAACCACCTTAAAAAGATTCAAATATGGGGGAGAATCCTCTTAACTATTCTCGGGTGAGGTCAGGGAGAGGTGGTTCCTTTCCCTTTTAAACCAGTTCCTCTGGCCACACTGTGAGCTTCCATTCTGGGTTTGGGGGGTAGGTATTGTACTGGACATTGGGAGAAGCTGTGTGAGGTATGCTTAAGCCAGATGTTGTTTTTCACTAGAACTCGCTGCTTTTCAAAGAGGAAAACATTGAAGGCTTTCTGGGAGGCTCTGGTGCAGCATCCACGTCTTCTTCTTCTGGCCCAATGGGTCTGAGTGCACATGGTTCCGTGGGGCTGCTGCCCAGCTCTGGGTCACAACACAGCTGCATCCTGCCCTTCTTCACATCAAAGTCACTCTCAATCTGAAGCCTCTGTGGCTGTTCTGCTTTCACAGTTTCAATGCATGCCATCAGGGAAGGAAACTGGAAGCAGCCAACTATGGTCCTCCATCCCAGATCGGCTGTAAATACCATGTCTTCCTCTCAATCCCAAGGAGCACTGGTGTTGGGTGCATGCAGCCAGAGGGCTTCCCCCCGCCTCATTATATGAGGGCAAAGAGCCATGGAAACGGAAGTGATGCCCACAGTTCTGCACCCACCATTTCGAGAGTTGATGAACAGGAAACTACATGATTTTACTCTTTCTACGTTGAGAAACTGCCTATGAAGTTTCATTCTTCAAAATGCTGCTGGAAATTGAATTTTTCAGATTCATTTAAGAAAACAAACTTTAACAGATGTCATGAAAGCATACAGAAAGATGAGAAAAATACAGTAGAAAAGATATCTAAAAAATACTGATGTTGGTAAACTTTTTAAAAAAAACTTATTACCAAATATACCTAGCTGCTCTAATACTAAAATAAAAGCTTAACACAAATAGTGTCAATCAAAAGCAAAATGTTTCCAAAAGTCAGTTGTAGTTTCTATAATTGTTACAAGCATACTTTGTTCTACTGTAAGATTAATTAAGAATGTATTTATGAGATAGCTGTTGAAAACTAACACAAATCTCTAGATTCTCCCTATTTTTCCTTATTTCTCTGCAATTCATCATTATTGATAATGATCCCAACCAAAAGCAAAGTGCTAGGCTCACCTTTTATACAGTAGTAAGAAGAGTGTACATCAGCGAAGTTATTATGGTTCATTAGAAAGAGCTGCCATGGGAAAAAAATGTCATACAAGGCTGCCAAGTTTCTGAAATTTCTATTTTAAAAGACTCTTTGAATGTTGAACTTTTTGCTGACACTGTCTTGTTCGTACTGTAATGCTTTTCGTCAGCATGGCACATGAGATAGTCACCTGGTTTCATAAACCCCTGATATGATACCAGAGCCAGACTGGGAAACCATTTTACCTACTTTCTAATCTATCATTTAAATCACAATGCAATGGGATTTGAATTCTATTTGAAAAAAGCTTTGCCTTTTGTCAGGTTTATTATCAAAGATGAATTGCAGAGAAATAAGACAGAGAGACTCTTAAGTTCTCATGTTGGAGTTGAAAAAATGATTCAAAGTATGCATGTAATTAAGTGATTGCTGCTGCTAAGTCACTTCAGTCGTGTCCAACTCTGTGTGACCCCGCTATAATTGGTTGTCATAAGCACCTAGGTGATGAGGCCAAATAGAAATAATTTTAAAGGAAAAAATACATTTTATCTTAAATGTTTATATAACTTTTATTTTCAAGAATATTAAAAACTATCTCTTAGAAGAAATTACGAGCTTATATACTGTGAGTTGAAACCCATGTGAGACCAAGAAAAGGTAAGAAAGCGGCCACTGTTTCCTCTTAATTTGTCTCTGGATTTCAAAGTAGAGACCTGTGGGGAAATGACAAAGTCACAGGGGACTGTGTGTACATGTGTGCTCAGGTGTGTTTGACTCTGTGACCCCGTGGTCTGTGGCCCACCAGGCTCCTCTGTCCATGGAATTTTCCAGGCAAGAATACTGGAGTGGGTTGCCATTTCCTCCTCCAGGGGATCTTCCTGACCCAGGATCAAACCTGTGTCTCCTGTATTGGCAGGCGGATTCTTTACCAACTGAGACACCTGGGAGGCCGAAAAAGTAAATATGGGGAAAGAACTTGGATAAACAGATGTCTGGAGTCATTTATTTATTTAACTGTGTGGGTACATATGTGAAATTTAACTAAATGGAAGTGTTAAAGCTTTTTGCTTCTCTTAGGAGTATTCATTCAGCTCAAGAGCTGCTCGAGCAAAGGGCTGCATTCTGCTCACTTCCTGGTCCATGAGATAATACGTGGAGGCTCTGTGAGTACCTATCCAGTGTGGGATCTAACACAGTAGGCACTCAAATATTTAAATCAATATGTCTATAAGCAATCAAACATATAGCATTAAAAAACATATACTGATTCCTTCTTGGCATTTTGGCTAAGATCAAGTGTAAAAAAGTTATATGGAAAAAATCTAAGCTACTTTATTACAGACTCCAAAATAAGTATTATGGATGATTTCCACAGAAATGTTACATTAATGCTTTGCAGCTGCATTTGCTAAAGACAGACATGTTTATGAAAGGACCCTCTTGAGAATTTGATAGAAATTCTTTAGAGCCCATCTAATCTCTTAAATGTCAATGCAGAACCCAGTGCCATGCTGAGTGTTTAAGAAACACCAGGGTGGTCTAAGGATCTGCTCCCTGTTCCTCTCCCACAGATCTGGGGTGGTACCAGAAACTAAGTAATTTTCTTTAAAAAAAAGTCAGAATATTCTGGTGTACAGCCAGGCTTAACAAGTAATTGATTTAACATAATGGGAAAATTGACATCCAGAAAGTTTACAGGCCCCTCCCAAAGGTCAACAGAATTAATGGCAAAGCTGGGACTAAAGTCTGGGTCTGCAAACATCATGCCCACAGCTCTTTAAAGTCAAAGGGCTACCTGTTCATCTTCTAGGCCAATGCTATATATTCCTGTTGCAACCTGCCCATATAATGACTGCATCTCCAGGGACCAAAGGGACAACCAGTGAGAAGTACAGAAGGTTTAGTCAGAAGGTCTGGGTTCAAATCCAGTTCATCACCTTCCCAGACTGGTAAGTCAAAACTTTCTGAAATGCAAGTCTTCTTATATATAAAGTAGAGATGAGAGTTCCTCAAGGACCATTGTAAAGATAAATACTGTCAAGTGTTTAAAAGCAAAGGTGCTAGGACGCTTAATAATAAGCTCTTTAAAAAAAGGGCAAGAAAAGTGGATATAAATGCTAAATATTGGGTTGGCCAAAAAAGTTGTTGAGATTTTTCCATCACATCTTACAGAAGAACTGAACAAACTTTTTGGCCAACCCACTAAATATAAGAAAGAAAATTTTTTACAAATATAAAACACAGCATAAAAATTTGAAAATTGCAGCTTCTTGTAAAAATGGTGATGATTTGGGAGAATGGCATTGAAACATGTATAATATCATGTAAGAATCGAAATGCCAGTCTATGTCTGATGCAGGATATGACACGCTTGGGGCTGACGCGCGGGGATGACCCAGAGAGATGTTGTGGGGAGGGGGGTGGGAGGGGGGTTCATGTTTGGGAACGCATGTACACCTGTGGTGGATTCATGTCAATCTATGCCAAAACCAATACAGAATTGTAAAGTAAAAATTAAAAATAAATAAATTAATTAAAAAAAATAAAAATAAAAAAGAAAATATCATTATATATTGTTTTATAAGTAACTTATATCAAAACAAATGCTATTTGTCTTGAAATCAGACCCAGAAACACTTTAAGTTTACGAAGTATGATAAGGGCTACTTTTATCTTACCTCATGAAGCTTTGAAATTCTATTGAACCGTCATGCTAACAAGGTATACAAATGTGTAAAAAAAAATTAAACATTGATAATGTGGTTAATTATAACATTAATGATGTCATAGACAGTTGAAGCTTAGCTTTCAGCTTCTAATTCCGTTTAGATGGAATTAGACATGATACTGAGAAAAAGTTGTTGCATCTTAGAAAACATGAAATTTTAAAACCAGAAGTGATGTCCAGTTTTTCCCCCCCAACTTTCTGACTTTTCTCTTTCCAAACAGCAATTCACTTGAGGAGTCCTCCCCTAAAGCACTTTCAGTACCAAGTAAGTTGTAAAATTCTGTCCACTGAATTATAAATCTGACCCTTAGATTACCAATGCAAATCAGCAAAAAAGGTGCTGAGAAGCTCTGTGATAACCTGTGTCTAACACTTGACCAGTTTCCTACACTTTACTGAATGGTTCTTAATGTCTCCCAAGGCCATTCCCCCCAACTCCCTGCCCCCAGATTCTTGCTGATTCATGGACCTGCAAAATTTCCCCTAAACTTTTTGGATGTCATTGTCAGAGTTGAAATTTTTTAGCCTGTTAAAAACATGTAAAAATCAACCATAGTTTTATGAAACAACAACAAAAGACTAGACAGAATTTTAAAAGTATGTGAAACCTTTCTAGAAAATTCAGACTGCTCTATAAATAGATTCAAGTTATTTTTATAGTGATCCCCAGTAGGTTGTCAGGGAAAGAAAATAAATAGTCATTAATGAAAAGAAGTATCCTTTTTCATAGAAAATAATTCTAAACTTTTCATATATAAGCAGGAAGTACCTCCTGGAACTCTGAACAACCTGCCCCAGTAGAGCGTTTTCTCTCTGCATCCTCCAAGGAGATGTCTGAGGTCCAGAGAAGACTACAGCTGCAGCCGTTCCCACAGACCCCACCCTTTTCTCCATGAGTTCCTCCCATTCTGTCCCAGAAACCCCTCCCCATGGTTGGGGTATTACAGGCTACCTTGGACCCCCAGGCAAAATAACTCCCAGCCTCTTTAATACACCAGGGGCTGCACACTTACACATCTTAAGGAAAAGCTGTCACTTAAAAATGTAATGAAAAGGATAAAATATTGACTTAGCAGCTGATTAGTGGCTAATTTTTTAGACGGAATTCACTTTGCACCTAATAATTTTATTTTTATTCCTGGCTGATTTAGAACTATGCAAATATATTCATAAAACATTAATGAGCAGTGAGACCTAGCAGTGACCCTGAGCTTGGTTCTCTGGAAAGAGCCTAGGAAGAGGGATCTATTAGGTGTTTTTGGAGGTACTGTAGAGGCTGAGAAAAAAGTAATGCATAATTTTCAACTGAGAGGCTAGGCTTCATGCAGGAGAGCAGGAGGACAGAAGGGGTAATTATTTGGTCACCTTTCTTGGGGTAGAGGTGTAGAGACACTTAAACGACTTCTTGACAAGTTGGAATTTGCAATTTCCAGGCAGACCCGGGGTGCTGAGAGCCAAGGAGCTACAGAGCATTGTCAAGCTCACTTACATCCAGGGCTTTACAGGGTCTGACACTGGAACTGCACTCCTTAACGCCAAATTCATGCTTCAGGATAAAGTGACTCATTTCCGGTCTGGACCGTTCTTCTGCATCCCTTGAGAGCTGCACAAAGCACAAACCCCTCCTTGTCACCTCTCCTCACCTAGTAATCCCTTCCTACATTTCCCTTTCCTTCCTGGCCTTCTCCTTCCTCCAGCAACCTTTTTCTGGGTCACCCACAAGCCTCCAAATTCCACTGAAAACAAATGGTTATTTCTCTGGAAGGTTTCTGCAGAAGAGACTGTTTTCCTACTTGCCTAAACCAAGTACTCGTTTCTCTCCCATGATGCCAACTTCCCACAAGCCTTCTAAGCCAAGGCTTCTAGTTTTGTCACATTTGCCCTCAGGAAAACCTCTTCTCCTTAAAGCTGAGTTATCCAGTAAAGCCAGTCAGCTTATTGGATGTTTTAACTCCTAGTTTGAGAAGAAAGTTGGACCCTGGCTCACAGCTCAGGGCCCACCAGACAACTCCTACCCTCACAGTTTCTTGACTAATTCCATTCCCATGACCTCTCCCATCACTGTACTTTCTGAACGCAGTCACAAAGACCCCTTTGGAAATGTTTAACAATATCTTCCTCCCTGGCCACAGGCTCTGGGCCCTCCAGCTCAGTAAGTCCTTGACATTTCTTATTTTTCTTTTTGACACCACTGATCTTCCTCATTTTCTTCTCCTTTTCAGCCAGTCTCTGACCCGAACTCCAAGGGCAGCGGGTGCTGCGCAAATCCTCATCACGCGCTCCTCCTTTCCTACCCTGGAGACCACTTCTCTCCCCACAACCCTGTCTTTTGGCTCCACCTGCAAAATCTGTCTCCAGGAAAGCAATTTCATCCCCCTTTAACCAAAAACTCATTTCCAAATGAGCTAGAGAAAGAACAGTCTGAATCCTTCAAGAAATGTGCTTTAAATAGTTTCAAGTTCTCTGGACGCTACTAGCATTCCAAAATACAGTCACTGCTAGAGGCTATTTTAAGGAAAAGATCAGGATGCTCTGTGATTGGCATGTTAATTATTTATATGAAGATAATGAGTTCTGTGGCTCTTATCACAAATTCTGAATTATTGAGGGAACTAAACTTGTAATACTCTGGAAAAACTGACAAAAGGTAAAACAAATTCTGTATTTTAAAATCTTTCAGGCAATACGATACTGAGTGGCTTCAAGGAAAACAAAAAGTTTTTTTTTTTTTCCATTTCTCCAAATGGACACAATGCTCATTCTACTTCAAAATGGTTCAGGTGGTCTGATCTAAAAGCCACTGTAACATTCCCTCACAGGCTTCAAGGCCATGCTAAGTTTACCCTATAAATGTGAGAATGCCTGCTCACAAGGAGAGAGAATCTGGGGATGGATAAAAACTATGTATGCTTCCTTAATGGGTGCTATTTGTAGCTTATTTATTTGAAAAATATTCCAAATATCTGGGCCCAAGAACACTGTGACTATCAAACTGAATGGATGTCCACAATAAACCCTAGAAACGTTTATCCAGTAGTCAATTTACTCAGCGATTTTCCGGGCAATAGTACTGGAGTGGATTGCCATTTCCTTCAGGGGATCTTCCCGACCCAGGGATTAAACCTGGGTCTCCCACACTGTAGACAGACGCTTAACCATCTGAGCCACCAGGGAAGTCAATTTACTCAGCAATGACCACTTATTCAAGAAAGGATACTTACTTGTAAATTGTAGTCTTGTAGAATTTTAACTAAGGAGTCTCTCAAATTAGGAATCTCCATTCCTTCCTTAATACGGTGAATTAGTAGAATCGGGTCAACATGCGTGCCAATGTTGTTTAATAAGCCGGTGATAAATGCTACAGGATACCACAGAAATCAACATATAAGCAATGGAATGGATGCAATTTTAGGCAAAAAGTTATTTCCTTCTAGTAAGTGTTAAAACCATCTGAACTTCTAAATCTTCCCAAGAACTAATCTTCCTTTACTTTTCTCAAAGAAGCAGCTAAAATGAGAAGAGATTTAAAAAGAAAATGAATTGGGGAACAAATGATTACTTCAGAACACAGTTTGCGATGTCAAAGAGAGGTGACTAATATTTATTGAGAATATACTATGGTGCAGTTATCATATATTTTTCTCCAATATTCTGCAAGGTGGGAATGTTTTTTGTTCCCACTTTATGGAAAAGGTGAAAACAGAATGGTTAATGAATTCGTCCAGGATCACACAACTAGCAATTTTTGAACCCAAAATCAAAGCCAGGGTAGGCCCAGGTTTAAAGTGTGCTTCATTACCACTCTACCTCCTATAAGATCCTTGAACTGCCACTCTATTATGCTAAACTAGATTCTCAAAGTACCTTAATCTGTAATGAACCTGAATAACACCCTCTTGTATCTCATGAAAAAAAAAAAAATTACAACAGTGGTTGCTATAACTTGAAAATCTTGAAATAGATAAGCCTTCTGACCAAAAAATAAAAAGGGGGAAGGGAGAGATTTTAAACCATGACTGTTAGTTTCTGAATCATATCTATATCTTTAAAAGAGGACTTTCATTAACTTTTGTTTCCTTCCAAAATGGGAGACCCAAGCAGATGGTCAAAGAGAGGCAGCAAACAGACACTCCTGGTGTTGCACTGATAAAACAAGGCAGGAGAGAGGCTTGATGCTACAGTAGCAAACCTCCAAATATAGTCAATGTCCAGTAATGGTTACGGGTTTCCATAAAGAGAATTGATAAGGGCTAGACTATACACTTTCAAAATAAATGTCCGCTGTGTACAAACAAAACCAGAATCTTTTATTTCGTTTGGGTGCAGCGGGTAAAACTATGCTTCATGGGAGCAGAGTTAATATCATGTCAATCACTTGTTCTTTATCAAGTTCAGCTAGCTAACATGAATTATTAAGGCTCTAGACTTCCCTGTATAGGGAGAGTTTGGGAAATCGTTACTATGTACCTGACTTATTTTTATTATAGATACTTCACCATATTTTTAACTCAGTGCATCTTGAGATGATTCTTACTCTAGACACAACTGGCTAAATGGAGAGAAAAGTTACGAAGGCAGATGGGTTTTCTACTTACGTGGTTTGTCAATGGAATATAAAATCAGATCTTCCCAGAGTTCTGCATCATCCTGCTCCTTGGCAAATTCAATCGCTTTATCAACGTCATGCAATTCCTCCATGATCATCTTCAGGGCACTTCGGCTATTACCCATTCGGCCTAGAACAATGTGAGAAACACGTTTAGGATCGTTTAATTAAACGTTTTAAGAGAAACCACATCTCGCTTTATTTGTTTACATAGTTTGATAGCCGTGACAAAAAGCGTATTTCCTTATATGACAACTGTAACTTAGTAAAATAAATCCTAATTTCTAGGTATTTACTTTGTACTGAGTATTCACTTAAGTGCTTCACATGAATTACTTCCTGTAATCACTATAATCTGAGGAAGTATGTTCTATTAATATTTTAATTTTATAAAAAAGGACAGACATGTTAGTCACTTGCCAAGATCATAGAGCTACTAAATGGCAAATCTGGAATCTGAAACCAGGTCTGTTAGATTTTGACTTCCTTCTGATGAAAAGCAGAAAAAAAAGAACAAATTTGTCAACCCATCCACAATTTATTTTGATTTACACTGTAAATTGTGAACTAATAGTTTTATTACACAATACCAATTATTATCTCAGTAGCATTTATTAAATAATGCTACCTTCTTTATTAAGCTATGAAGTCTCCTTTTCCAAATATTAAATTATTATATAAAACAGGCTTTAACCTCTGTTACTTTGGTCTAAAACCTATGTCCATTCTTGAAAAATTTATATCACATTGTCACCCCACTCTAGTTTATGGGGACCAAAATGAATCAAAGCTACTTACTCAGAAGATAAACTGTCTCTTCTACAAAGTTTCTCTGTTGACAGATCTCAAGAGCCTTCAAATAAAGCAAGGTAAAAATGTTATATGATATCATATAAAAACAAATATCTACAGTCACTTAAATATACAAGTTTGAAAGAATTTTTCCACTGCTTCCCTTTAAAAACAAAGCAGAAGTAAATAAGCCTCTTTAAGTTTTGTTTGTAGCTGTGCAGATTTCCCCAAGAGGTGCTAGACCCTACACAATTTAACTGATAACATATTTAAGGCAGAACATTCCAGAGCGAAGGCAGAAAGCAAGATGCTGAAACAAAGGTTCTTCCCCACAAAGCTTTCTTTCTTTCTGCTACTTGAGGTTTCTTCATGGCACTGGTCTAAGCCCTGTTTCCTTACCCTGGATTGTAAGCTCCAGGAAAGGACTACTGTTCACAGCTGTATGTTCCCTGTAAAGAGCAGTAAACATTTGCTGCATAAAGAATTAAACACTGGAGTGGGAATATTTCTATTGCTGGCTTACAGGGTCTAGAAGAAATCTCTTTTCAAGGATCTGTCAAAAGTGGGAGGAAAACTGAAAAGATATGTGCACCCTAATGTTCATGCAGCACTATTTACAATAGTGAAGACATGGAACAACCTGAACGTCCGTCAACAGATGAATGGATAAAGAAGCTGGGGTACATACGTACAATGGAACACTAGTCAGCCATAAAAGAACAAAACTGGTTATCTGTAGTGATCTGGATGAACCAAGAGTCTGTCATACAGAGTGAAGTCAGAGAAAACAAAGATCATATATTAATGCATTATATATAGAATCTAGAAAAACTGTACACACTAACCTATTTGCAGGGCAGGAACAGAGACGCAGATATAGAAAATGGACTGGTGGACATGGGGGTGAGGAGGAAAGGGGAGGGTGGGACGAATTGGGAGGGCAGCCCTGACGTATATACACAATCGTGTAAACGAGCTAGCTAGCAGGAGGCTGCTGCAGAGCACAGGGATCTCAGCTTGGCGCTCTGTGATGACTTGGCTGGTGATGATGGGGTGGGAAGGAGGCTCGAGAGGGAGTGGGTATACATATACATATACCTGACTCATATTACTGTACAGCAGAGACATTGTAATTATACTCCATTAAAAAAAACAACACTTTAGAATTGGAATGAAACTAAGACAATGTTTTAGAGTTGTTTAGTAACTAAGTCATGTCCAACTCTTTTGGGACCCCATGGGCTATAGCCCACCAGGCTCCTCTGTCCATGGGATTTCCCAGGCAAGAATACTGGAGTGGGCTGCCATTCCCTTCTCCAGGGGATTTTGCTGGCGTGGATTCTTTACCACTGAGCCACCCGGTACACAATCATTTAAATGAGAAAATGAGAAGACCTGAAGGTCACAGTGAGCAAGAAACACCACTAATTTGATTACTCACACAATTCCTTTAAAAATTATGTAGAAGACAAAAATGGAAATATAGATTAGTGGAACAGGGTAGAAAGCCCAGAGATGTTTATCTCTGGGCTTTCTACCCTGTTCCAATGGTCACCTAATCTTTCACAAAGAAGGCAAGAATATACAATGAAGAAAAGACACTCTCTTCAATATGTGCTGCTGGGGAAACTGGACTGTTATATGTAAAAGAATGCAATTAAAACACTTCCCAATACCATACACAAAAATAAACTCAAATGGATCAAAGACCTAAATGTAAGGCTGGACACTATAAAATTCTTAGAGGAAAAGATAGACAGGATACTCTTTGACATAAATTGTAGCAAGGTCTTTTCTGATCTACCCCTAAGAGTAATGAAAATTAAAACAAAAAGAGATAGGACCTAATTAAACTTAAAAATGTTTGCACAGCAAAGGGAACCATAAACAAAACAAAAAGACAACCCTCAGAATGGGAGAAAATATTTGCAAATGAAGCAATCCACAATGTATTAATCTCCAAAATATATGAACAGCTCATGTAGCTCAACATCAGAAAACAACGCATTCAAAAAAATGAGGGGGAGCTAGAAAGACATTTCACCAAAAAAGATATACAGACGGCCAACAACCACATAAAAAATGCTCAACATCAGGGAAGCCCCCATTAAATATTAGAGAAATGCAAATCAAATTACAATGAGGTTATCATCTCACATTGGTCAAAATGGCCATCATCAAAAAATCTACAAACAATAAATGCTGGAAAGTGTGTGGAGAAAAGGGAACCCTCTTGCACTGCTGGTGGGAATGTAAATTGATACCATCACTGTGGAGAACAGTATGGCGGTTCCTCAAAAACTAAAAATAGAGCTACCATATGACCTACCAGTCCCGCTCCTGGGCGTATACCTGGAGAAAACCGCAATTCAAAAAGATACATGCACCCTAATGTTCACTGCAGCTATTTACAACAGCCAGGACATAGAAACAACTTAAATGTCCATCACCAGAGGGCTGGATAAAGATACTACATATACACAATGAAATATCACTCAGTCATAAAAATGAAGGACACTGTGCTATTTGCAGAGATGTAGACAGACCTAGAGAGTGTCATACAGAATGAAGTCAAAAAGAAAAAATGTCATGTTAACACTTATGTGTGGGATCTCAAAAATGATACACATGAACTTATTTGCAAAGCAGAAATAGAGACACAGAGGTAGAGAACAAACGTACAGACACCAATGGGGGACGGGGGTGGGATGAATTGGGAGACTGGAATCGACATTTCTATACAACTTACTCTATGTATCAAATAGATAACCAAGGAGAACCTACTTTTTATAGCACAGGGATCTCTACTCAGTACTCTGTGGTGACCTAAATGGGAAGGAAATCCAAAAAGAGGGGATATATGTATAACTGATTCACTTTGCTGCATAGCATATATTGACACAACATTGTAAAGCAACTATTCTCTAACAAAAATTTAAAAAGGGATATGGCAGAGATGGTGAGATGTTCCCTAGTATCCATTGCCCATTTCTTCTGTAGTAGTAAGATTATAGGTGGTTGAGCGAGTGCTCAGAATTAAAACCTCAAGGCCTCTCCGGTGGTAGGAGAGCTATGTGACCAGTATCTACCATGGGGATGAACCAGAAATGTGGGAGGGCAGCTTCTGGGTCTGAGAACACCCTGCTCTCTTATTTTTAATCCTTTCGTCCAAACTGCTCTTAGAAACATGGATGATACAGGAGACCTGGGTTCGATTCCTGGGTCAAGATCCTCTGGAGTAGGAAATGGCAACCCACTCCAGTATTCTTGCCTGGAAAATCCCATGGACAGAAGAGCCTGGCAGCCTACAGTCCATGGAGTCGCAAAGAGTTGGACACAACTGAGCACACAGACAAAGCATAAAAGCCTGTTTGCTTATTTTAGATTCTTGAATGTTCCCGAGCAATAGTGCTCCATCTAGAGGAAAAAGTAGGTATACTAAGATTTTTAAAGCCAACAGGACATATGCACGTGCACGTGTGCAAAAAAAGGAGAGTAACAGAAAACAAGTGACAAGACAGAATAATAACAAAAATTGAGTAAAAAAATGATGTAAAAATAATATTCAAATTTTTCCTTTCCTTATTTAATGTAAAGGTAAGTAACGGTTAAAAATTTAGGGGTTAACTAATGGAAACTTTATCAGCCCTATCTACTGTATCAGTTTTATAATGATTTCTGCATAGGCTTGACCCCATCATCTTTTATACAGTCTTGTTTTTCTTTAAGGAAAATTAATAAACTGTGCATCTCCTACTTTATTCCTCCAGATTCATATATACTGCCACTCTGTGAATGCAATTAGATATGGAGTGACCATAAATTCAGGTATTAATGATAAAGCTAATATTTTGCTTTTAACTATTCTCGGCACAAGCAAATCAGATTTGCGAATGTGAAAACTAGGACCTGATGACCACACCTGGAAATGACAGAAGAATCAACAGTTTAAAAACTGATGTCTCTCACAATTCTTGCAATATTGAGGAATATCTTTATTACTATTGCTGCTGTTGTTATTTTAATTAACTTTTTAAACCAAAAAAAATGATTCCTTACCACAGCGGAAAATATATGGAACCCAAAGTTAAGAGACTCAGGTTCTAAGGCTCCGCATGCTGTCTTACAGCTCTAGACTGGGGGTAAATCTACTTAGGTTTTTATGAGTCAGCAGTTTTTCTATGTTACAAATAAACATAAAAGGAATTTGTTTCTAAGATGAAACAAAGTGTGCACAGAGTTATTATTTCTAGGGAGAAAGGAATGAGATGCTACATGAATTAAAGTCAAGAAAATCTGCTTTAAGATGGCTTGGGGTACCTGAGCAAGGACAGTGCTATATTTTTTGCAAATATACAGACTTCCCACAATGGAGTCTCAAGCAAAGATAATCTCTAATAAAGATGTCTCAAAGATCTTTAACCTGAAAGCCTAATGACTTGATTACAGTGACATGTTTCAACCATTACTATCTCAAATCCATTTTGTTCCAAATTCTCTTTCCACTGAAAGTTATCTTAAAAAAAAAAAAAACTACTTCAAACATAATTGTTCTCAGGTTTGTGTTGAATTCCCTTATATGCAATTGATTTTTCCCAGTAGCTCAGAGAGAAAAATTCCAAACGGCCCACATAATGCTCCAGGTGAGTTCTCTGTATTAGAAATATCATGTGTGGAGATGAGAATTTCTGATGCTCCCTTTGTGGGCAGAGCAGTATGCTTTCCATTGAACACAACCAGACTGGAAAAATGTAAACCAAATGGACTGAAAGCATGTTCCAGACACGGACGTACTGGAATCCAAGTGGAGCCTCTGTACGGTGTTCAGGAAGGGGAAGAAGGATGCCTGGGTGGGTGCTGATCACCCTCGTGTGCGGGGCTCTGGCTGAGGAGTGAACAGGACAAGGCCAGGTCTGCCCGGAAACACATGATGTTTCCTTCAAAGTGAGGTACAAACACAGGGGCACACAAAGATTAAGGTTCTCCCTATTTTTCTCAATTATAGATTCAGAAGTGAGAAAAGGGAGGAACGTTTGCTTTTCTAAGATGATGTGTTTCCAAATTTATTCTTGAGAAAAAGCCTCAGGGCCCAAACGTAAACTGTTAATGTTTTCCATAAACTAATATGCAGGCAAGATTTTTTTTTAAAATTAACTGTAGATTAAGAAAATCCATTGAGCTGAAACTGGTTCATAGTAAATTCAACACATTTGAAGTTAATCATCATGGGCTGAAGAACGAACTAGAAAAGCTGTGATTGCACATAAATTGCATGCTGTCCGTCAACTTCTTAATATGTGTCTTCTTACAGGTCAAATACTTTGTTCTGTTGCTACATATGGCTGATAGTAGAAAGTACTTGCTCTCTGGCCATCTGAATTTAGGAAGATAGGTGTAGATGAAAGAGAGCATTGCAGATGGTGTGATGAACCATGGAAACAAAACTGAGGGTCTTCAATCACCCAGTTTCTAGTACACACATGGTGAGTATTGTGGTTTATTTTGAAACAGCAAGTTCATAACACTTACTAGTTCATATTCAGCCCTAACTAGAACCTTGTAGATATCAATTTATTCATTTATTCGACTGGCATGCAATAAACATTTAGTGTCTAATGTGTGGCTGGCTACTGAGTTTATGAGAATCAGTGAAACAAACTCCTTTTCCTTGAAGAATTTATAGGATAGTGGGAGAGACTAGAAACTGTAGTTATAACTACAGTTAACTACATTATAACTATTATGGAATTGAGTGTGACAGAGAAATAGAAAAGTACATCATGTGGGTATTTTAAAGCACACAGGGTGCAGGACTGAAGTTATGTATCAACTTGGAGTCCTGACTGGGGCAGTTGCCTCTGGCTTTGGGTGGTCCATGTCCCCCTCCCAGGCTGACCTTGCTGGTAAATGCATCAGACTCCAGACAGTGTTTTATGGTTGACAGAGTCCTAGATCCTAGATCAGAACTTTATCCCAGTTAAACCTGGCATAGAGATACTTGAAGTCCTTACCAAAATCTGATCTGATAGGACCACCCATTGTGATAGAAAGCCCAGCAAAACCTCGTGCCTGGAGAGCCAGTCTTTCCCTTGAACGAGGATGGACGAGCAGACGACTAGAAGACAGACGACAGACGACTAGAAGAACGCAGAGCTTATCAACAATGACAACTCTCACCTCGCAGCGTTTGAGCCGGGGCATCTGGGACTTACCTTTTCAAGGGGGCAATGGATACTGTCTCGGAGAAACGGAAGCAAGTTGGGTCGGTCGAATTCAGCATAAAGGCTGATCTGCTTCTCGTGGTAGCGCTGTCCCTTATGATGGTCTCTTTTGAAAAGCTTATGCAGATACTAAAAAGAGCAAAGGAACAAATGAGGGATATTAAAATATGGGAGTGATACCTGTTTAACATTGCTATTTTCAGCCACAGACAGACTGGCGGAAAAGCAGTTTTTGGGAAAAATCTCTAGGTGAAGGGGAAGTGGAAAGGAGACACCTTGGCAAGAGCAAGGAGGTGCTGGTACTTCCTAGAACGGCCCCAAGTGACCTGTTTCTGCCTCTTACCAAACATGTGGCCCTGGGCAGGTCACTAACCTCTCTGTGACTGAGTTTCTTTACCGGCAAAAATCTTCAGTTGTGAGGACTGAATGAGTTACCACTTGTAAATCACTCAGAACCACACCTGGCATGTAACAGGCACTGCAGAAATGTTAATGACAGGAGCTGTTAATATTCTCACCATCATCTGCTTCACCTCAGAAGTAAAAAAAGCTTGATCAGTGATGTTTCTAGACTGTAAAAATTCTCATCCTTTACATAAAAGGGGGTAGAGTCATGGAGCAAGAACATGTTCTCAAAAATAACTCCAGTAGCAAGTGCTAAATTAATTCTCATATTTTCTAAATCTCCTCTCCTTAAGTTTTACTGAGATCTGTATTTGCCATGAAATGCTGTCTCCACTGGGGACCTCAAAAAGTGAAAAAAATCAGGAAGAGTCAGGTGTTTTGAACCCATTTTCATAGCTGATTCCTTTTTCTGTCTGAAAAAGTTAATGAACCTTCAAGGGAGTGACTGATTCAACTTGGAGTAGTAGCAAGGTTATCAATATATTGCACAGAAGTCAGAAATCGATCTTCAATGTTTAGTTCATGTTAAATGGACACAAACACCCTAGAACCCACCTGAGGTGGGAAGACTTCATCACACCAAGTGCATCAGTGCATCTGCCCCCTCGATTGGATTGGTTCTTCAACACAGAGCATCAGCCTGCCCCGAAGTTGTGACGGGGAATGAAGTTGCTGGAGCCTGACACCTGCTGTCATATATGGTCACTAGATAAGCCTAACCAGGACACAGGCACATTGAGAACCCCCTCCTTGGGTTAACCACTCCCTCTCTCAGGCAAGAACTGGGGGAGTCCGAGAGAAGTCCCTGCTCCGATGAAGACTCCGGCTGCTCACTGGCATGGCGTCAGTGTAAGAACTGACACACTGCAGTTTCCCAGAGGTGCAAATGGATTAAGAGGGTTCTGTCGCATCTTTGGGGCAAACGTACAGAGACATCACTTTGCCTGACGGAGACGATGTGCCACTTCAGTGTGAGCGCTGCCACCACTCCACCGCTGCCCTACTGACACTGTCACTTGATACCTGCCGCCTGTAATCCTGTCTCACGGCTGAAGGAAGCCAGGAATCACTGCTTTGCAAACAAATTCCACGATGACCCACACAGAGGTACCTTGCTTGGGTAAGCAGATAATCTGGCGCTTTTCAATCATGAACAACAGAGCAAAAAGCATTCAGAAAACCACCGAGCAAACAAAGGGACAACCTCCCCACCCCCGGCCCCGGCCCCGGCAAATCACTTCATGTTCCTATACTGGAGTCTTCAAAAGCTTCAATGCATGAAACTGACTTATAAATGCTCTATTTCCTAACATTCCTCCTGGGGAGCAAAGAGGTGCACACAGATACAACAGTCTTATATGATGCTCACAGGCCTACTGGAACAACCCCTATTTTCACTGAAGACTTCTCTGGCATCATTTTGAAAGGACCTAGAAAAACGTCTCTTCCTGTTTTGCTCCCATGACGACAGCAATGCAGAGAATCAAAGGAGCCCCCCAACAAAAGAAATCTAGAGTAATGGGTCCAATGGCGCCACCACACGACCACGTAAGAAAATAAGGCACAGGCTCTGTCAAAAAACGAGGCTCTGATCTGTGAGTGTTCTGTGTGGTCCTGGACATGGAACAGCTGCGTGGTGTTTCCTTAGCAGGAAAACTTGGTATCTTTGGTGCACAGTCAGGGCACTGGTGTGGCTGTAACTGATGCCATAATTCTATTCAATGGTAACTAGAAAAGTGTGGACAAAGAACACTGCCTGCCATTCGTAAATAATGAATATTGCCCACCATCAAGCCCTCAAAGCCACTGCAGCCAACCCAACAGTGCACCCTGAGGGGACGTCAGCTTGGAGAAAAACACACACTGGCCCTGGACAGTTAAGATGCATATCTAAGGGATGATTTCAATGAGCCCACACTCTTCCATCTTCCTATATAAAGGAAGGCACTAAAATCATTAACTTGAGATGTTTGTTTTCTGTGTCTATGGTTAGCGATACTCTTTTGATGTTTCACTATATATATGTATTTTTTTTTCCCAGCAAAAACTGCTATACATCCTGGCTCCCCTGACCTCTTTGGAACAGTCCCTTAGTGCTATCTAAGAGGCTGCTTTCCCAGGCTATAGTTCTCTGTATGTGCTCAATAACACATAATTCTCCACTTTCGAGGTGTATATTTTTTTTTTCCTTCAATTGACAGAAGGAAGTTGTTTACTCCTAGGCATGGTTTGATAATACAAAAATGTGATAACTTTTTTTAAAAAACCACAATTCAATTGTGAGTCAAAATTAAAGTTCCTGATCTGTTATTAATTCCTACTCTGGATTCTGATCATCTGCTGAATTATAATAATTACAGAATATTGTTTATGTGTTCACTCCAGTCTTCTCAAACTGATACTGGAAGGTGACTTGCTGCTCTATTCAATCAAAGGGCAAAAGAGGAGGACTGTCATGCTTACCACATGCTGCAGCTCTGGTCTGTCTTCTAATTCTTCCACTACTTTTTTAATCTATAGGAAAAAAAATTAAATGTAGAGTTATGAGGATACAAATACAGCTGTGAAATTATCTGATAAACATCTCTCTTCTTTATGGTGATAGTGGTCTCAGACACTCATCTGTTTCAATACATATAAAGGCACTCACTGAAATTTTATCTTCATTGTCCAGAAGCATGTCAACAGCTTTCTGCAATATGAAAAAATACCCAGTCACTGAAATTTGCCACAGAAAAAGAGAACACAGAACATAATGAGTTATATATGGTATCACCATGAAAGGCAGAGGGCCTGTTTTACATGGATAAGAGGGTTCTTAGCTTTAGAATGGTTCTTGAGATATTTCTAAATGTATTTTAAAATTTGTTTCACTCTGCGGTCTCTGTGTTTTGCATACAACATAAAATGGTGCTGTGCTACAACTCACAATACAAAGCATTTGTATTATTCCCAGTATCACAAAAAAAGAGCTTTCTTTCTGGCCACGTGAATACTGATGGAGTCCCTCTACAGATTCCACAGATAAAAGGAGCTGGTCTTATGTGGAGAAGAGGATAAGACACAGAAGACGCGCGCCCGGCGCCCCCCGGGGGGGGAAGACACCTGAAGCTTCATAACAGTATAAAGCTTATGGATTTCAGAATTGAGTTTAGCCATCTTTATCATTCATGAAACACAAGTTAGACAGTGTTTGTAACAAGAGGCGGTGGGAAGACAGCCCACCAGACTAAGCCTCATACAGAGTCCCTGGGTCTTGTTCTTGACTCTATTACATTGCCTACCTGTCTGCTGCATTTTTTTCCTGAAACATTAGGATGTTGGAAGAGATTACCTGTAAGTTATTTTCTAATTAGAAAGTTATGTGATTCCTTGAGTTCATGCTTTTGAATAGCAATGAATTTGAACTCATTCATCTTTATCTACAGCTTCATATGCAAAATAAGCTCTTGAGATATATGAAGGGTGGGTCAGTTATAAGGGGAGACTGGCTATGGGAAAATTAATTTCTATATAAGTTGCTCATCCCCTTAATCATCTTCTGCCAGAGAAGCAGACCCTCTGCATCTGAACTTCCTGGGAACTGCACTACTTTTTAATCTGGACTCCCTAACGACTCGACTCATTCAGTAGGAAAAATGGGCTAAAGCAGCTTTCATAAAAAGTAGATTTAGCTTCTATTTAAATTAAGTTTAAGTGTGTGAAGTCTAATACACAGCATGTAATAGATATATAACTTAGCACATAATACCCCTAGATACAGTAAAATAAAAATTTTAAAAGTCCAAGTAACCGTTTTGGAACCTTAAGAGTTCTACTCTTTATCTAAAATTTCAACTTTTCGAGTAACAGCCACTGTGTTTTGTGAAACTCTTTTATCACTAGCACTTGGCATTAACTTTCTTTTTAAAAATACATACAAACAATTTCTACCACTTTACAAGACCAACTGTGAGATGTGGTGGCTGGGTGCCCTCATCAGATAGAAGTGAAAGTGTTAGTTGCTTAGTCGTGTCTGACTCTTTGTGGTCCCCAAGGACTGTAGCCCTCTAGGGTCCTTTGTCCGTGGAATTCTCCAGGTAAGAATACTGGAGAGGTGACCATTCCATTCTCCAGGGGATCTTCCTGATCCAGCAATCAGACCCAGGTCTCCAACACTGCAGGCAGATTCTTTACCATCTGACCCACCAGGGAAGTCATCAGTCAAACATCCCACTATTGAAATCCACTTTATTATCTTCTTTTTTATCTTTTTGTCATCTGAGACCAATGGAAACTCCACAGGCTAAAGCTGTGAATGCCAAAGAATAAAAGTGCAACAAACAGACCAGAATAGTTTACTTACAGCTTGAATACAATTAAGCTGTAAATTGGGACATACAGTTAAGAGGATGGAATAAGCTAAAGCATATGGCTAGTTTCTCTGTTCCTATGAATTACAATGACCTGTTTTACTAAAAAAAAAAAAAAAAAATTACTTCACATAAACACAACTTTAAAAGTTCTACATCAAGTTATGATTGCTTTTACAGAAAAATTGCATCAACTAAAGGAGTCCTGAATGCCAGCTACTAAAGGAACATCTGGTAAGGGTCAGAGTGTTCTGAACAGTTAGCATACAACAGGTTATGTGATTTATTAACTACTCCAGCATGTGGACAAACGTCTATTAAAAACTTGGGACAGCGCAAATAATTTATCAGTAGTAAAATAAGAAACACATTATAACTGATTCACTCTGCTGTACACCTGAAACTAGCATACACTATAAATCAACTATACTCCAATAAAGTTTTTTTAAAAATAAAGAAATCTTAAAAAAAGAAAAGAAATATTACCTCAGAATCAAAATCCATTAATAAAACAATTTTATCCTTGATAGAACTGAAAAGATTATGTTTGTGGATCAACTGGAAAACATCCTTATGTCTTAATGTTAGGTATATTTCCAAAGCATTACCATAGTTTTTGTCATAGGTGTACCTGGTAAGACAAAAGTTTTTACATTAATGTTCATCAACACTTCTAATAAAACATGAAGATATATTCAATAAATCATGTTTTACTTTAATGAAAACTGAAACACTTGTTTAGAGAGAAAAATTAACTTTATTTAGAAAAGTGTTCCTCAGGATTGAACTATATGTGACCAGTAAGTATTTCTTTCTCAGAACCTTGAGAAAATGTTAGAAAATTGAAAATATTCTGTTGTCAATATTCTGTCAATATTGACAAAAACTAATTTCCTACAGAAAACTCTCAAAATGTTTTACAGAAATCCATATACAAAGAAATTATGACCCCAAATGAAGGAAATTCTTATTCTAGTAATAGAAAGTTACAATTCTTACAAACAGTATTCAGCTGACAGACGGGTGATATTCTAAAAGCTTATCTGTAAGGAGGTTGTATAAAATTCAAATGTGTTTTTGTGTTGAAACAATGTTTTCACATTGCTTAATTTCGCAAGTCAGCTCCTAAAGGCCAATTGATGCTAAGCTGCATTGGGTCCATTATTAATACTACAGAATTATCAGTACTCTTAGTGTTAATAACTAAAGAATCCAAGGAAAACTAGAACAATGTTTCCAGAAGAAAATGATTAGTGTTCCGACTCAGTGCCACAAACAAAACTCCTTTCATGGAAAGTCTTAACAGCCCTGATTCTAGGCCACTGGGTTTACTTTTCTTGGGCTTGGGCAAAAGAGGTAAGAGTGATAGAAGGGTTTGTCTGAGATGGTGGAAGTGTGAGGAGGGACTGAAGCAAGATGGTCTTCCTGAGATTAACTACAGTGTGCTTCTTGTTTCACTAATCAAAGGTCCTAGGGCATGGGGATACCTTATCTGTCTGCATTTCAGGCATTCAGCATGAAGCCCAAGTCACTGAAAGTGCCCCAAAATACAAAAAGCATTGACCAAGCTTCCATATTCTGAAACCTGACTCAGGGCCAGGCACTGCACTCAGTTCTTGATTAAGAAATTTCACGAAAACCAACCCATACGGAATTGCCCCCCAGTGATCTTATAGATAGAGAGTCTACAGTTTGAGAAGTTTACTAAGTTGCAGACCAAAGAATGACCCAAGAATGACACCAGAGCCTCACTGGGAAAATGACTCGCTGCAGCAGTCTAAGACCTGGAGTCCTTCCCTCCCCAAACCACTGCCTCCACCAAGTGGTGCTAACCAAAGCTCCTCTCCTCTGGGAAACAAATTACAACTGTACAGTCTCACACATTTCCCTTACCTTACCTTCTAGCTGTACACTGGAGGCTTATGAAAAGTTTTTTCAACTAAGAGTGAATATAGTACATACAAACTTGCATTCTCCCAGTTCAGTTTGCCAGATCTAAAATATGAAAACTTTTCATGACTATCGATTTGGGGGGGGGGGAAGGCATTAAAATATACTCACAATTCTGCCAGGGTTTTAAGTAAGGTCCTGTTCTGACTATCTTTCTTCAGGTGATCCCGAACCGCTTGAACTATTACTGAATTGTTGTACAGATCTCCCGGCCATTCTCGGATCAACATGGCAAAACCCTAACCGAGAGGGAAAAAACAGAACACTCTTTAAAAAGGAAAACAATCCCAAGAGTTCACACAATGCCTGAAAATTTTCATGGAAAACACACAAAACCATTTATGATGAAAACATTGGTCCATGAACATATCATCAATTTTCAGACTATGGGTTTGGTGGTGGCAAGGGAGGCAGAGAATGACCACATCCATTTCCATTGGCCATTCCTGAGAAGTGAAGTGGGCAGAACCATCCCTGCTCTTTTTATTGGATGAAATGCATGAGGAAGCGAGACCCCGCGGTCCTTCCATCAGGCACCACTGCAGAGTTTAGGTCTACATGCTGTCTCCTCATCGTGGACTCACTGTAACACTTGGAAGGCATTCTTTGACATCTTACAGATACTGTCCAAGTTAGCTGCACAGCCAGCACTGTGCACATGGTGGCTTTGCTCCCATGGTGGAATCACCCAGCATCCCACGTTCAGCAAGTTATCATCTCTATCTTCCTTCCATTGGGTGCTTCTAACTCTAGTTTTGTTTAGGGATTTGGGACTTTGGTTCAAGTCTTATCCCTTGCTCTTACCCTGACTCTTTCTGGATTTCAAATTCTGTGGTTCTCATAGAAAATTCCAGATTGCCTGATGAATCCTGTCTCCAGAGCCTTCCAGTGCTGTAAGCCAGTGTCCTGGGCAGCCCCTGCCATGCTGATTCCTAATTTTAGCCTTTGTAACTCAAAGTACTGGGGAGCAGTTTTACTTACTGATCTTTGGCAACTTTTAGGGGGAAAAAAAACAAAATCAATAACCGTAAATGTTTCTATAGATAGCAGAAGAAATAAAAATATTCAGTTCAGTTCAGTTCAGTCGCTCAGTCGTGTCCGACTCTTTGCGACCCCATGAATCGCAGCACGCCAAGCCTCCCTATTCATCACCATCTCCCGGAGTTCTCTCAGACTCACGTCCATCGAGTCTCTGATGCCATCCAGCCATCTCATCCTCGGTCGTCCCCTTCTCCTCCTGCCCCCAATCCCTCCCAGCATCAGAGTCTTTTCCAATGAGTCAACTCTTCACATGAGGTGGCCAAAGTACTGGAGCTTCAGCTTTAGCATCATTCCTTCCAAAGAAATCCCAGGGCTGATCTCCTTCAGAATGGACTGGTTGGATCTCCTTGCAGTCCAAGGGACTCTCAAGAGTCTTCTCCAACACCACAGTTCAAAAGCATCAATTCTTTGGCGCTCAGCCTTCTTCACAGTCCAACTCTCACATCCATACATGACCACAGGAAAAACCATAGCCTTGACTAGACGGACCTTAGTCGGCAGAGTAATGTCTCTACTTTTGAATATACTATCTAGGTTGGTCATAACTTTTCTTCCAAGGAGTAAGCGTCTTTTAATTTCATGGCTGCATTCACCATCTGCAGTGATTTTGGAGCCCCCCAAAAATAAAGTCTGACACTGTTTCTACTGTTTCCCCATCTATTTCCCATGAAGTGATAGGACCAGATGCCATGATCTTCTTTCCTGAATGTTGAGCTTTAAGCCAACTTTTTCGCTCTCCTCTTTCACTTTCATCAAGAGGCTTTTGAGTTCCTCTTCACTTTCTGCCATAAGGGTGGTGTCATCTGCATATCAGTATCTTGCCTTGAGAACCCCATGAACAGTATGAAAAGGCAAAATGATAGGATACTGAAAGAGGAACTCCCCAGGTCAGTAGGTGCCCAATATACTACTGGAGATCAGTGGAGAAATAACTCCAGAAAGAATGAAGGGATGGAGCCAAAGAAACAACAATACCCAGTTGTGGATGTGACTGGTGATAGAAGCAAGATCCAATGCTGTAAAGAGCAGTACTGCATAGGAACCCGGAATGTCAGGTCCATGAATCAAGGCAAATTGGAAGTGGTCAAACAGAAGATGGCAAGGGTGAATGTCGACATTCTAGGAATCAGCGAACTAAAATGGACTGGAATGAGTGGATTTAACTCAGATGACCATTATATCTACTACTGCAGGCAGGAATCCCTCAGAAGAAATGGAGTAGCCATCATGGTCAGCAAAAGAGTCCGAAATGCAGTACTTGGATGCAATCACAAAAACGACAGAATGATCTTTGTTTGTCTCCAAGGCAAACCATTCGATATCACAGTTATCCAAGTCTATGCCCCAACCAGTAACGCTGAAGAAACTGAAGTTGAACGGTTCTATGAAGACCTACAAGACCTTTTAGAACTAACACCCAAAAAAGATGTCCTTTTCATTATAGGGGACTGGAATGCAAAAGTAGGAGGTCAAGAAACACCTGGAGTAACAGGCAAATTTGGCCTTGGAATGCGGAACAAAGCAGGGCAAAGACTAATAGAGTTTTGCCAAGAAAACGCACTGGTCATAACGAACACCCTCTTCCAACAACACAAGAGAAGACTCTCCACATGGACATCACCAGATGGTCAACACCGAAATCAGATTGATTATATTCTTTGCAGCCAAAGATGGAGAAGCTCTATACAGTCAACAAAGACAAGACCAGGAGCTGACTGTGGTTCAGATGATGAACTCCTTATTACCAAATTCAGACTCAAATTGAAGAAAGTAGGGAAAACCGCTAGACTGTTCAGGTATGACCTCAATCAAATCCCTTATGATTATACAGTGGAAGTGAGAAATAGATTTAAGGGCCTAGATCTGATAGATAGAGTGCCTGATGAACTATGGAATGAGGTTCGTGGCATTGTACAGGAGACAGGGATCAAGACCATTCCCATGGAAAAGAAATGCAAAAAAGCAAAAATATTCATATTATTGAAAAAATTATTAATATTAAATAACTCAATGAATGCCTTAATGAGGCTTCTCTGGTGGCTCAGATGGTAAAAAATCTGCCTGCAATGCAGGAGATCAGGGTTCAATCCCTGGATCAGGAAGATCCATTAGAGAAGGGAATGGCAACCCACTCCAGTATTCTTGCTGGAGAATTCCATGGACAGAGGAGCCTGGTGGGCTCCAGTCAGACAGGACAGAGTCAGACACAACTGAGCGACTATCACTTTACTTCAGTGCCTTAATGAACTACTTTTAATTGGTTTAAATGATACTTAGAAATGAAAACAGCATGGTGAAATTTGCTTCTGTAAAGTACTAGGATTTGGTAAGAAGAAAAATCATGAGAATCAGGAATATAGTTTCAAGTCCAATTTCTACTCAAGTATCCCCTGGGAAGGACAGCAAGAGATCAGAACAACAGGCTGTGTATTTTCTATTCAAACTGCAACTTTCCTTCATGTGACCATGACTACAGTTTGATCTGTGAGATTTGGGAAGGAGATTCACTCAGTAAAGAGGACATATTTTATAAAACCACTGAATCACAACATTAAAATATTCTCTGAATCAAAATGATACTTTGGATCATGTACAAACAATCAAGTTTCTGTCTTCTTAAGACTCTGTAATTTCTAAGATTAAAAGAAAAAAGTCCTGACAAGATTTCCACCCCAATACTAGCAATTCTCAGCAGCCCTGAGACCAGGAATAATTCTATTTAGGGAAAGATGAAAGCTTGGCTCCTTTTTTATTTTCCTGATTCAGTTAATAGCCTTGCAGCACTGCCAACTTCTGATGAAAATAAGACAAAATGACCAGTCACACTGCATGATTAAAGACGAGACAACTCCAACATAAACTGAAATAAACACTTAAAATATTTCACATTAGGCTATTCTCTGCTTAACTGATTTTATGGATCTCTGATTAAATATGATGAAAAATACTGATGAAATTACCCTGAAGCCTTTATTAATAATTAGAAGACACAGTTATCAGGGAGCTATTAGGATCCAGTGGAAATAAGAGAATCCCTTGGTGCCCATCATAGGAAGTAAAAGGTTAAGGGTTATTCATTAAACGAAATGCCACAAAAACCACTCCATTTTTAACATGCTTATATATCTGTTATTAATATTATAAAGCAAAGCTTAACTGTTTAAATAATTCTGGTAGGCTGTAAATTACAAATTAAATTTAAAAATTTCAGTAGAAACTCCATACAAAGAAATCCTGAAGCACCAGTACCTTCAAGGAAATACTTTTAATTTCATATATTTTGAAATTATATTTCTTATCAATGTTTAACAAAGGATTTTATTTTTGGCTGTGCTGGGGTCTTCGCTGCAGGCTTTTCACCAGTGGCAGAGGGTGGGGGCCACTCTCTGGTGGTGGTTCACAGGCTTCTCCTTGCACTGGCTTCTCTTGTTGCAGAGCATGGGCGCTAGGGTGTTCGGGCTTCAGTACTTGCAGCTCCCGGGCTTAGAGCGCAGGCTCTATAGTTGTGGCTCACGACTCGTGGCATGTGGGATCTTCCTGAACCAGGGATTAAACCTGTGTCTGCGACACTGGCAGGCAGATTCTTTACCACTGAGCCACCAGGGAAGCCTTTTATATTTTTAATCTGACCTTTAGTACTATTTGGAGACTTCCCTGGTGGCTCAGATGGTAAAGCGTCTGTCTACAATGCCGGAGACCTAGGTTCGATCCCTGGGTCGGGAAGTTCCCTGGAGAAGGAAAAGGCAACCCACTCCAGTACTCGTGCCTAGAAAATCCCATGGACAGAGGAGCCTGGTGTCCATGGGGTCGCAAAGAGTCAGACATGACTGAGCGACTTTACTTTCACTTACTACTATTTAGAGGCACAGAATTATCATCCACATTATATGTGATCAAGTGTTGCTACACAACACTGCTATCTGATCAACTCCGTGACAGTTTAATTCAAATCGAAACATGAAACTGAGAATGATGGGAGCTAAAATATGAATTACAAGAGCTTATGACAAAGCCAAATTACTCATAAACTTCTTAATGACTAGGAAGACACCATAAGTTCAGTTCAGTTCAGTCTCTCAGTCGTGTCCAACTCTTTGCGACCCCATGAATCGCAGCACGCCAGGCCTCCCTGTCCATCACCAGCTCCCAGAGTTCACTCAGACTCACGTCCATCAAGTCCGTGATGCCATCCAGCCATCTCATCCTCGGTCGTCCCCTTCTCCTCCTGCCCCAAATCCCTCCCAGCATCAGAGTGTTTTCCAATGAGTCAACTCTTCGCATGAGGTGGCCAAAGTACTGGAGTTTCAGCTTTAGCATCATTCCTTCCAAAGAAATCCCAGGGCTGATCTCCTTCAGAATGGACTGGTTGGATCTCCTTGCAGTCCAAGGGACTCTCAAGAGTCTTCTCCAACACCACAGTTCAAAAGCATCAATTCTTCAGCACTCAGCCTTCCTCACAGTCCAACTTTCACATCCATACATGACCACAGGAAAAACCATAGCCTTGACTAGACGGACCTTAGTCGGCAGAGTAATGTCTCTGCTTTTGAATATACATCTAGGTTGGTCATAACTTTTCTTCCAAGGAGTAAGCGTCTTTTAATTTCATGGCTGCAATCACCATCTGCAGTGATTTTGGAGCCCCCAAAAATAAAGTCTGACACTGTTTCCCCATCTATTTGCCATGAAGTGATGGGACCGGATGCCATGATCTTCGTTTTCTGAATGTTGAGCTTTAGGCCAGCAAAAAAACCATCTATAATCTTTAAGTTATGCTTATTTCTTCCACTCCCAGTCAAAAGTTTTCCAGGTATGAATCAACAAGATACCTTTAATGATATAGGATTTAAAAGTTTCTGGAAAAAAATAAGGGTTGAATAATGAATTGTAAGAGAGTCACACAAATAATAAAATTCTTTTCTTACTGTTAAATTACATTACTTTAAAAAGAGGACAAGTATATTAAGCTTTGGTATTTTGAAATAAAGTTCATTATTCTTCCCATATTTTCACAGAACACTCACAATTATTTTTTGGGGGGAAGGTGTACAAAGATGGAATATTTATGACAATTATTCTAGGTACTCAGAACATACTGGAAAGAAACAGGAACAGTCCATTACAAGTCTTTTTTCACTGAAGAAACCTTTTCCAATAACTACAGCCAATAATGATCTCTCATTTTTTCATATAACACATTACTCTGCCTGTTTTACGTATTTCCTAGTTACTTGAAGCTTATTTATACGGTGTCCCCAGTCTGTAAATCCACTGAAGGCTGGGACTGTGTTTTCCTCTTGGATCCAAATGAGTACTCAGCCCAGTCCTCGACCATGGTAGGTTCTAAAGATGTGTTGAATTGAACTGAATAGGAAATAAATAGGAACCATGCTCCTAGACTGCATGAGTTAGAACCTAGCATAAACGGCAGGCACCATTACCATCAACTCTTCTGTACAGATCTAGAAAGGAGCAGATCCGGGCTGGGAGGGGAGACTGGATCATGACACTAGAACACATGCTGGTAAGAAAAGAACATGAATAAATTCTGGCCCATTAGTACGCACGATCAATAAAGAAATATTTTGTTCAATTTTAATTCGTACTAAAGCACTTAATGCCTCCCTATGATAAAAATGCAGGCTTAAAACAGTAAAAGAATTACATTGGTGATGCAGGCATCGGAATGCTTGAATTGAACATATCTAGGAACACTTGGCTGACAGTAAATGACCAAGTCCCTGTGTTATTAAAGGATTACAATCTTAAAAGTCCCTTTAGATCTTAAGTTCTAAAAATAATCTCAGAGTGAGAATGCAGTATTTGCATCATTCAGTTCAGTTCAGTTGCTCAGTCGTGTCCGACTCTTTGCGACCCCATGAATCGCAGCAGGCCAGGCCTCCCTGTCCATCACCAACTCCCGGAGTTCACTCAGACTCACGTCCATCGAGTCCGTGATGCCATCCAGCCATCTCATCCTGGGTTGTCCCGTTCTCCTCCTGCCCCGAATCCCTCCCAGCATCAGAGTCTTTTCCAATGAGTCAACATTTCGCATGAGGTGGCCAAAGTACTGGAGTTTCAGCTTTAGCATCATTCCTTCCAAAGAAATCCCAGGGCTGATCTCCTTCAGAATGGACTGGTTGGATCTCCTTGCAGTCCAAGGGACTCTCAAGAGTCTTCTCCAACACCACAGTTCAAAAGCATCAATTCTTCGGTGTTCAGCCTTCTTCACAGTCCAACTCTCACATCCATACATGACTACTGGAAAAACCATAGCCTTGGCTAGATAGACCTTAGTCGGCAGAGTAATGTCTCTGCTTTTGAATATACTATCTAGGTTGGTCATAACTTTTCTTCCAAGGAGTAAGCGTCTTTTAATTTCATGGCTGCAATCACCATCTGCAGTGATTTTGGAGCCCCCAAAAATAAAGTCTGACACTGTTTCTACTGTTTCCCCATCTATTTCCCATGAAGTGATGGGACCGGATGCCATGAGCTTCGTTTTCTGAATGTTGAGCTTTAAGCCAACTTTTTCGCTCTCCTCTTTCACTTTCATCAAGAGGCTTTTGAGTTCTTCTTCACTTTCTGCCATAAGGGTGGTGTCATCTTCATATCTGAGGTTATTGATATTTCTCCCAGCAATCTTGATTCCAGCTTGTGTTTCTTCCAGTCCAGCGTTTCTCATGATGTACTCTGCATAGAAGTTAAATAAGCAGGGTGACAATATACAGCCTTGACATACTCCTTTTCCTATTTGGAACCAGTCTGTTGTTCCATGTCCAGTTCTAACTGTTGCTTCCTGACCTGCATACAGATTTCTCAAGAGGCAGGTTAGGTGGTCTGGTATTCCCATCTCTTTCAGAATTTTCCACAGCTGATTGTGATCCACACAGTCAAAGGCTTTGGCATAGTCAATAATGCAGAAATAGGTGTTTTTCTGGAACTCTCTTGCTTTTCCCATGATCCAGCAGATGTTGGCAATTTGATCTCTGGTTCCTCTGCCTTTTCTAAAACTAGCTTGAACATCAGGGAATTCACAGTTCACGTATTGCTAAGCCTGGCTTGGAGAATTTTGGGCATTACTTTACTAGCATGTGAGATGAGTGCAATTGTGCAGCAGTTTGAGCATTCTTTGGCATTGCCTTTCTTTGGGATTGGAATGAAAACTGACCTTTTCCAGTCCTGTGGCCACTGCTGAGTTTTCCAAGTTTGCTGGCATATTGACTGCAGCACTTTCACAGCATCATCTTTCAGGATTTGAAATAGCTCTACTGGAATTCCATCACCTCCACTAGCTTTGTTCATAGTGATGCTTTTTAAGGCCCACTTGACTTCACATTCCAAGATGTCTGGCTCTAGATGAGTGATCACATCATCATGATTATCTGGGTCGTGAAGATCTTTTTTGTACAGTTCTTCCATGTATTCTTGCCACCTCTTCTTAATATCTTCTGCGTCTGTTAGGTCCATACCATTTCTGTCCTTTATCAAGCCCATCTTTGCATGAAATGTTCCCTTGGTATCTCTAATTTTCTTGAAGAGATCTCTAGTCTTTCCCATTCTGTTGTTTTCCTCTATTTCTTTGCACTGATCGCTGAAGAAGGCTTTCTTATGTCTTCTTGCTATTCTTTGGAACTCTGCATTCAGATGCTTATATCTTTCCTTTTCTCCTTTGCTTTTCGCCTCTCTTCTTTTCACAGCTATTTGTAAGGCCTCCCCAGACAGCCATTTTGCATCATCACTTCTCTTTAAATGGACTCAGTTATTGGTTAAAAAACTGCCCGAGTAGGCACTCAAAACACAGTTCTTTTTCTCATGCCCTCTCTGATTGCCTCTTTCTATTTATATTAACCTTTCTGCAAGTTACCGCACATTCCTATGGCAAGGAGGAAAGTTGTAAATAAAGTCTTCCTTATTTTCAAAACTTAACATCAGAATGTGTGAAGGCAAGGACAACTTGTAACATGCTGTGAGGTACCAAAAATGAAAACAGATCACTGGGTTAGGCTCCTAAACATTAGTAGGAGCTGAAGATGGCACCACTTTTATGAAAGACTATGAAGGTTGGACAGAAGGTGGAGAATAGGAGCCCAGGTCTGCAATCTACCAGGGTATGGATCTTCCCAGCAGAACTTAACAGCCTTGTCTAGAACCTGCCCACCAGAAATCTCATCTTTCCCTCTGGTCAGAAGTAGGAGAAGGCTGAGTCTTTCCACAGCATTTCGTGGAGAGCCTTACGAGAGGACCTGGCATATGGTGTAATAATTTATCTGTTTATCTTTGGGGTTTGTCAATCTCAGTCCTGCTGACATTTAAGGACAGAATTCTTTGTCATAAGGAGCTGCCCTGTGCATTGAAGGATGTTTAGCAGCATCCTGCTGGCCTCTACCTACTAAATGACAGTGTTGCCAATTTCCCAGTCATGACAACTAAAAATGTCTCCATCACCAAATATTTCTGGGCAAGTGGGGGTGGGGTGGGGTGTCCACCCTTGTTGAGAACTGCTGGTTTTTTACATGCTTGGGTATGACTGAGACTATGCTGCTGCTGCTGCTAAGTCGCTTGTCGTGTCTGACTCTGCAACCCCATAGATGGCAGCCCACCGGGCTCCAGTGTCCCTGGGATTCTCCAGGCAAGAACACTGGAGTGGGCTGCCATTTCCTTCTCCAATGCATGAAAGTGAAAAGTGAAAGTGAAGTCGCTCAGTTGTGTCCGACTCTTTCCGACTCCATGGACTGCAGCCTACCAGGCTCCTCCGTCCATGGGATTCTCCAGGCAAGAGTACTGGAGTGGGGTGCCATCGCCTTCTCCGACTAAGACTGTGAGCTACTGCTAAATGCACATCATTTCAGTCACACCTGCATGCCGAGTGCCTAGCACATTCCTGGAACACAGCAGGCATGAAACAGATTTTCCGAATAAATGTGTGTTAAAGGAACAACTTTAAAAATTATAATCCATTCTGGGAGACTTCTCTCATGGTCTAGTGGTTACGACTTTGCACTTTTACTGCCGAGGGCCCGGGTCTGATGGCCTGATTCCTGGTTGGGGAATTAAGATCTTGCAAGCCACATGACATGGCCAGAAAAAAAAAATCCATTTTGGGTGCATGCAAACACCAAATTTGAATTCAAACCTAAGCATGCCTATTATATATGGCCATGGGCAAGTTATCTCTTTAATCTTTATAGTTCTCTGTAAAATTGGATATTACTAGGTATAGTGTTGTTGGGAGTATAACATCACAATAGGCAAGTAAAAGTGCAGAGTATATAGTAGATAAGCAATTTAAGTACTAGTTTTCTCCTTAATCAATAGATCACTTCCAATTTCCTTCCTGGCTTCCAACTCCTCTGATCCTCCTTTGGCAAAGTTCTGAGTTTCAGAAAGTTCTACATTCTTCAGGGTAGTTAGAAGCATGGTTAGCAGATGCTATTCTATCCCTGAAAACCCCCAAATGGTACTTGATCCTTTTTCTTTAGCTCTATCAAGAAGCTAGCTTTAATAAATCTTCAGAATGTCCACAGATTAGACATTTTCTCTAACAAGGTGTACATATTTTTAATTGTCATCAGAGTGTATGTACCCCCAGTTTCATCGACCACACAGAAGCTGCAAAGCTGTTGCCTTTAAATCAGCTGCTCCACTGTGCTATTCTTCTAGCTTTCTTAACATTTTCCACTGAGAACAAGATGACCATGTTAGAATGTCATACCTCATAATCACTTTCCAAAAATTCATGTAAGATCATTTCATAGATGAGTGGTTTCAGAACTGGATCCCCTCTTGGCAAATAAGGACTAATCGCCTAAGAAAAGAAAAAGAAAAAAAAAAAAAAACTTTAAAAATTAGCAAAGTAAAACTGTACTGCAATAGGCAGCAAATATAAAAGTATGTATTTACTTTAAATTTTAAGCCAATAGAGTACTTTGGAAAAATATTACGAAGATAAAAGATTCAAATAAGCTCATTTTATAATACAATATATTTTTTAAAGTACATATGGGGTGTCTACATGTATGAATAAATTTGAATCAAAAAAATTCACTCTGTTAAGTAAACTTTCTCTCTTCTTCTTGATGAATTAATGAAAATCTAAGTTATAAGAGAGAATGTCACAGAAGTTATGTGACATCTATTCATGTTTTGAAATTAAGGGGAAATACATCTTGCGTTTTTAGCTTTTTCAGTGCTGTATTAAAAGTTTCCAATTTCTAAACACTTGAAAATAGCTCCGCAGTGCACTACCTTACCAATCACCATGCTCTGTCCTAGGGACCCAGAGCTTGAGGCACTGTCCCCAGGAGCTCACAGCTTCACAGGGAAGATATGCTGATATCTAAACAGCCAATTGCATACTAAGTGTCTTGAAATAAGGATGAACAGGAAGCTGTGGAGAGGTGGATCTTGGAGACTGAAGCAGAAGTGACAGATGCCAGGAGTCTGTTAGGCAGAAAGAGAAGGGCAAGGGCACCCTTGCAGAGGGAACAGCATGGGTAAAGGCATGGAACCATGAGCACCCACTATGCATGCAGGGAGGTCAGCATGGTTTGGAGACGAGACTCAAGAGAAAGCTGAGAGGGGGTCATGAAAGGAAATCTGGATTTGATACTTTCAGCAGGAGGGGATGAGAGGAACATGCTTATTTTTTCAAATAGTTAATTCCTGGTTGGGCTTCCCCTATGGCTCAGTGGTGAAAAATCTGCCTGCAATACAGAAGACTTGGGTTTGATCCCTGGGTCAGGAAGATCCCCTGGAGAAGAAAATGGCTACCCACCCCAGTATTCTTGCCTGGACAGAGAAGTCTTGTAGGCTTGTGAGACCATGGGCTCTCACAAAGGATCGGACATGATTGAGCAAGTAAATGTTCACTCTGGGTTACGGTTGTCCACAGATCTACCAGAAGGCCCTTGTAAGAGCTCAGGTGGGAGCTAAAGCAGTGGTATTAGACGGGGAGGAAGGGCCCAATCAATACTGATGATGTGAGACTGACAAGGATTGGCAATTAAACAGAAGGAGGAGGTAAGTTACATGTTCTCATCAGGACAGTGGCTTTGAGCTATTAAACATGGAGAAATAGGTATATTGTGATGTCATACACACAGATTGAAAGGAGAAAGACCATGCTTAGGTGGGAATGGATTCACATTGATTTGAGTGACCATTATCAGCAGTATGTACACACAAGGAAAAATGGCCACCACAAACTTCCAACACAGATATGGAATTCATACGGAGCCATCATGGTAAAAATGGCCACAGGACTGGAGAAGACCTTCTAGGATTGGCCCAATAAACATGACCGTGAGTGTCCTGGAGGGTCTCCCAGAGAAGACATATTTACGGGGCAAGGACAGGATGAGGCATAGGGCTGGCCAGCTGAACAACTCCAGTTTTTAAAAGCATACTCATAATTCTAGGAGAGCACTGTAAAGGCTCACAAAAACTGAAAAGTGAAAATGTTTCACACATACCCACAGGCACAGGAACACTTTACTGATTAGTTTGGATGCTGCACACTAAATTGAAAGATTAAAGAAATGAAATATCAAAATTATCTGTTGCAGCTACCTGGTCAAAATGTTTCATCTATCTTCCAGTAAGTAAAATACTGGAAAATTCATCAATTATTCAGTACATGTGAAAAAAGCCTTCTGTTTATAATCTACTATGATTAGACCATACCTGTTTTCCATACTCATTAAAAAGAACATTAAAACTTCATCTGAACACCAAGGGAATTGGAGGGAGATAAGAAAGTGAACATATCGTACATGTAATATATATGTATATATTTTATGCACATAAAATATGAACCAGGCTTCTGTTTTGTAACTAATTTCTAAAAGTTTTTCTTTCTAGTGAAATGGTACTCGCTTCCCAATAAAGAGCTGATTACTACTGTCTTAATTTTATTTCCATTTCAATATTAATATTGTTGTCATTGTTATTTAGTCACTAAGTCATGTCTAACTCTTTTGCGACTCCATGGACTGAAGCCTGCCTGGCTCCTCTGTCCACAGAATTTGCTAGGCAAGAATACTGCAGTGGGTTGCCATTTCCTTCTGCAGGGAATCTTTCCAATCCAGAGATCGAACCCCAGTCTCCTGCACTGGCAGGTAGATTATTTTCTGCTGAGCTGCCTGGGAAGCCCTCAATATTAATATACTACATAGAAAAATCAAGAGTTAAAAATAAAGTTTGCTTACCTTAAGCTGTCCAATTTCTTTAAATTTATAAACTTCGTATTCCCAGAGTGCTGCATTTTTCCCAAGAATTTTCTGGCATTTGCTGGTTGTAAAAAACATCCCAGGGAGAAAGAAAGTATAAATAAAGAAAATAAACAGAGACAGAATAAGCAGTCATTTCCCCTAGTGGTTTAGATAAATCTCTTATCCCAGAGTTTTGACAAATTTCCATCTCAAGTGCCAATGAACATAAAGGTATTTATTATTGGTACTCACTTGACTGCATGTGAGTTGATGGAAATCAAGAAAATACAAAATACTTATACATAAAGATGAATCCCTTTTAGAAGACTTTGATAAGGGTTTTCCCAATGATTTTTCTGTTGTGTTTCCTACTTAACCAGATGAATGCTGCTAGTCTGGGGACCCTTTATGCCTTGAAGAAATACCATCATACCTATAAGTATCCATTTAAACCAATTCTTAACTGGCTTTAAATAATGGACTACAAAATCAGACTTTAGAACATCAGAATTCTACTTCAGTGCACAATACGGAAAAAAATGTTTATGTATGAATAAAATTTTGATTTACACATCAAAAAAACACATTTCCCTAAATCAGGAGACAAAAATGTAGGCCTGAAGACTATCTTTCCAGGCTGCCTTACAAAATTGGTAAAATCTCAGACTGTTCATGTTTTTTGACACCTCTTTCGTTGAGAAAAATATTTTTCATTTGGTAAAAACGAGACAGTAGGTGGGTAAATAACATATATCAATTCATTCTGTGGTTAAAACTATTACTATTCAAAATTACCCATTAGAAAAATGTAAAAAAAATAGTTGTAAAAAATGACTTATTTGTATTGCTAATATGGCTCAATTCTAGTTATATTAACAAACAGTTGTGAAAACATCTTGATTACCGTGCTGCTATATCATACTCTCCTCTTGCCACAAGGTGGTTTATATATGCCAAGCCGATGTCCTAGGGAAAATGAAACGAAGGAATTTCCTAGTTAACTGGCACACATGGAGAGTGAAAAAGTTGCCTTAAAGCTCAACATTCAGAAAACTAAGATCATGGCATCCGGTCCTATCACTTCATGGCAAATAGATGGGGAAACAGGAGAAACAGTGGCTGACTTTATTTTTCGGGGCTCCAAAATCACTGCAGATGGTGACTGCAGTCATGAAATTAAGACGCTTACTCCTTGGAAGGAAAGTTATGACCAACCTGGACAGCATATTCAAAAACAGAGACATTACTTTGCCAACAAAGGTCCATCTAGTCAAAGCTATGGTTTTTCCAGTGGTCACGTATGGATATGAGAGTTGGACTATAAAGAAAGCTGAGCGCCGAAGAATTGATGCTTTTGAATTGTGGTTTTGGAGAAGACTCTTGAGAGTCCCTTGGACTGCAAGGAGATCCAACCAGCCCATCCTAAAGGAGATCAGTCCTGGGTGTTCATTGGAAAGACTGATGTTGAAACTCCAATACTTTGGCCTCTGATGCGAAGAACTGACTCATTTGAAAAGACCCTGATGCTGGGAAAGATTTGAGGGCAGGAGGAGAAGGGGACGACAGAGGATGAAATGGTTGGATGGCATCACCGAATGAATGGACATAGGTTTGGGTGGACTCTGGGAGTTGGTGATGGACTGGAGGCCTGGCATGCTGCGGTTCACGGGGTTGCAAAGAGTCAGACACGACTGAGCAACTGAACTGAACTGATGGAAAACTGGGTCTCAGTTCCTGAGTGAGCCATGACATTGGGTCCTACTAGCACTGCTGACGAGAACCTATTCACAGTATACCTCAGTTTGCTTTATGTAATTATGCCCATTTCTTTCTCAGTCATATTTAAATACACTAGTATTTTCACAAATTTTAGAATTCATAATTTTTTTAAAGTTACTACTTTAATGGCTCCTAACCTGCCCTTTTCTAAAAAATTTCCTACAAAAGCAATCTCATGAGAAACACAATCTAATCATTTCATGTTATCACTAGATATAAACTTGTTTCTTGTGCTTTCATCTGTAAAATGTGAGTTATCTGTCTCTTCTACATCTCTGAGGATATGCTGTAAGAGAAAAGAAATGACAGGACACCACTCGAAAGGGAAATATTCAACTTGACATCAACGTGAAAATGAAAACTGGGACATTCAAACTCACACGTTTTCTGATGAGGAAACAGCCTCAAAGCAGTGAACTGACTGGCTTCCCAGGACTCATGCTCATTCACTTATTCTACTTTGGTTCTGAAAGGATTTTGGGTGGCCTGTGTCACAGATACAGGGGACCTCTTATGACTCTTATGAAAGATTAGTTCCATGCAAAAGCATCTGCATTAGAAGCTTAACTCAATATATGTAAAAAAAATAAAAGAAAAAAACTTAGATTTTTAAGTTCTACTTTACGTACAAAAAAATCTTTTGTGGAACTTCTTCCTAGATGGCAGAAATGGTAGAAGCCCATTTCTCTCTGCTTGCCTTGTCCTAGGAAGGAAATATCCAGGCATGATTCATGTAGAGGACATGCCCATTTCAAGAGTGAAGGGAAATACCCAAAGTTCTTAGTTGATTCAACTTTACTTTAAGGACGACTATGTAGGAAATCATATTCCAAATCTGTTGGAACTACAGGATGAAGAAAGGGTGACTAACTTTATTTCTCTGAAAATCATAGATCATACTATCTAGAGAGTCTACAGGTTCAGGGAAGAGATGCCTCCTTTGCAGAGTCAATTTCTCCAACCTTTGTTCCCTGTGTTCCTTTAACCTTAACCTGATTTTATCTCTTTCCCCTTATCATAAGCATGTTAAATATCTCTCTTACACAAAATACCCAGGACTACCAAAAACCTGCCCATGATGTCATAGTCCCCACCTGCAGTCTTGAATCTTTTCCACTTTGCAGCAAGCCTAATAGTCTCTATTCTACTCGACTTCATCATCTCCTATTCACTTTCACTCTGCCAAGCATGTTAAGAATAAATAATACATGTACAGAAAATGTACTTGTCACTTTCATGTTACCAAATCCAGTGTACAACTGACTAGCTAAGCTCGTCTTAGTTTTGACCTGCTTGCTTCAATTACACTCTTGTACTGGTAGGACTACTCCATTTCTAGATAATTCTTCCTTATTCTCTACAATTTTCAATGAATAAGTTCCTGAGTTATTTTCTTTGTATACTCTTTGAGAATTAGGCTATTTTGAAGAATTTTAAAGAGAAGTTTAAGGTGGGAAAGTGCAGGCAGAAGGAATTTGCATTGGAACCCAAACAGCCACAAAAGACTAATGTTCTAATCTGCATTTGTCAACCGGGGTCCTGGGCTAGATGATCCCTGGCGGTCTTTCACTCAGAGAATACCAGTTCTTTTCTGGCTTTCCATCTGCACATTCATTGTCACAGTTAGCAAAGAAATGGTCTTTTATTCACAATATTTTTCCAGAGTCCAAAATGTAATAAAAATGTATCTGATGTCCTAGATTAGTCACCATAACAAAATAAATTGGGTCTGTTCTTATGGAGACATGGAAGCAATCTAGCTTTATGAAACCTCTCTCTTGATAAATTTCATGATAATGTTATTTTACCTATGATTTAAAGAAACTTCCCCACACATAACTGGAAACTTGTATTTAAAGGGTATTTATAAATCCTGTTTCCAAATGACCTAAGACTGCCTCCTAGCAGGTGTTCAAGTTTCTTATTTACAAGCAGAAACTGATCTAATAAAATGAAATATTTTGACCTCACAGGCTAGAGAATTCAAGGGAAATAACTTCTCAAAATGTAGGAAGAATCTGTTCTTCTCAAATTACTTGCAGTCTCATAACTTATTGAAAGGTAAAGTTATATTTCAAATAATACAATTATATACTTACCAGAATCTTATGTCTTTTAATGTTCTTTTGGCTAATTTCAGCTGCCATCAAAGCTTCCTGTGTTTACAAAAGCATGACAAAGGAGGTGGGGGGGGAAGGAAGCGGGTAGGAGAGAAAGATATTGAGGTTATAAACAGTAAATTTATTATGTTTTAAAGTTATGGGATACATAAATAAGCCCCGCTTTCCCATGACTTTTGCTTCAAGCACAGGAATTTTTAATGTTATGGTTGAGTGAACCTCACTGAATTCAAACTGAAACAAAAGCAGTCAACCAAAATGAAGACTTCTCTTATTTCCATGTGAATTCATTTCCACATTAGGATAATGGAATCACATTTCAGACACAAATTAAAATACAACAAAATCTCCTAGGTTCAAAGAACAACAACAAAAAATCCACCTGTCATTCTAAATCTGTTTGACGTGTATTAACCAAGGGGCACTTTTCCTTTATGAAACATAAAAAGTAACCTATATACATACACATGGGTATAACTACAATAAGATTTTGAAAATCTCTGAGTCTATTTTTATTTTATTAAGTTTACCACAACTGTTTGAAACCCTAATTTATTTCTTTAAGAAGCTACTGGATTCAAAGCTATCAAGGTAATAAAGGTTGATATTTAAACCTTTAAATATCAATAACAATAAAGTATCAATACTCCAATACAATGTATGGAGTATCAATACTTGGACTCCAAAGAGTTTATATATTATCAACTGGTATCAATACTTGGTATCAATACTTGGATTCCAGAGAGTTTATATATTATTCAATAAAAACATTTCTTTTCAAATCATGTCAGGTGGTTACAAACCTGAAGCACCAGATAAATAGACTATTTTTTGTTTTTTAGCTAACTAGCAGATAAGCCTCTCCAGAGAGTTTCCCTAATAACCACCACAACAGTACTTTTGTGGCTATTAAAATAATGTTTTCCTTTTTTAAAAAAAATTCATGATGGGACATTATCTACTCAAACTAGTCTGAGCCAATACTCAATGAAGGGGACAACATTTTATCTAAAAAGGCAGCTCAAACCATCCTATATGAGTATAATTGGATAGCTTTACTTCTACATATGAACTAAGCACAATATAAATAAACTAAGCACAAGATAAATTATTTCACTAAAATATTCAAATAGTTGATCCTGAAATACTAGCTCAATTTTATTTTCCTTGAAAAACCACCAAAGAAACACATCAGTAGGCTGGATTTAACCTACCCACCCCCCCCACAGCCAACTCTTCCTTCAGTGAACAGTAAAGCCAGTCAACCTTCCTGCCATCTTTCTTCCCTCTAACTTCTGAAAACCATAGTGGAAAGTTATTAGCCTCCCACATATTATTAGCTTAGAGCATTCTAGTTGACCAACATGGAAGATTTATTACAAAAAAATGCTTTTATCCTCTTTATGTTACTGATCTGTCAATACTTTGAAAAAAGTAAAAACAAAACTACTTCATATTTCTTCTTTTCAAGAAGCCAGTCGATGTGGTCATCTTGGTCTCGCTCCTTCGCTACAACAACATCCCTTGGACTCACGATGTAAAAGAGTGACTCCCCTTCTGAGTACTCTAGAAATAAGAGAAGAGAGGAACAACTTGGGTGACTCAATAGGAGAAACCTTAGCAATGGTTTGGGAGGACTTGGTTAGACTACCCAACTTTAAGAGTGAGTAGAAAACTCTCCTACCTTTGAAATAAATGTGTTTGGCTGTGTTTGAGGAGGGTGGCAGACTAGAGGTGAGAATGTCAGAATCTATTCCAGTGTTTTAAAAAAATATTTACATGTAAAAAAATTTGAAAGAAAAAAGAAGGATGAGAAGGAGGAAGGAAAGAAGAGAAGGAAGGAAGGAGGGTGGGAGGAAATACCAAAAACTCTTTAAAAAAATAAGGAGGGCTTAAAAATTATGTTTCATAATTAACATTCTGACCTCAGTTGAAAGTGTTGAAAATTTCTGGTGTCTATTATATATAATTTATCTACTGTATATAAACTTTATTGATGGGCATTTACAGCACTGTTCTATTTTTACAGAACAATTGCGCCCTATAGTTGGCGATAAATGTTTCCTCCTCATCAAGGTCAAGGCCATCTAAAGCATAAATGACAGATGCCCCAAGGCCTGGGGACATCATCTGTCACTGCAGCATGCTGTACACAATGCCGATGGTAAGGGTTTCCTGCAGAATTCAATTATAAAATCTGTTCGGACGGGTTTCTAAGTGTGCAGCCAAGTTTGCTTTAAGGAAAAATACCTCGACTGGATGCATTCTCTTGTGAGTCATATTTGCTTTTTTCTAAGTCCAGAACAGACACTCCCATTTCCCAGTTGATCAAGGGCTTCATATAAGAAAACTCAGATATAGGACATTTCTTCATTTCTCTTAACCAAAATAACTGACAATACTCTCAAAACATGCTGTTTTTAAAGAAGGAAAGATCGTCTCAACAGCCAAAGCTGTTCTATTTTTTCATCAATGTATTTTTCAAGAAAAGAGTGACACCACAAGACCCTGATGCTGGGAAAGACTGAAGACAGAGGATGAGATGGTTGGATGGCATCACCAACTCAACAGACATGAGTTTGAGCAGGCTCTGGGAGTTGGTGATGGACAGGGAAGCCTAGTATGCTGCAGTCTATTGGGGTAGTAAAGAGTCAGACACTACTGAGCAACTGAACTGAACTGAAAATACAGATGCCCCTGGTATGACTACAGAGTAATGGTTCTCCTTTTATTTCCAAGCAGGGACTAAATGTATTCGTTCATCTACTCAACAAATAATAGCAAAAGTCTAGTATGTACCATATACTCTTTCAAGCTCTGAGCATTCAGCCATAGAAGGACAATTTCTCTGCCAACCCAGAGTACGCCCGAGTGATATGGCAATCACAGAAACAAGCTGCTTGATATCACTGTAAGTCAGGTGTCACATGAAATAGTTAGGACAGGAGACCAAATGTAAGAACAAAGACCACAAAGCTTCCTTACCTTGGTCTTGGCTCCATCTCTACCCCTCCTTTCTGCTCTGGGAACTCAAGCAAGTTCTCCAGCATCTCTGGGCCTTGGCGTCTTAATTTTCAACATGTCCAGATTAGCTCTAAGAGCCTTTCAGCACCTTAATTTAAATTTTTGATTGTGCTACTCAGGTGAAGGGGAAAAAACAAATATAAGAAATCACATGAGTCAGATCCTTGATCTGTCTCACCTAAGTGATAATCTCTACATTCATTTTCCTGAAAGCCCCTCACAGTCAGAGCATCAGAAGAAATCTCTTCACAAGTCTCAGAAAGTGGCTGGATGATATCCAATCTGGGTCTGGCGCAGTATTCTCTTTCCTGGGGGAGGAAGAAAGGCTCATTGGAATTAATTTCTATAAATGATACAAATTAATTCTAGGTAGTCATAATTAAATGCCTTGCTTTGATAAATTTGGCAGATATAAGCTCTTCTCAGCAGCAACTGTGCATAGCTTCAGGAGTGGTTTACTTTGACCTTTTGTATGTACTGTATGTATGTATTGTACTGTAATGAGATATACAGAACAGACAGCACTGTACCACGTCAGCAGTCACGGCTGCCTACTGAACACCTGAAAGGTGACAACTATGACTGAGAAACTGAGCTTTGAATTTTATTTAATTTTCATTAATTTCAATTTAGACAACCCCATGAGGTTAGTGATTACAATTCTGGTCACTACAGTTCTAGACCAAGATAGAAGGGGAAAATATGCTTTAATGAGGGCCTATGACAATTCCACTAGCTTAGTAGGTGACTATCTACAGATTACTCTCCTGAGTCCTTAAATCAAATCACCCTTGGGAAGTATTGTTGTTCCTCATTTGCAGAGGAATGAACTGAGGATCAAAAAATTTACTGAGGTTAAAGTTATGTAAGTAAATGGTAAGACTGGGATTTGTAGAAAAACTGGGACTATATTTGAAATCAAGTTTGTTTTACTGTAAAGCTCATGCTCTCTGAGTATTCAGCACAGGAGCATGAAACATATACTTGGACTATTTTCCAAAGCAACAAGAGCTAATGCAGTGTGGCACTGGTACAGAGAATACAGATGAAAGAAACAGCATGAAAGAAGTCCAGAACCACCCCTGAATCTCCAAGGCCCCCCAATAAAACAGTAAGCCTCACAGATCCCTTTGATCAATTCTGTTAGGTTAACTGAGAAACTATTAGGTTAATACTGCATCTCATATGTTTAAAGCATTCAAAAATTCAAAAAAAAACTGTAAAAGCTCAACTGGAGAAGAAAAAACCCCAGTGAATATGCAGGGTAATTGATCAGATCTGTGGAGAAATGACAAATATCCTAATATGAAAACAACAAAAAGGAAAAAAACTGAAAGATTTGAATATTTTTAAAAACATTAACAGCTGTTAACAATAACAAAAAAAATATCAAAATTAGAATCAAAAACAGAAAAAAAGATTGAACCAAACAATGTTAAAAGAAAACCACCTTGCTAGACCATATAAACAGTTCCTTCATATGTAAGAAATCCATCAGCAAAGTGATGGATGAGAAATCTATATTCTCACTATCTTACAACTTTTGTTCACTGGTCAAACAGCCCTGCTTATGTGTGAACTTCCAGGGAGCAGGAATTTGGTCCTGTTGACTTTTTTTTTTTAAGTCTTTATTGCATTTGTTACAACCCTGCTTTTATGTTTTGGTTTTTTGGCTGTGGAATCTTACTTCCCTGACCAGGGATCAAACCCACACCCCCTGCACTGGAAGGTGAAGTCTTAATCTTACTGGCCCGCCACACAAGTCCCTGGTCTTGTTGATCTTTGATACTCCATGTGCAGCACCATTCTTAACACACATGCGCTTTATTAATGAATGAAAAAAAAAAAAAAACAAACATTAAGGGAGCAGCTTCATAGATTAGGTTATATCACTGAGATGAAATAGGTCACAAGCACCATAAATAATGACAGGAGACTGCAAAGCCATATGCACAGAGAATGGAATGATGCTCCCCAAATACAGCAACACAGAGGAGCTTGTAACTATCACTACAACCATGTGGGGACAGGCATGAAGGTAAGAGATGTGATGGGAAAAATATGCTGGAGTAACATTAAGCCTGGTAGAAAAAAATTTGTTTACTGTTGCATCTAACCTGTCTATTTAATATGAAAAGTGGGGAGGGCATAGTTGGCCCCAAGCATGCTTCTTTACTATTTCTGCCTTAATTTTATCAGTTCATTCTGTGCTGAAGGATTTCAGGTGTCCTTTGGTGGTACAGAAAATGAAGAGTTATATACACCAACACACACATTTTTAAAACATCTCTAAGATGTTCACTTCTTCCTCTGAAAAAAATTCCATTTTCTAATTTGCTCTTTGAGGTTGGCCTTTCTTGGGTTTTACTCCTTTCCAATATTCTCTTTTATTAGCAAAGGTTTCCTTCCTTTCCTTCTTTTTTTGGTCAGTGGTTTATTAGGCTTTCCCTTTTTCATTTTACTGCCTCTTTCCTTATGTCTTTCAATCACATTCTCAATCCTCCCCACACTCCTCATCAAAAAGCACTGTATTTACTCCCTCAGGAGCCACTGCTTTTCTTTCTTTAAAAAAAAATAAAAATAAAATAATAATAAACTGATGTCCTGCACAGGGCTAGAAGCCAGTCCTATTGATTTTAGCAGGTTTGAGTGTTCACTTAAGTCTGCAGCATCCCATTGCCTAGCAACATGGGCACCCAGAGCTCCAGGTTACTATAGCGATGGCTTCCTTATGCAAGAGCTTGCTCAGAGGAACGCTGGAGAGCAGCTACCACTTCAAAACTGGGACTCCCAGGGTTTTTCTCCCCATTTTATTCTCTGCTGTTTGAAAGGGAAAAAAAGGGGAGAGAACACAGACAAGGGGAACCCACTCACTGTAGAGGGCTAGATGATCAATTGTGTTTCTTTTATACATAGCATCCAAAAGAAAATCCTTTACAATAAACTCTCCTTGTTTATACCCTGAAGCCACCCCTAGCCCCTTCCTAGCAGGACCCCTGGACTCTGACAATAAAGACAAACTAGGAATGCAGCCGACCTAGGCTTCAAAGAAAGACTCAGTATGCAGGGCCCTCCACTGGACGCTATAACAGGCTTCATTCCAAAGTCATGTATAATGAAATGCTGATTCTCTGCTGTTTCCTATTAGCTATGCATTTCATACCATCATTTGCACTGATAACTGAGACTTAGCAAGAATCTAATTTCCAAGCAAGAATCAAGCTACTCAGAATCACTAGGCCACCGGGAAGTAAACAAGTATGTCTGGACCACAGGAAATAATGGACTGCCCTCTCGGTAATTCACTCTGACCACAGGGACCCCTGCTGATGCTGCAGATCAACTTCATCGCTGTCATTTCAGTTAATGCACAGTGTCAGCTTAGTTTCTTCGCCTTTCAGCAAGAGGAAATCCTTCATTCCTTTCGACTGAAATACCAGGAAAGATGGAAAAAAACGAAGAAAAATTAAAAAGAAAAAAAGAGACTCCCTTTTGCTTGGCAAAAGGAACAAAGGCAACCAAGGAGTAGAGCTTCTGAAAGGTAAGTAAATACATTAAGTCTGCAGGGTAATCTCTCTGCCCTTGTTTTATAGGTCAGGAAGTTCTGCTAAGGCTGGATCTGAGTTCTTTCATGACAACATGATCTGGGGGAAAACGCTACAGATGAACCTGCACTTCCCATTGTATTTTAGGTGAAAAAAATTACCGTTTTTTCAGAAACCTCCTTTACGTAGGAAAGTACAACAAGCTGATCACAGAGAGGTGCCAGTCCACTGATGTAGAATTCAGTTTCAAACTGAGACACTGCAAACAAAAGGGAGAGAAGATTCATCATTAATAACAGCAAAAAGCAGCACACAAAGGAAAGAACACATCTACTATGAACACAGAATAGACTCATTTTAGAAATTTAACATAAAAGGGGCAGAGATAAACATACTTTCTTGATGATAATCAGTACCAGAAAAAGATAACTGGGAACTTACACTTGAAAAACTCTTTTACAAACAATAAGCAAATTCGACAATAGTAGTAAGCATGAATGGTCAAAAGTGACATTACCTAGTTAGTTTAAAAATGACAGAGAGTTAAGCCCCGTGAAGACACTTTGAAATCCATAAAATTCAATCTAAATTATTCAATAACAACTTTAAATTAAAAATTAAATATTTTAAATTAAAAATACTATTAATGACAAAAATACTTCTAAAATAATTTAAACACAAATTTAAATCTTTCACAATTAGGGCATTACCATGGTATTATGGTCATGAGAACAGCTCTTTGTAATTTTGAAACTATTAATACTCTAACATTTAATAATCATTTAATCTAAACTCTAAAATAAAAAAGTGTAGATGCAATAACATTATGATGAAACTGATGCTAATTCTTCAGTATTAAACAAAGGTCAGAAAAAATAAGAAATTTCTCTTTTCTTTTAAAAGACAGTCATTAAAACTTAGAAGTTCTACTTCTTCTATTGCATCACCTATGTGGAGTCAGGAAATCTTAAGTTGTAACTGCAGTTAAATTGAACATGGACAATTCATTTTGATTTCTGCTGATATAACTTTTCCCATGTATAAAATAAAGGTATCAGAGTAGAAATAAACCCATAATACAAATAAAATGAAGGATTAGTGAATTGTTCTTCCTCCTCTCCATTCTCCTCATAAATCACTTAGTGTTACTTGTCCCTGCTTATCTTCAATGCCTACTCCTTATACAACTGTTTTCAAAATTTAATTTTCATACCAAAATGAAACTGAGGATAAAATGTCTCTTTCCAGGTGGCGCTAGTGGTAAAGAACTTGCCTGCCAGTGCACGAGATGTAAGAGACGCAGGCTTGATCCCTGGGTTGGGACAATCCCCTGAAGAAGCAAACGGCAAACCAGTCTAGTACTCTTGCCAGGATAACCCCATAGACAGAGGAACCTGGCAGGATACAGTCCACAGGGCCGCAAAGAGTCGGACACAACTGAAGCAATTTAGCATGCACACAGTTAACAACATAAATATGAAAAAGGATAACATTTTAACGCTGTGTCCTTGGTTGGATCACATAGGTAGTCAGGGTACCCTGAACAGAACCAGATGATGTAAGTCCTAATTGTGCAGCTCTGCCATGAACACTTTTTCTTCTCATCTCTGAACCTGAACTGAATATTCTTACCCAGCCACTTAAAAATAGTTTTGGTAAAGTGCTAATGTGATAAATATTCACATGAAGCATGCTCAGAGATGAGCATGTCCATTGTGTAGCCAGACACTGAAGGTTGTGAAGAAGTTTCCCCAGTGCTGTGTGTGAATGTAGTGTGTGAGCAGGGACAGAGGAGGGTTGGAGTGTGCAGATGCTACTGATCAGTGTGGGGCCACACATGACCTAATGACCGGAGGTGAGAGTTTATCAGAAGGTTTTGCATGCCAGTACTCCTGAGGTTGCTTAAACTCTGTTTGGTAGAGAGGGACTTGTGTAGAGAGGGACTTGTGTTCTTCTTTACTAAATCACATGCCATTATTGAAATGCTCCATATCCAGTTCCCTTACCAGCAACTTGGGTGAAGATCAGTCAGTCAGAGGTGCTACAGAGGCTGCTTCATGGGACTCACATGGAGCCTTTGGTGTGCCTCTCTGAAATAGGAACCCGCGGGAGAGCATCATCTAAGAAATTGTGGGTGAATGAGGTATTCTCCCCAGTTGAGATGCCAAATGGGCTGTTAGCCTCACTGCCAAGAAGTATCAGACAGTATCCATCCTAAAGGTAACCAAATGCACATCAAGGCCTTGGTGTATATGCATGACTCATAAGACACAGAACAGAAAAGTTAGAAAATAATTCTACTCAGTTCTTCCCTTCTCTACATCCTGATTTCTATCAAGAGCTTGAGTTAATACTGAACTGAGTTAATAATGCATAAAATTTCCTATTATTTAATTAAGAACAAAATAGAATATCTAATGTGTTCTTAAAGAAAACAAGGCAATAATGTGAAGAAGCAGATATCTATTTCCTTCTCAATTCCAGATAGTGTCGCAAATGCTATTTGTTAAGAGCTAAAGCTGACTACACTTTACTAACTGAAAATTAGTAATAATTTAGGTAGAAATGACATGCAGTGTCTAAATGACAAACAAAAAACAAAAAGAAATGCCCATTTACGAAGAAAAGATGTGGTATATAAAAACAGCATTGTCAAGATTTCCAGAGGCACAGTTAAGCAAGTTATCACCATTCATAAAAAGTTGTAATTCAAGTAATTCTTTTCATTTTATTAAAATGATTTCAAATCAACAGAAATCTTATGGAAAACAAAACTGCAATTATAGTCACACCCACTATGAGTTATAATTTAAGAATTCTTAAATAGTGGCTGCTTTTCTTAGCTTTGAATATTCTACCACTTAGAAATTCATCTCCATGAATATCCATTAGTAATGGTATCATGTAAAAAAAAGGATTCACTTCCTAGTTTGAGGTCCTAGTTTAGGGAAAGTTCTACAGCTATTCTACATTAAAAAAGACATTTCAGGGACTTTCCTGAAGGTCAGAGGTTAAGACTCTTGTGCTTCCAATGCAGGGGATCGACCAGTTTGATCCCTGGTCAGTGAACTAAGATTCCACGTGCCTCACAATGTAGCCAACAAAAAATAAAAACAGAAAAAAAAAAAAAAAAAGACTTTTTACGATGAACGATGGGGTTCTGTTTCACTACTCACTAAGGTAACAGGCTTTCCTGGTGGCTCAGATGGTAAAGTGTCTGTCTACAATGTGGGAGACCTAGGTTCAGTCCCTGGTTCAGGAAGATCCCCTGGTGATGGAAATGGCAACCCACTCCAGTATTCTTGCCTGTAAAATCCCATGGACAGAGAAGCCTGGTAGGCTACAGTCCATGGGGTCGCAAAGAGTCAGACACGACTGAGCGACTTCACTCACTCACTCACTCACTCAAGGTAACAGAACAGGACTGTTTTAGGATCCATCACGATTCAGTGTATTCTTTATACTAATGCTAAATCCTTGAAGGGCTGATGTCAGAACAAATAGAGAAATACAAGAAATATTCTAAATGAACAGATAATAATGAAGAGAGTTAGAGAAAGAAACACTGGATGGTAATATTTATTCTTCTAAAGAACATATGTAAATTATGTAATAAGTTTATGGACCAAATTTATAAAATGTCTTCACATCATTACTGCCTTTCTATTTCAAAATTTCTATAGACTAATCAAAGTTTCAGTGAATTTATTTTCCCTAAAATATATTTTCCACGAGTTGTCATAATTTTAATTAAAAAAAAAAAAACTCATTAAAGGAAAATAGTTTGAACATAGGTGGTTTATGGTTCCCATACCTCAGAATCTTTCCATTATCTGAAAAAGATAAATCATAATGAAAAAAAGACAACTCCCGTTGGAAAGCACTAAGACAAAATAGAAAGCAAAAGCTGGGGAGCAGGGGGGAAGAAGAGAACAATGCAGAATTTCTAGAGAAAGCCACAAAAGACAGCAGCTATACTGCAGACCAAGGGGGTGCAGAAAGTGAGCTGATGGCTCTGGGGCCCTGAAGGAAGCGCTCCGGGGTCCTGAATTATGGTGGAGGTGAGCCAAGATATACTCGGGTTCCATCCTTGAGTCGGGAAGATCCCCTGGAGAAGGAAATGGCAACCCACTCCAGTATTCTTGCCTGGAGAATCCCATGGAGAGGAGCCTGGTGGGCTACAGTCCCTGGGATCACAAAGAATCAGACAGGACTGAGCAACTAAGACTTTCACTTTCAAGCAAAGACAACATTACAGCTGCAGCACAGCCTTCACCCTGATGAAGACAAAGACTCACTGTGCTCTAGTTTACTCAGGAGGATAACGCATTCCTAGATGTGTTATAAGAAATAATTCAAGAAAAGAAGAGATTCCAAGCAGAATAAGAGAGAAAGAGAAAAAAAAGTTTCAGAAGGATTATTTACATAAAAACTGTATTCAAGGAGTTATTTGGATCCAGAAAGAGGGCAATTCTAAACAGACCTGATCTAAAAGAGAAGCTTCAGATCTTGATTGGTGCTATTCAACAGAGTATTAACTTAAGACAAAAATATAACTTATGCATATAAATTTTTCTAGTAGCCATATTTAAGAGTAAAAAGAGGTGAAAATTTTAAAAATATTTTATTTAATGCAATATATCAACATACAACTATTTCAAACAAAAACATAAAAAAATATTGAGATAATTTACTTTTTATTTCCACACAAGTCTTTGGAAACCTAGACACAGCACATCTCAGCCGACACCTGCCACATTTCAAGCACTTATTAGTTAAAAGTGGCAAGTGGTTACCCAATTGGACAGTACAGGTCCAGATACCCTATAATTTTTTGTCTTTAAAAATCAAGTCATTTTACTCAAGTATATCTTGACGATATGCATTGTGGGTTATAATTTTCATATACACACTGTACTATTTTAATTTACAGTTTCTAGTTTTCACATCTATTTTGTATCTGTTTTAAAAATAGTTTCAGGAAATTTCTCTTGAATTACTGGTTTTGGTATTTATTCCATTTCCTTGTTTTGTTTCCCAGGACTCTTATTTGCAGGCTAAATTACCTTTGCTCATCTTCAGTATTTATCATTTAATCAAAAATCTTTTTTTCCCTTTGCTTTTAATTCTTCAATTTTTATTGGAGTATAGTTTTACATGAAGGTCAAGAAGCAACAGTAAGAATCAGACATGGAACAAGAGACTGGTTCAAAACTGGGAAAGGAGTACATCAAGGCTCTATATTGTCACTCTGATTATTTAACTTTTATGCAGAGTATATCATGCGAAATGCTGGACTGAATGAAGCACAAGCTGGAGGCAAGATTGCCAGGAGAAATATCAATAACTTCAGATATGAAGATGACACTACCCCAACGGCAGAAAGTGAAGAGGAACTAAAGAACCTCTTGATGAAGGTGAAAGAGGAGAGTGAAAAAGCTGGCTTAAAACTCAACATTCAAAAAACTAAGATCATGGCATCCAGTCCCATCACTTCATGGCAAACAGATGGGGAAACAATGAAAACAGCGAGAGACTTCATTTTCTTGGACTTCAAAATCACTGCAGTCAGTGACTGCAGCCATGAAATTAAAAGATCCTCTCTCCTTAGAAGAAAAGCTATGAAGAACCTGTCTTGTCTGCGTGTTAGTCACTCAGTTATCTCTGACTCTTTGTGACCCTATGCACTGTAGCCTGCCAGGCTCCTCTCTCCATGGGATATTCCAGGCAAGAATACTAGAGTGGGTTGCCATTTACTTCCCCAAAAGATGTTTCCGACCAAGGGCATGAACCTGGGTCCCCTACATTATAGGCAGATTCTTTACTGCCTGAGCTACCAGGGAAGCCCTAAATATTAATATATTCCTTGGGAAAAAAGCTATGACAAACCTAGACAGCACATTAAAAAAGCAGACACATTATTTTGCCAGCAAAGGTCTGCATAGTCAAAGCTATGGTTTTTCCAGTAGTCATGTACCGACTCGAGAGTTAGACCATAAAGAAGGCTGAGCACCCAAGAATTGATGCTTTCTCATTATGGTGCTGGAGAAGACTCTTGAGAATCCCTTGGACTACAAGATCAAACCAGTCAATCCTAAAGGAAATCAACCCTGAATATTCACTGGAAGGATTGACGCTGAAGCTGAAGCTCCAATACTTTGGCTACCTGATGCAAAGAGCCAACTCATTGGAAAAGACCCTGATGCTGGGAAAGATTGAAGGCAGGAGGAGAAGGGGATAACAGACGAGATGGTTGGATGACATCACCAACTCAATGGATGTGAATCTGAGCAAACTCTGGGAGATAGTGAAGGATAGGAAACCCTGGCATGCTGCAATCCACAGGGTCACAAAGAGTCGGACACAACTGAGCAACTGAACTGAATAGCTGCTTTGCACTGTTGTGTCATTTTCTCCTGTACAGATAAGTCAGCTATACATATACACACACATATTCCTCATTTTTGGATTTCCTTCCCACTTAAGTCACCACAGGGTATTGAGTAGAGTCTCCTGTAGTATACAGTAGGTTCTCATTTGTTATTTTATACACACTCCTCATTTGTGATTAAAATCTTTTTCCTCTTCCAGTTCTCTTACAGAACTATCTTTGCATCTATTTGCTCCCATGTTCTTCCAGTTTAACCTTTATTTCTGAAATAATTTTTTATTTGTAAGTATTTTCTGAGTTCTGTCACTTCATTTGAAGTTTAATTCTGATTTTCGGTGTTCTTCCATGGCTTCTGTAGCTTCTTTCAACTATCTTGTAGCTTGTTATGAAACAGTAAATTACAGTTGTCATCTATTTTGTGGGTGTTTCTGACTGGTACGCTTTCATTGCTAAGGAGGTTATTCTGTTCCTTATCAATTTTTTTCTTAAACCTTAGCAGAGGGTTTGAGCTTTGTACCTTTACAGTGCTTGTTTTTAGATAAAATCAGTCACTGATCTCTTGGGAGAAGGCAGGAACTGGGGTAACACTTCTAACCTTGAAGAGTTCCCTCATTCAGTGTTTTCACACAGTTTTAAAAACGTTTCCTTGCTTTCTGGCTTCGTCCCCTCCCTGCTTTCATCTGGACTTTCTCTTTCTTTTAGGGCTCTTGCTTGGAAAATCCCATGGACAGAAGAGCCTAGTGGGCTGCAGTCCATGGGGTCGCTAAGAGTCAGACATGACTGAGCGACTTCACCTTCACTTTTCACTTTCATGCACTGGAGAAGGAAATGGCAACCCACTCCAGTGTTCTTGCCTGGAGAATCAATCCCAGGGATGGGGGAGCCTGGTGGGCTGCCGTCTATGGGGTCGCACAGGTTGGACACGACTGAAGCGACTTAGCAGCAGGAGCAGATGGCCCAAAGGTAAAGAATCTGCCTGCCAACACAGGAGATGCAAGAGATGAGGGTTCGATCCCAGGATTGGGAAGATCTCCTGGAGGAGGAATGTCAACCCACTCCAGTTTTCTTGCCCGGAGAATTCCATGGACAGAGGAGCCTGGCGGGCTACAGTCCACAGGGTCACAAAGAGTCAGACATGACTAAGCAGAACGGCACAACCTCTCCTTCTTTTATTTCTTCTTGCTCATATTGCTTGGGATTTATTCTCCTGGACTTTACCCAGACCTCTCAGAATGGCCTGGGGTCTCTTCTAGAGAACACCCACTGGCTGTCTTGGCATTCTCTTGGAGTTCGCATTAGAAGCCCCCTTGCTCCCTCTGCCATCTCTCACACCAATTCTGGAAGCGCAGTGGTTCCTGTGGCTGTTGGTGGCTTTTGTCATTTGCATGCATGCTGGCATTCCTAGGGCTACCTTGCTGTAAATATTGTCTATGGGGTTTTGGTTGCATGATCGAGTTGTTCCATTTTTCTGGGAGAACTCAGGAGAATGGAACAATTATGCAGCCATTATCACATCTTCCTAGAATCCTCCAAGCACAAAATGTTAATGTATCAGCGTTAGATATCAACTTGATATAAGCCAGGGCCAGGATTATAGTCACAAACACATACTATCATTGGGCCATCAACAGTGCACATGCTGTAAGTTTCTGAATGACTGCATCTGATTGAAATAAAAATGAATAAGACAGAGACTTCTTGTATCTTGAGTTTTATCTCTCTGAGGGTTATCAGTAACTTAATTCAATAAGGAATTACTGAGCACTAGGAGACACTCTTCTAGAAACATCAGGAAGATGAGTTTGCCTCTGACTTAAAAGAGACTGTGAGTCTAGAAGCTGAAGAAATAATTAAAATTCCATGTGCTATCCAAGAATGGAAATAGGTGTAAAGCAACAAAGAGTACAGAGCAGGCAATTTATTCCCAGAGGGGAGGAGATGGGCATGGAAACAATAGCCATTATTATGGCTATATATGCCTGTTAAGGGCAGGAATGGTAGTTATACATGAGAGAACAACATTTCATTAAATGTTCATTCAAAAACATTTCATGAAAAAAACTTCATTTAAAAAATATTAAAAACTAATGTGTATTAGATTGTCAAAAATAAAAATCAAGATTTTATTTGGGTCTGGATAAAAAGATCATCCTCCAAGTAATTCACAGCTAGTTTATCTCAATAATATCATTGTATTTAGCCCTAAAGAATGATAAATACTCTTGATTATTATGTGTACCTATGAGCTGTCTTATGAGATGTATTAACCTTTTCAGAATAATTTAGTAAATCCTTATTTATATCTTTCCCCCATTCTCTTTCAACTGACTATGAAACACGAATGTTTTAGTCTTCTGACTATTAAAAGAAACTACTGGTTTTCTAACAAAACAGAATAGTCATATTAATAATAGCTTCCATTTAATGAACATTGCTGACAAGCAGGATGCTGAATATATTATAACATGATCTTTTTTCACCATGATAACTTTATATTTATCTTAAAAGGGACTTGAAGCTCAGGGATGATAAGTAACTTGACTAAGGCCACTTAAGTAGAAGCCAATAAAAGCAGGAATTTGAAATCTTACTTTCCCCAGATATAAGTCACACTAGAAAACATAAGCAAGCCCACAGAGGTGCTAAGGGCGAAAGTGCACTATGTTAGCTGAAACGGGAAAAGTGAAGGGTCTGACAACTTGCTGCCACTTCTGCTGCATGCAGCCAGGGTGCCAGGCCCTTCTTTGGAATTTTCCATGCACTGAAGCACAGAGAACATGTGCTGCCTTTTATTTTGGGTTCTTGTTTTCCCTTTACTGGTGCAAAATGCCCATTAGTTAGATGTGACCTAGAAGGATTCGGGATCTTCACTGAGACTAAATAAAGTGATATCCTATAATTTTATTTAAAGCTTTTTATTTTTAATGTGGGCTCTTTTTTAAAGTCTTTATTGACTTTGTTACAATATTGCTTCTGTTCTATGCTTTGGTTTTTTGGCCACAAGGCATGTGAGATCTTAGCTCCGTGACCAGGGATTAAACCCACAGCCCCTGCATTGGAAGGCGAAGTCTTAACCACTGGACCACCAGAGACATACCTTTCTATAAATTCTGGTTTCTATGATTCTTCAACAAAGAAAGAAAATTTTAAGCAATTTATAAATAAGAACAATTATCTTCCATTGTCTTATATCCACATATGAAAAGCATCAAAGTCCCTTTATGATAGTTCCTTATTCCCAAGAGAATCTGACCCTTTAGTCACCAGATATTAGTATTTCATAACTGGATATAATGTCCACAGACTCTGAGAAATTTGGACACTCTGTCAATGTGACCGCTGATCTAAGAAAATATACTTGGAAATCACATTTCAACATCCTTAGGATTGATATGAAGCTGAGGCACTAAAGCAAAAGTGACTTACTATGCTTTATGTCAGCAAGTTATGGACAAGGTCTAATATAGGGGAGTGAAACAGAAGGCAATGGCTAAAGGATAAAATTAGTAAAACATCCAAATCAGGAACCAATATTACACGTAGGTCAAAGCCATTTAAGACAAGCTTAGCCTTCAATTTAATTTCATATTTTCAAATCAATATTCAGTACACAATGTGATCAAAGCTAAGCAGATGTGATTATCTCTTATACTAAACTCCAGAACTCACAAAGAAACAGCAATGCTGCGTGATTTAATGAGAAGCTGACCACACACTACTTACACCATAGACAAGGGGATGTTTGAAGAACTTGGGTCAAAAGGTTCAAATCAAACAGTTATACTTTAAGCTGTAAAAGGGCTATTTTCAAAAAAAAAACAAAAATAAGTGTTGGTACAGATGTGGAGAAAGTTGGTTGAAATGCAAAGTGTAAAACCATTACGAAAAACAGTATAGAGTGTCCTCAAAAAAAGTTTCAGATAGAACCACCATATGTTCCAGCAACGTCCTTCTGGGTATCAATCCAAAAGAACTGAAATCAGGATCTTGAAGAGACATTAGCACTCTCATGATCATAGCAGCACTATTTACAACAGTCAAGACATGGAATCAACCCAGGGTCTATCCACAGAGCAATGCATAAAGATGGAATACCATTCAGCCTCAAAAAAAGAAAATTGTGCAACAGCATGGATGAACTCTGAGGATATTATGCTAAGTGAAATAAGCCAGTCACAGAAAGACAAATATTACATGATTCCACTTGTATGAGGTACCTAAAGTAGTCAAAATCATAGAATCAAAGAGGAAAGGTGGTTGCAAGGGCTGGGGAGAGGAAATGGGGAGTTGCCAATCAACAGACATAAAGTTTCAGTTCAGCAAGATGAATTAAGTTTGAGATCTGCTGTTATAACATTATGTGCATCAGCAATGACAATGCATCATCCCCTTAAAAAATCTGTTAAGACAGTAGATCTCATGTGAAGTGTTTTTACCATAACAAAATAAAAAAATTCAGAGACCTAACCACCTGCACCCCCACAAAAGTTTCCAAAACTACCTTGACGCACCAAGTAAACTTATGTCGAACACTAGGAAAGCACACGTAAGAGCTTTTCCTCTTTTTCAAAGGGCTGCAAGAATCACATCCCAGTCTGGATGTGATTCCCTTTCCTCAGAAACAATTTTGACAGCCATCCAAGGCAACTAGGTTCTAGAGTTCTCTGAGAAAATAATGAAGGGCTGTCAGTCCCAGAATACAATAAGGGGAAATAACATTTCTACTTTTCTAAATGAGACACTTCACTGAACCCAAATAAAACAAAAACAAATGTACTGCATTTCCATTTTATCTGGCTATTTGAAGAACAGGTAAGCAGACATCCTCACTGGCATATTTAAAGAGTCTTCATAGAATTTCTACCCCATGGTTTGTATCTGAGTGCCCAGAGCAAACTGCTTTTAATCAGTTACTCTGGCTGCAAATGAGGGCAGGGGTTAGGAGGAAGGCATGCAGGGAAGAAAGCATGGCACAGTAGTTAGAGGCAACAGCTTTGAAACGAGGCTTATCTGGGTTCAGATGCTGCCTTCTCTGCTTTTCAAGTCATCATCTTAAGCAGGTTACTTGATCCCTCTGAACCTCAGCCTCTTCACCTATAAAATGGTGTAACAACCCCCTCCACTGGAATCATCGTGAAGATTAAATGAAATTCTGTTTGAAATGCATGTCAGCATGTGCCTGGTGGTGGGGATTATAAAATAAACAAAATACACTTCTTACTTCAGATGCTTCAGATTTCTTACCACTCCTTACTGTAGAGAAACTTTACTCTTTCTACTTGCAACAAACATTTGAGCCTCCAGCACTGATGAGAAAGAAGAGGGGGAATGGACAGAGGAACAGACACGTAATAAAACAAGCACAATGAAACCTTAATTGCAGAATCGAGGAGGTGAGTAAATAGGAACCCATAGTGAAATTCTTTACTTTTTATATGTTTAATAATTGTCGTAATAAACTGTTGGGGAAAAATTAAGGCAGAGGAGAAGAATTAATAGAGAGAATCAAACTAAATTCTAAGAGAACAGAAAATCACACAGAGTTAAACCTGTAAGCAAAACACCTTGAACTATCCTGATTCCTGCTGAGACTGTGATATGGAGATAAACCTTGTTACTGTCGTGCACAGAACTGTCCCACTGCTGGAACCTGTGTGTCTGGGTCAGAATGCTAACAGGTGGCTGGAGAGAGAGACAGTTAGATCTAAGAAGGGTATTAATTTCACAGCTCTCTTATGTCATGCAAAAAGCCCTTCAATTTTCAAGTCACTGTTTTCCCAATCAAGAGGCTTAAAACAGAACAAATAATGTACTAAACAGAGCCACAGCATATAGTCAACTAAAGATATGGACTCTGTTTAATTAAAGTGAAAAAGATGTCCCTTGCTTTTCTCCTCCCTATCTTCCTGGCTCCTCTCATTCTACACAGCTTCCCATATAGATTTTCTCATTATTTTTTTGAAACAAATTTCCACATGAGATCAAGACTAGGGAGTTAATCATTAATTCCTTGCATGTAAATTATCTGCCCCTGACAGGAGATGCCCCCTCAAATGACACATCAATATTGGATTCATTTCCCAACAACATAATATCAGCTCCCAATTACCATTCCATTAGGACCAAGGATGACTTTGGTGAAAAGTTTCATCTCTGCGTCTAAATCTCAGTGGGCATCAGGACAGTTCAGGGTGTTTGTGCTTCAGGATCTAGTCCAGTATGGTTTTCTGCTCTGTTAGAATTCAGTTTGGTTATAATCTACTAATTCTTCTGTACTGAATATTTTCCCCCAACATTTTATTATGAAAAGTACCAGAGGGTTAGGGAGTCCTGTGACAAGATACCCAAGTTAAGTTAAAATAAGTAAAGCAGTCATGGACCACAACATATTTTATTTTTAACACAGTAATATGGAGGAATAAATGACATCTAAAAAGTCTTAAGTAATCTTATGTCTTCATGGGTTGGAGACTGGCCAGTAAGCTTCATATTTACTATCAATATTATCTTTTGCTTATAAGAATAAATTAATATCTTATTGAGAGGATATTGAGAGGAATAACTTTTATGTTGTTTTTGAGATTCTGCCTTGTAAGGAAGAGCTATAAACATCTGGCTTCTAAGAAATGTACAGCCACAGACATTTCTTTCATCTCAATGCCATTTTCACCTCATTTAGTAAAGAACAGTGGCTTATAACGTCTAGGGCTAAAGCAAATTGTAATCCATACCTGGTAATATTTCTCTTTTCCTTTATCCTAGTCAAGGACTCTTATCCAAACCACTTTGCCTCCTGCTGTGGAAATGGTTTATATTCTTAAAGGTTTGCTCTCAAGAGGGGAAAAAAATGGTACTTAACCACTAACCATAGTAGTAAAATGTCTGTAATATGCTATTGTTGGTACCCGTACACGGTCTATTTCACGGAAATTGTAGTACAGATGAACTACATTTTAATAATGTGATCCCAGGGCTCTAGCTATTAGCAGTTGAGGAGCTGGGATGAAAGTCTGCATAGTGATGATAACCACTGTGGTTCAGTGAGCATCTACTGTATGCCAAGGAGTGTGTTGCAGACTTTCCTTACATCACACCTAATTCTCCCAGCCATCTGGAATAGTACGTCTCATCATCTCTATTTTATTTCTTTTTATTTTTTTTACTAAAAAAATTTTTGGGGGGCCACATCATGAGGCACACGGGATCTACTTTCCAGACCATGGACAGAACCCATGCCCCCTGCACTGGAAGCCTGGGCCACTCGGGAAGTCCCTGATCTCCATTTCACAAGTGAAGAAAGTCTAGCTCAGGGACATTAAAGTACTTATCAAGATCAGACAGGAATTCAGCAAACTGCCTGGCCTCCTTGCTTGGTCATTCTGTGGGGTTAGATTCTATCCATTTTAATGCCACGGCAATAAGATTTTGGATGAGTTATTTACCACTTTACCACCATGAGCCTCAGGTTTTTTCATCTATAGAATAAGAAGACTACTACCTGCCCTTCAAAGGGCTGCTGTGGTGGTAAAATGGACTAAAGCAGATAGTACACAAAGCACAATACCCCATACCTACTTCTTGAGTAATAATACCAAGTAAGGAGAAAAGGTGACACTGCTACATTTTCATGCCTTCCAGGCAATTTTTACATCCTAAAATTCCCACAGTTATTGCCCTTTTCTATCTACCTGAATTTACAATATTCTAATACTTATCTCTCAGGACACAGCATTGAGACGTTCAGGTTTTTCACTGGTGGGCACAGGAGAGGCAGGACAGAAGAGAGACTGAAATAACTATCTTTATCTTCTAGTTCTGCCTTTTTATCAGGTTACTCAGTGCTTCTCAGTACTATTATATTCTGCATACGCCTATTTTATCCATACCCCAAGCAATCCAAACTGTGAATTTATATATTCATTTATCCTTTTAAGGCAAACAACAACTACAATGATCAAAACCCTACCACCAATTTATGACTTAAAGTATAAAATATTTAAATGTTACAAACATATTAGCCAGGTGGGAATATCTTTGTAGAAATAGAGTCTTGTGCAAATGATTTATCTCAGCTTCTCCCCATTTATGACAAGCCATCAAATGCATATTCCTCCTCTCCCATCCAAATGCGTAAACAAACCATTTACCTGACACAAAACATGGCAAACCTTTTTTTTTTGGCCACAAAACTCTGTCTTCTGTTGTTCGGTACTAAATAATACAAAAAGAGTTTTTATTCTATTTGTTTAATTGACAAATATCAGTCAGTTTTCACTTTTTCTGTATGAATAACTTTGGCACTAGGTCATAAAACTTAATAAAACTTACGTTATAAAAGTAGTGGCATAGCCTTCTTGGCCTACTTTTCCTGAACACTTGTTTCCCAGAGTCTGATTCATGCAACCTGATATTACTTTCTACCTACCATGTGTCATGCATGGTGCCATGTCCCTGCGAAACAAACACTAAGCAAAAACGAGGTTGCAGTCTGATGGAAGAGACAGAAATGCACCAAATAATCACATGATAACCGCAACTCAAACAACATCCAGAAAGGGAAACGCTACCTGTCCATCACAGGGGGATGTGACCTGCTTAGGGATGGCCAGTGGGCTTTCCCAGGAAAGCACCATTTGAGCTGAGGTTTAATTAAAGGTGAAAAGGGATCCATAAGCAAAAGGAGGCAAGACATTCTAGAGAGAGGGGAAGAAGCACAGAAGCGGCATGGGTGGGTGGAAGAAAGCCAGTGTGGCTGGAACACAGAGACCAGAGACGCTTGCTATGAGCTGGTGTTAGGAAGGCAGGTGAGTGCCAGCGCAGATCCCCACGGTCAACCTAAGGAGTCTCACCTTTACCTAAGAACACTGGGAAGGGAGAGAAGAGTGGTGACACTGTCTGATTTGTATTTTGACTGCAGTGGCGGGACTAGCGCACAGTAATTCATGGTGGAAAGAGATGAACCAGTTAAGTGTCTGCTGCAGTGATCCAGATAAAAGACCACGGCAGCTTGGACCAGACCAGTGATGAAGAAAGTAAATAGTCAGAAGTCATAAGGAATCAGGACCAAGTGTGAGGACTGTGTTATGAGCTGTGCATGCACTCTTGGAATTTTCACAACCAACCTATGGGACGCATATTCTTTTCTGCATTTCACAGATGAGAATATTGAGGCATGTGAACATCTGTGCAAAATGCAGGTAGTTTAAATAATAGAACCAGAACCCCAAACCCATGTTTATTTAACGTCAAAGCCAATTACAAAATTATTGTTAAAAACTCGAAATAGAGTTAGGACAAAAGGTCTCTACAGCCAAGTTTCGAAACTCAAAAGCTTCTTGATCTATTTCATCAAGGTGCCAATGGTGAGCCCTGAAAAACATGGCCTTAGCTACCCCCCTCATAACATTGATTCTCTTTTGAAGGTTTATACCACAGAAGGCATACCTATTTCAACATATCGACTTGGCAAGTCTCTCATTTCACTGGCGTGCCGTTCCTTCACCGAGCATATCTAGAAAGGAAAGCCAAACGTCACTTTTATTCATGTCATAGAAAACTCTTCATCACATCTGATTCACTATATGGTACTTTGGCTAAACTAGCCATGTAGCACTGAAGACAGGATGCACGCATCCAACCCTATGACTTAAGTGATAGAAATTAATTTCAATGACACACAGCAACCATTACATATATTCTCCAACATGGTGTGCTCAGTTGCTCAGGTATTTCCGACTTTTTGTGACCTCATGGACTGTAGCCCCCAGGCTCCACTGTCCATGGAATTCTCCAGGCAAGAATACTGGAGCAGGTTGCCATTTCCTACTCCAGGGGATCTTCCCAGCCCAGGCACCGAACCCACATTTCTTGTCTTCTGCACTGGCAGGCAGATTCTTTACCACTGAGCCACCTGAGAAGCCCTACTCTCATGCTGCCAGATCCCAGAGATATTATTCTCCAAGTTTTATTCAGGGACAAAGAAAAGAAGGAAGTGGATATAGTTTTAACACATTTCCAATGACTCATTTTCTGAAGATCTACTGACAGACTTCTTCAACCATCATCCAAATAAAACTCGAGCAAAAGCATAGAGCCCCAAATGCCCAATGGCTAGTCTTGGCAACACCCATATAAGTCTAGTGTTTCTGATCACATTTTAGTAATTTATTTCACTGTTGCTAAATAATACTTTCCAAAAGTGTCACATGCTCTTCTTCTCTCAAGCTCATTAAAATATATGTATTACATAATTTAAATCAGGGATGGTAATGACAGCCCAGCCTCTGGTCTATTTTTTTTATGGCTTGTAAGCTGAAAATGACTATACAGTGGAAGTGAGAAATAGATTTAAGAGACTAGATCTGATAGACAGAGTGCCTGATGAACTATGGATGGAGGTATGTGACACTGTACAGGAGACAGGAATCAAGACCATTCCCAAGAAAAAGAAATGGAAAAAAGCAAAATGGCTGTCTGAGGAGGCCTAACCAATAGCTGTGAAAAGAAGGGAAGCAGAAAGCAAAGGAGAAAAGGAAAGATATACCCATTTAAATGCAGAGTTCCAAGAATAGCAAGGAGAGTTATGAAAGCCTTTCTCAGCGATCAATGCAAAGAAATAGAGGAAAACAATAGAATGGGAAAGACTAGAGATTTCTTCAAGAAAATTAGAGATACCAAGGGAACATTTCATGCAAAGATGGGCTCAATAAAGGACAGAAATAGTAGGGACCTAAGAGAAGCAAAAGATATTAATAAAAGGTGACAAGAAGACACAGAAGAACTGTACAAAAAAGATCTTCACGACCCAGATAATCGCAATGGTGTGATCACTCACCTAGAGCCAGACATCCTGGAATGTGAAGTCAAGTGGGCCTTAGGAAGCATCACTATGAACAAAGCTAGTGGAGGTAATGGAATTCCAGTTGAGCTATCTCAAATCCTAAAAGATGATGCTGTGAAAGTGCTGCACTCAATATGCCAGCGAATTTGGAAAACTCAGCAGTGGCCACAGGGCTGGAAAAGGTCAGCTTTCATTCCTATCCCAAAGAAAGGCAATGCCAAAGAATGCTCAAAATACCGCACAATTGCACTCATCTTAAACGCTAGTAAAGTAATACTTAAAAGTCTCCAAGCCAGGCTTCAGCAATACATGAACCGTGAACTTCCTGATGTTCAAGCAGGTTTTAGAAAAGGCAGAGGAACCAGAGATCAAATTGCCAACATCTGCTGGATCATGGAAAAAGCAAGAGAGTTCCAGAAAAACATCTATTTCTGCTTTATTGACTATGCCAAAGCCTTTGATCTTTGTGTTTGTGTGTGGATCACAATAAACTGTGGAAAATTCTGAGAGAGATGGGGATATCAGACCACCTGCCTCTTGAGAAACCTAATATGCAGGTCAGGAAGCAACAGTTAGAACTGGACATGGAACAACAGACTGGTTCCAAATAGGAAAAAGAGTACGGCAAGGCTGTATATTGTCACCCTGCTTATTTAACTTATATGCAGAGTACATCATGAGAAATGCTGGGCTGCAGGAAGCACAAACTGGAATCAAGATTGCCAAGAGAAGTATCAATAACCTCAGATATGCAGATGACACCACCCTTACGGCAGGAAATGAAGAAGAACTAAAGAGCCTCTTGATGAAAGTGAAAGGAGAGTGAAAAAGTTGGCTTAAAGCTCAACATTCAGAAAACTAAGATGGCATCCGGTCCCATCACTTCATGGCAAATAGATGGGGAAACAGTAGAAACAGTGGCTGACTTTATTTTTCTGGGCTCCAAAATCACTGCAGATGGTGATTGCAGCCATGAAATTAAAAGACGCTTACTCCTTGGAAGGAAAGTTATGACCAACCTAGATAGCATATTAAAAAGCAGAGATATTACTTTGTCAACAAAAGTCCATCTACTCAAGGCTATGGTTTTTCCAGTGGTCATGTATGGATCTGAGAGTTGGACTGTAAAGAGGGCTGAGCGCCAAAGAAATGATGCTTTTGAACTGTGGTGTTGGAGAAGACTCTTGAGAGTCCCTTGGACTGCAAAGAGATCCAACCAGTCCACCCTAAAGGAGATCAGTCCTGGGTGTTCACTGGAAGGACTGATGTTGAAGCTGAAACTCTAATACTTTGGCCATCTGATGCAAAGAGCTGACTGATTTGAAAAGACTCTGATGCTAGGAAAGATTGAGGGTGGGAGAAGGGGACGACAGAGGATGAGATGGTTGGATGGTATCACTGACTCGATGGACATGGGTTTGGGGACTCCAGGAGTTGGTGATGGACAGGGAGGCCTGGCATGCTGTGGTTCATGGGGTCTCAAATAGTTGGACACGACTGAGCGACTGATCTGAAGCTAAAAACAATTTTTACATTTTTGAAGGTTTGAAAAAGTGAAAAGGAGAGGAGGGAGACTAGGAAGGAAAAGCAAATAATAAGAAAAGTGCCTGGCAGAAACAATATGTAGCAGGCAAAGGGGTTCCCTGGTAGCTCAGTTGGTAAAGAATCCACCTGCAATGCAGGAGACCCTGGTTTGATTCCTGGGTCAGGAAGATCCGCTGGAGAAGGGATAGGCTACCCACTCTATTATTCTTGGGCTTCCCTTGTGGTTCAGCTCATAAAGAATCCGCCTGCAATGCAGGAGACCTGGGTTCAATCACTGCGACAGGAAGATCCCCTGGAGAAGGGAAAGGTTACCCACTCCAGTATTCTGGCCTGAAGAATTCTGGGGTTGCAAAGAGTCAGACATAACTGAGTGAGTTTCACTTACTTCACTTGAAGTTTAAAATCTTTACCAGCAGCCTTACAGAAAGTTTTCCAACTCATATTTTAAATTATACATATACAGTTTGAACAGAAATTTTATATATTTATTTATATATATATACACACACACACACAGCCCATAACACATATGTGTGTTAACTGTGGATGTTTTAGGATAAGACAACTATGGATATTTTATAATATTTTTTTGTTTTGCTGTGTTTTCTGAAGGAAATGTACTCTATTTTGTAATAAGAACTGAGAAAAATTTACATAGTTCAGCCATCCAGTTTAAGACCGAGCCTCAAATGTCTATAACAGATGAATGGATGCAGAAGATGTGGTACATATAAACAATAGAATATTACTCATCCCTGAAAAAGAATGAAATAATGGCACTTGCAACAATATGGATGGACCTAGAGATTATCATACTTGTTGCCAAAGGGGAGGGGACTAGTGGAGGGAAGGACAGGAAGTTTGGGGTTGGTAGAATGAATAAACAACAAGGACCTATTGTATAGCACAGGGAACTATTTCAATAACCTACAATAAATGATAATGGAAAAGAATATGAAAAAGAATGTGTGTGTGTGTGTGTGTGTGTGTAACTGACTCACTTTGCTATACAGCAGAAATTAACATATTATAAATCAACTACAGTTCAATTAAAAAAAAAAAGACTGAGTCATAGGTACTGATCCTATACAAACTTCTTTTAGACAGCATTTATTGTATTATTTTATAGCTGTATCCCTAAGTATACCTACAACATGAAAATTTCTAAAATACAGAAAGTCCAAAGGGAAAAAACAAATCATACGTTGTCCCAGAACAAACTGAACACTATTAACAATTCACACTTTTGGAGAAGCTACTTTTCTTAACCTAAAATTACTACAAATAGTTTAATGTGCTATTTACATATCCTTACATGATTCTTCAATATCTTTATAGTATTTCATTACAAGAATGAACTGTAATTTAATCAATCTTATTTTAGACATTATTTTTTTGCTTCCTATCTCTTTCTGATGCCAGCAATAATGCAATCAACATGCTCCTATATAAAACTTTTGGACTTCTGTTTCATTACGATAAATTCCTAGAGGTAGAATTGATAGATCAATGTACATTTCTGCAGTCAGTAAAAACAAGACCTGGATCTGACTGGTTCAGATCATGAGCTCCTTACTGCAAAAGTCAGGTTTAAATTGAAGAAAGTAGACCATACAGGTATGACCTAAATCAAACCCCTTATGATTATATAGTGGAGGTGATGAATAGATTCAAGGGATTAGATCTAGCAGACAAGAGTGTGTGAAGAACTATAGATGGAGGCTCATAACACTGTACAGGAGGTGGTGACCAAAACCATCCCCAAGAAAAAGAAATGCAAGAAGGCAAAGTGGTTGTCTGAGGAGGCCTTACACATAGCTGAGAAAAGAAGAAAGGCAAAGATATATCAGAGTTCCAGAGAATAGCAGGGAGAGATAAGAAAGCCTTCTTAAGTGAACAATACAAAGAAATAGAGGAAAACAATAGAATGGGAAAGACTAGAGACCTCTTCAAGAAAATAAGAGCTACCAAGAGACCGTTTCATGCAGAGATGGGCACAATAAAGGACAGAAACAGTATGGACCTAATAGAAACAGAAGATTTTAAGAAGTGGCAAGACTATACAGAAGAACTATGCAAAAAAGGTCTTAATGACCCAGATAACCACAATGGTGTGGCCACTCAACTAAAGCCATATATCCTGGTGTGTGAAGTCAAGCAGGCCTTAGGAAGCATTACTATAAACAAAGATAGCTCCAGCTGAGCTATTTCAAATCCTAAAACATGATGCTGTTAAAGTGCTGCACTCAGTATATCAGCAAATTTGCAAAACTCAGCAGTGGCCACAGGACTGGAAAAGGTTAGTTTTCATCCGAATCCCAAAGAAGGGCAATGCCAAAAAATGTTCAAACTACCACCCAGTTGCATTCATTCACATGCTAGGCTTCAACAGTATGTAAACCAAGAACTTTCAGATGTGCAAGCTGGATTTAGAAAAGGCAGAGGAACGAGAGATCAAATTGCCAACATTCACTGAATCACAGAAAAAGCAAACAGAACTCCCCTCCCTCCAAAAAGAAACACATCTACTTCTGCTTCATTGACTATGCTAAAGTCTTTGATCACAACAAATTGTAGAAAATTCTTAAAGAGATGGGAATATCAGACCACCTTACCTGTCTCCTGAAAAACCTGAATGCAGGTCAAGAAGCAACAGTTAGAACCAGGCATGGAACAACAGATTGGTTCAAAACTGGGAAAGGAATAGGTTAAGGCTGTATGCTGTCACCTTGCTTATTTAACTTATATGCACAGTATATCATGCAAAATGCTGGGCTGGATGAATCACAAATTGGAATCAAGACTGCCAGAAGATATAACAACAACTTCAGATATGCACCTGGTACCATTCTAATGGCAGAAAGTGAAGAGGAACTAAAGAGCCTCTTGATGAATGTGAAAGAGGAGAGTGAAAAAGATGGCTTAAAAACAAAGATCCATAGCATCCAGTCCCATCACTTCATGGCAAACAGATGGGGAAACAGTGGACAGTGACAGACTTTATTTTTTTGGGCTCCAAAATCACTGCAGATGGTGACTGCAGCCAGGAAATTAAAAGACGCTTACTCCTCGGAAGAAAAGCTATGAACAACCTAGATAGCATATTCAAAAGCAGAGACATTACTTTGCCAACAAAGATCTGTCTAGTCAAAGCTCTGGCTTTTTTAGTAGTCATGTATGGATGTGAGAATTGGACTGTGAAGAAAGCTGAGTACCGAAGAATTGATGCTTTTGAATTGTGGTGTTGGAGAAGACTCTTGAGAGCCCCTTGGACTGCAACGAGATCCAACCAGTCCATTCTAAAGGAGATCAGCCCTGGGATTTCTTTGGAAGGAATGATGCTAAAGCTGAAACTCTAGTACTTTGGCCACCTCATGCAAAGAGTTGACTCACTGGAAAAGACTCATACTGGGAGGGATTGGGGGCAGGAGGAGAAGGGGACGAAAGAGGATGAGATGGCTGGTTGGCATCACTGACTTGATGGACGTGAGTCTGAGTGAACTCTGGGAGCTGGTGATGGACAGGGAGGCCTGGCGTGCTGTGATTCCTGGGGTCGCAAAGAGTCGGACACGACTGAGCGATTGAACTGAACTGAACTGACTGATGGATGTGAGAGTTGGACCATAAAGAAAGCTGAGCGCTGAACAATTAATGCTTTTGAACTGTGGTATTGGAGAAGACTCTTGAGAGTGCCTTGGACTCCAAGGAGATCAAACCAGTCATTTCTAAAGGAAATCAGTCCTGAATATTCATTGGAAGGACTGATGCTGAAGGTAATAAAACTGTAATACTTTGGCCACCTGATGTGAAGAGCTGACTCACTGGAAAAATCTTTCATGCCAGTAAAGATTGAAGGCAAAAGGGGAAGGGAGTGACAGAGGATGAGATGGTTGGATGGCATCACTGACTCAATGGACATGATTTCAGCAAACTCCGGGAGAGAGTGAAGGACCTAGGAGCTTAGGGGGCTGCAGTTCATGGGGATGCAAAAAGTCAGACACAACTTGGTGACTGAATAACAACAGACAATGCAGGATAATCTCCCCATCTATAGAGGCTTAGTTAGTCATATCTTTTTGCTTGGCTCTTTACAGCATAAAAGAAACATTTATAGGTGGTGGGAATCAGGATTGCTATCTTAGGGACCATAATTCAGCCTAATGGAGGAAACATTTCCAGTAGCAATCATCAAACTTCTTTCATGTCCCAATAGGCTAGTTTCCCTTTCCTTTCACCAAAAAAGAAAAGAAAATACCAACTTTAAAATAAGGGAAAAAGCCACTTGGTCTATTTAAGATACTTAAAAACTATCAAGAACATCAGTTTACTGGATCAGTACTGGGATAGGGACACTGAGAAGCCCTCTTTTGTCCTTGACTTTGAGGTACAACCTCCTTTCTATTACCTTAAATGTGACTGTTGTGTTCATTTAACACATGGAAACGATTACCACATGTTCTACTAAAAAAGAGAACCTGAATCATAACTAGATCTACCTCAAACTAATAATGCTTATTTTGATGATAACAATCACCACATTAATAATTTTTATGCTTTCTTTTTCAGAGAGGAATTTTCAATAGCCATGTCTCTCTCATGATCTTTCTGGAATTTTCTGACATAACTATGACAGCTTATATTTCCTACACATGGTATGCCAGATCCTATACTAAATTCTTCATTAAACTGCCCCAAAATATGTGATGCGAGAACTATCAGCGCTCCCATTTTGCAGATGAGAAGAGTGAGGCTTAGAGAGGGTTACACAGGAAGATCAGTGGGAAAACTGGAATGGATTCCTGGTCTGTGTGACTCTACAGCCTGAGTCCTTCCATTAGACTACTGATGGGATATCTTCTTACAACACCTTTATCTCAGCTAAGTCTTACTTTATTTAGACGAAGGTATGTATTTTTAAAGGGAAACAAACAACTTTTGTTCTGAAATACCTAATACGAGACAAGTGCTACTAGGTACGAAATAAAGGTGAATGGACTTTGGGCCTCGTTTTGCAGAACAGCTTCATTTACCCAGGCATATAAAAGGCAGGCAATATATGTGACAAAACAGCCCCAAGTCGCATCGTCCATAATAAGCCTGGGCCTTTATTCCATCAAACTACTAGTGAGCAAGCAGGATGATTTCATTTCAACCATCTTTTCCCACCATCAGTTCTACTGAAGAAGCTCAGGATCAAAGCTAAGGGAAATGGAAGGAAACATAAAGAAAAGGACCCAGGTGAACCAGTAACACAACGCATACTCCATAAATAGCTAAGGCTGACTGGGTTACAGGAAATTAAAAAAAAGATCAGAAAGGCTACACCATTCTGAACATGGATAAGGTCATGAGAAAGGACAGATCTGAAAACTCACACTTATCCCATGACCATAATATGCAGGTGAAAATATTTTGGCTCTGAGAAGCCATTCAAGAACTCATATTCTTGGATTTCCCTGGGGGTCCAGTGGTTGGGACTTGGCCTTCCAATGCAAGGGGTGTGGGTCTGATCCCTGGCCAGGGAACTAACATCCCACATGCCTCGGGACCAAGGGACCAGAACACAGGACACAGGCGATGCCATAACAGATTCAATAAGGACCTCAGAAACGGTCCACACACACACACAAAGGAACTCATTCCTTTGGACCATCGATTAGTAGCTCTATAACAACATGGCCTCAGGAGAAAGACAAGTAAACCCACCTTGACAGACGTCCCCCAGCCAATGATCAGCGTCACACTGTCCTTCCAGCAGAGGCTACAGGGATACATATCTGGGCGAAGACTTATATCATCTCGGGGCACGTTCGTGATTCTCTGCTTTGAGGTGATGTCAAAAATCTTCACGCCCTGGAAGATAAAGCAGCATTAAGCATCCTTGACTCGAGAGAAGGAAAGTGAAAGGAGATTTAATAATGGCCACTGCTATACACCAGTGATAATGAGCACTGCAAAGTATTGACAGTGTTTATTGGGTGCCACTGGGAACCACAGAAACGTTCCGACTCCACACGAATCTGGTGAAAACCCAGAACAAAAGGAAACCTCCATCCTTCTTTTCAGGCAAAGGAGATTTTATGAGCAGATGGCACAAGCAACACAAATGGTAAATGTATAGGTATCAGCAACTACATTTCCAAAATGACAGACAAGAAACATTTATGTATGTATTGTTACACCTCAAGTACGGGATTTGGTTTTCAGAAAAGCTTTGAATCTGAAAACCCACTAGGTAAAGAAAACTACACCTGACATTTTAAAGTACTCAAATCAAGAAACATTGAGCAAGCAGCTAAATGAAAATAAACCAAGAGGCCATATATCTGTTGACCATGACTGTGACCCAGAAGAGTAGGAAAAGTCCTAACTAGCACAGCAGCTTCTGGGAGGTTTCTACCATGCAAAATGGAATAGCTGGGGACTTCCAAATGCAAGGGGCTTGGGTTCAATACCTGGTCAGGGAACAGAGCTCATATGACGTTGCAGCATGGCAAAATAAAAAAAAAGGCATAGCACCAATTTGCTAAATTGTACATCAAAATTCCAAAAGCTATAGTTATGCCAGATGTCCTAAGTAATTTTTAAACTTTCTAACTCATATCGACTGAACTTGAGGTAAGTGAAGCATCAAAAATTAGGACCCACTTTTTCAAAGGCAGGCCTATTTTGGGTTGGTGATTATTCTGGGAGTAAAAAAAAATCAGCAATATCCTGCCCTTGTTTCATATCGACTGGCACTTGCCCTTGGCTAATAGGCAAATGGTATTTTCAAAACCATGTTCCCATTGCAGCCCTTCCATTATTAAGATGCCTTTTCATTTTCTTGGCTATTCTCCATGCCTCGGGTTTCTTCCTCTAAAATAGAGTCCAGAATATGTTGGAAATTACTCTCTGATGAAAGCCAAAAGCAATCTAATTTCTTCACCCTTCCGGGTATGATATCAATCGCCATGAGCACCTTTCAGAAACGTGATGGGAGGAGTGGCATCCCCACCCTTCGTCACAGCCTTCTGGGTTTGGCCATCCTTCTGGCGCTGAACAAGCCTTAGAGAGATGGAGATGCACTTTTACCATATTATTGGCCCAGGCAATCAGATGGCCCCTCCACTTCACACTCCTTATGTTCCCTTCCCCTTCATGCAGAACTGAAGACTTCCATCTGCTCATCCAAGATCGTTCAAACAGCAGCAACTAGGGGCAAATATCGTAAAAACAGAATTTTAAAAACCAAGAGCCATATGGCAAATTCCTTATTATTTTTGCCTGGACATTCAACAAGTAACAAACAAATTTAAAAAAAAATTAATTGGAGGATAATTGCTTTACAATGCTGTGCTATTTTCTGCTGTACAACATCATGAATCAGCCATATGTATACATATATTCCCTCTCTCTTGAATGCCCCTCCCATCTCTCACCCCCGATCCCACCCCTCTAGCTCATCACAGAGCACCAGGCTGAGATTCCGGTGTTACTCAGCAACTTCCCACTAGCTATCTATTACACACATAATACTGTCTATATGTCGATATTACTTTCTCAATCCGTCCCACCCTCTCCTCCCGCTGTGTCCACAAATCCATAACAAACAAAGTACTCTCAATATTTTAAATACAGACTTACAGTGGCACATGATTCACGTTTTGGAAAGTATTCCCAGTCTATCTGATCCTATCCAGGACACTGTTAAAAGTGTTTCTGTATTGAAGTTATTACACAGTCCAGCCACAAGATGGCACCAAAACACCAAAAGTCAGAGAAAAAAAGATCGCATGTATGGTATTTAGCCAAAAGATTTTTACCACAGAAAGTTCAAGTAAATGACCAGGATTAATTTATTTAGTAATTTGGGAAATCAAAACTTTAGAACTTTTCTCTGAAAATAAGATTAGCCAAAGATTCAGCTGCAATGATTAGAAAGGGTCAAACTCAAGAAAAATCACAATGACTTGAGCAGTTATTATTCACGTCACAAGAGAAATGTACTTTAGAATTTAACTTCTAAAAAAAAAAAGATGAATAAATTCTATGACCAAAAATAACTGGTCAAACCCTCTACATAGAGATGTAGTTCTTTTAGAAATCACACATTATTAAGGAATCAAAAAATTTTTTTCTTGCTCTATCCAATTTAAATCCTATAAGAAAAGACCTTTATACAATATATAACAATACATACAATATCTATAACTTATATAATGTAGAACTTAAAATATGTAAGTTAGACACAGAATTCTGAAACACAGTTATCTTTTAAAAGCATTCCTTAATGGAATTTTTAAAATTCCTATTAAAAGTGTCAATTTCAATGTACCTTAGTATAATACCCCACCTCCAAAAAAAGGATAAAAAAAGGTAACAGAAAGTAAATTCACATTATTAATATTTTTATATATCTTTCTCAGTAGCCAGAGGGGCACACACACACACAAAAGGTGAGGGGGAAGTATAATTAAATAAGTGGCCATCATCATAAATAAGCTGAGTTTAGTCTCATAAAAATGCCAGAAATGTTTAAAGTTCTCTGTCATCCATGCAAAAGCAAGGCAGCCTTACAACATCCTTAGTGGAGGCAGAACTTTTACTAAAGACATGTGGTCCTGTGTTCCCATCAGATATACACAGGATAGATCTCTTCTACATGCTCAGTGATCTTCTAAGCCATCTCGACTGGCCCAGGTTCTAAGAAATTCTCACCACCACCAAGGCTGCCTGCTTCCAGTTAGTGACCCTTAGGTACGGCCTCCAGCTGTCACTCAGCCTCTCCCTTGGGTCATGACGCAGAGAACAGAGCTAAGGCGGTCACTGAGTGTGTGCGGGGTTTTGTGATGGGACAGGTCTGAAACTGGGGATCAGAGGTGAAAGCTTGAGAGTATGGCTCTTACCACACATTAGGTCAGGCTCCACTAAAGACAGGTAGCTACTGACAATTGTATTCAACATGAAGAACTGGTAAGACCACAGGGTCTGTCGAACCCCCACCCCTCCCGACTCAGTGGCCTCAGTCAGGTGACGGGGACTGTAAAAAACAAGTGGGCGGGGCCAGGGAGAGCTCCACCAGCACCTGCTCGAAGGGCGGCTTTGCTGGATGGCCAGGGGGAGAGGCATGGAGATGCAGGGCGAGGCGTCCCCCTCACCAATACCCACCAAGAAATGGCCAATAGAGTACTAAAAGGGCAACAGTCTGTACCTGGGTCAGGAAAATTAAATAAGCCCTCCATTTCAAATGAGAAGTTCTGTAAACCCTAGCAGAAGGAGGATCCCGGTGAAGGCTGTGAGCTGACTCATTACAAGAAGGAGCCCGCCTGGGTCGAGTACACGGCAGGATGCACAGTGCAGCGGGGGCTGGGGCTGAGGGGCCACAGGGGAAACCTCAGGCGGGGACAGGGTCCTCGATCAGCACCGGAACGGCACACCTGAGCTGGAGAGACAGCCTGGAAGGAAGAGCGGGCAGGCTGGTGCTGGAGGGGGCCTCCTGAGGGCAACCGTGCCCGTTACCAAGGTGGGCAGCACCTGCCTTACTAAGCACAGAGAACAAGTTTCGTTATTGTTTTCTTATTTTTTAAAATACAGCACTTCCCTGCTACACCAATAATTACTAGGTTGGCCAAAAGTTCGTTTGGATTTGTCTGTGACATCATACAGGAAACCCGAACGAACTTTTTGGCCCACCCAATGCATTCTTTTGTATCCACTTTCCCAACAGACAATTATGTTCCAATTCAGCAAAATGGAAAACATAAAATCTCTCCCACTACTGTCCAGAGTAAAAGGTCTGGACAAGTTCTCACAAATCTATGGATAGCTTCACAGCCACGTCTCGTAAATATGAGCTCACAAGAAGAAAACACTGGCACTATGGAAAAATTCAGGATTTGAAAATAATCAAACTTATCTAGGGAATAAGAAAAAATCTCCTTCTCCTACCACCACATGAATGAGCCATAACATAAGGCAGAAAAGAACTTCAGGAATAATTCTCTTTATTCTCAGGTGACAAGAAAATACAGGAAGAAATTAATAACAAAGGATAAGAAGAGCAAAACAAGAGGGGAAAAAAAGGAAATAAAAAAATAAAATACTCTCTATCCTTGGGTAAAAGAGGAAATCAAACTGCCGCCAGAGCACTTGGAAAATGAAAATACAAATAGTACAAACCTCAACTTTAGGGGATGCAATCAAAGTTGTAAACAAGGGTACATCCATAGCTCTCAAAGTTAATAATGAACAAAAACAGATGTGTGTGTGTACGAGCTACACAGAAAACAAAAATACTTTACTGAGGGACAGAGGAGGAGAGCAAAATAAATGGAAAGATACAGAGTGTACCTAGATGACCAGACTCAGAATTCTCACTGAAGAGCTTAAGTCTTACCAAATTAACCTACAGTTTTCATGCAAACCCCAAGAAAATCCCGAAGGAATTATTTCTAGAGCTTCTAAAATGCAATGAACTCATTTGAAAATGTGTGATAATAACAAAAAAAATTTTTTTAATTAAGCAATTTGGGGGTGGGGGGGTCATCTGCCCTGCTAGATACTAAAACTTTTTCTTTTTAATTAACACCCCCAACAGTAGAGTAGTGGTCTCAGAACTGACAGGTGAAGGAAAAAGGAAAGAAAAATTGACAAAGATGAACCAAAATGATAAGGTCAGACACTGGGGAGAGGGACATGTCTGTATATACATGGCGGGGTGGGGCGGTGGGGGTGTGTGTGTATCTGTGTTTAATATGGACACTTATTTACAGGAAAACATGTTCAGAGCATATTAAGCAGATTGCAAAACAAATTAAATACAATGACTTTTAAATAAAATATGAATGTGTATTCATATATAAAACCTGCAAGACAAAGAGATCATCACTTGAGACAGAGAGGACAAGTGATTTTGTATTATTCCTCTTTAATGATGATTCTACATAGCACACATGAATTATTCTTTATAACGTTAATAGATACGGGGATGAAAGTCAATCCTCTAATTTTAAGTCAAGATAATTTAGGGGAAAATCTGAAATAAAACAAAAAATTCACTGGAACTGAGTGAAAAGACTATTTGTGGTCCCCTATCTATGGATGAGAATTCACATATATGGTATCTAATTTTTAAATAAAACACTAACTTCTTTTAGAAAACTCTTAATAAAATCTTGTTGCAATTCCCACCCAAGCCAAGGTCACTCCACTTTATCCTTTCTGCTGTGGTCAGTGTGATTTCTGCATTGGGAGGAAGCTGAGGCTGCTGGGCCCCGGCCTCCCTTTGTCTCCTGCTCTGGCTCCAAGGAAAACTTCCAGCAGAGGGCAGGAAGGAAAGGAGAGAATGTTGAAATTCAGTCTGAATTTCCAGAGTCCTACTACAATAAACCCTGTGTACCCTGCCCTGACAGGAATCAAAGGAGCAAAGAGGCTGATCCCTTAATGTTATTTTTGTAATATGGCCTCAGTAGTACCTATCTGATGTCACTGACTCACTGATGGGTGCTCAAAAACAGCAGAGGGGGGCGGGTGGGCAGCTAATGTCCTAGCTTCTGTAAACCAGTTAAGCTTTAACTCATTTCCATTATGCTTTTAGACACGATTCACATTATTTTTCTCATGTCTTTCAAATGGTGGTGGTTTCATCACTTTACCTTTATGTTTGAAAATTAAGAGATGATATCTAAACAAACAGCCTTAAATATGTTAGAGAAGATCATTATTTTGGAGAATTCTTTCGTTAAGTCAAATACTGATTCTGAGTCATGGGATCGTGGGTGCTACATTATATCTAGTTAACTGAGAACGATGTATTTACTTCTCATCTCCCCAAATGTATCGGGGGAAAAAAATCAAATCTTATAGATGCTTTGCTAGACACACAAGGAATAACAAATATTAGATACTGAGTAGGCTTTTCCTGTGTCTAAAAGTCATTCCTTCTTATCTTGTCCAAAAATACAATGTGTTTGCTATGGGAGGAGCTGTGTAATTCCCAAATCCTCTAGTCATTTGACCTGTCTTTAGTTGGCAATGTCTCTTCCCTGAAGAATCCCATGGACAGAGGAGCCTGGTAGGCTGCAGGCCATGGGGTCGCGAAGAGCCAGACATGACTGAGCGACTTCACTTTCACTTTTCACTTTCATGCATTGGAGAAGGAAATGGCAACCCACTCCAGTGTTCTTGGAGAATCCCAAGGATGGCGGAGCCTGGGGGGCTGCTGTCTATGGGGTCGCACAGAGTCGGACCCAACTGAAGCAACTTAGCAGCAGCAGTACCGTATCTCAGACACAGAGGCATCTGCCCTGTTTCACACATCTAAAGGAAAGGGCCCGGGGACTGATTCATCCAAGGAATACATCCACACACTCTGAGAAAGGGCTCATATACACTGATGCCATGTCCTACTCCTAAAATGTTGCTCTCTTTCCTTTTGCTCAGTGTCAGAGGGTATGACTTGTGCACAACTTGTCATAAATTTGAAAGACTCTGAAGGTGCTGTGCCGTGCTCAGTCGCTTCAGTCATGTCTGACTCTTTGAGACACTATGGACTGTAAGGCGAGACCTTCTCTGTTTGGTTTAGGTTACTGCGGCTCCTTGGTTTCAGGGATGTCCACTGGTCTCCCCTTTGGTCTGAGCAGTGATGTCCTGGAATGGGTTTGTCTGCCTGCACAAAGCTCTCTGGAACGTCACAGTACCCACTTCTCCTGTCCTCCCCCCACCCGGCCTGCCCTTCTCTATGTTCCTGGCTTGATCCCATGAAGTGTTTCTTTCTGTCTTCCTTCTGCACTTCACTCAATTCTTTTAAAAATGCTTGTATTTTATATTAAAGCACAGTTGATTAACAAAGCTGCATTAGTTTCAGCAAAGTGATTCAACAATACATATGCATCTATCTATGATTCTCTTTCAGATTCTTTTCCCATTTAGGTTATTACAGAATATCGAGCAGCATTCCCTGTGCTATACAGTAGGTCCTGGTTGGTTATCTATTTTATTGGTTATATATTTATCTATCAATAGAGCACTGTGTGCATGTCAATCCCAAATTCCCAATTCACTCAACCCTTTACTCATGAGTCCTATCTCCTAGTCCATACACAGTATGAAATCTTAAATGTCAGCTAGAAATTACAAAATTATTGCCATTACTGTCCTTTTAAACTCTCCAAATAAAATGATGCTGTACATGCAGCATTTGATGGATAACATCTTGCAGTTTCAGATAGGAAGGGTTAGGATTTTTCCATCCTAATCTATGGGAATTTCAGGCAGAAACATATCATCTGGCAGGAAGGCCAAGGAAAGTTCTGTTTCTGCGATTTAAGGCATGATAAGCTGCTTTTCTTACACACACTCTATGCTAATTTAACTACCACAAAACTACCTGCTTGTATTTCACTGACATTTAATAAAATCCATTTCTTTCTTCGACCCATAAAACTGCCTAGAGACCTACTGAGCACGAATCTTCTACAAAGCATTTTAGAGGGGAAGCCATTGAGGGAACTACCCTTAAAAGCAGCTGGTTAATTTATTTGGTTCATCTTCCACATCCTGTAATATTGAATTGTCATTATCACAATACTGAGAGCAATTTAAGCTCAATGGGAGCTAAGTACAGAGAGAGGAAAAACTGTTTCCAAGAGGTCTATTTTTTTTGTTGGAGAAAGTATTTTAGGGCTTTATCTCCCATAAATCCACATTCTGGCAGTCAGCACTCTTGGTACTTATATTTCAATAGGAGCCCTCACATCCTCAGCAATATACTTTATTCTCCTATGTTTTGTGCTGATAAATCTATCTAGTACTTTCTTATACCACATCCCAGAATCTCCCACACACAGGCTAGGATTCCTATGGGGCTGTAATAAAGCTGCCGATTCTGGTAGCCTAACACCCATTATTACCCATCACCCATTCTTCCCTGGTGGAGGAAAAGGAGTATGATTGGACCTTTTTTAATCATCTTGTGCTCTTCCAAGTATATAAATCATTTGAGTCATTTGGGCTCCCTAATACCAGCAACACTGCTTGCTGAGGCTGGGGTCTGAGCCCATGGGTGAAGGTGTTTCCTCCAGAAAGGACAGAGAGCCTTGGAGAAAACAGACTCTACAAGAGATAAATGCTTAATCAGAGAAGATACTGGAGCTCAAGATGACAGAGAAATAAAGAGAGCAAAATAAAATCCTGCAAATTAGAATATGCCAAATATTTACTGTCCCAGTAAAAACAAAGGGCATAATGATGAGGAGGGCTTGTCACAGAAGGATTTTTAAATCTAAGACCGGAAGAGATTCAGGATAAAACTGAAGTCAAGAAGGCAAGTGAGAAAAAAATTGGTGAGCATGGAGAAGACTTGGGGTAGTGGCTGGCAGCAGACAGGATTCTTCAATCTTGATGGAGACAGAAATGACCAAGAAGCAGCAGCCTGCAGAGCAGAGAACACCTTTGTACTGCCTCCTGCTTTGGCTCAGTACCGAAGTTCAAAACACACAGCCTTCCTGACCATCACTGAGAAAAGACTCACATCATGGAAGAAGAAAATGGGGCTTTCCTACATATATGACTGCTTTAAATTAGGCGGCTATTTTCTGCACAAGTTCTAGTCCACCCATCTCCTTTCCTGAAAAGTGGGTTAGCCTGATTAAAAGCGGTTTGACACAGGCCAGATCTTGCCACCAGAGAAAGCCTTTGTACACAGGTGGATTTCCAGAGCCCATGTGACAGGCCATTTGCTTCCAGGCAATATCTGAATAAACACAACTGACAAGCAACACAGGTTTTTGACAAATTCTTGAAGTTAATTAATCCTGTGTAAGTTATGTACCAGAAATATGCTTTGAAATTTAAAAAAACATCATATCAACATAAAGTAACAGTCAATTTAGCCAAGAAATCCAAGCTATGGATTCAGTGTGAACCAAAGAAGTTAAACACAAGAGGTGCCACTTAGGAGCGTTTCCTTCATATTAAAAACAGAATAAAAACCTAGCAATGACAGAGATATAGATCTATGTCTACCCGCCCACCTATCTGGGTTTAGCAATCAATTGTACCGAGCATGTGAGAAAGATTCCTATTCAAACGAGCAACCTGCAATTTCTGCACATGCAACTCACAATTGCAAATGGGATTCCAGAGATGAATGAAGCATTTTAAAAAGTAATTTTTCTACTAAAAAAAAAAAAAAAAACAAAACAGCCTTCCATGTGGATCCTGAAGACTTAACAGAGCTGGTTGTTCAAATCAAAAATTTTGAGTCTGGTTTTCAGTTTTCAGCTGTCTGAGGATCTATTTCCTGGGACTGGGTTCAAGGTTGAACCCCTTCCCCAGTAGAATAAACATCCACTGGGTGATGCAACTGAATGAACATTCTGTGTGATGAACAAATATCTCTAATTTTAACTACACATTATCTCAATCATAGATGACTCAGCAGGAGATCTTTGCACAGCGAGCTTGTGAAAAAGAAATACAAAACTGCTAAGTCTTGAATAACAGGAAGAGTCACCAGAACACACAGGTTTATGGATGTGAACAAGCACTTCACTCAATTCAAATTAAAGCAAAAAGGAACCAACAAGGACCTATCATATAGCACAGCAAAGTATACTCAATATTTTGTAATAATCTATAATGGAAAAGAGTTTGAAATGGAATATATATATATATACACATACACAAACACATATATATATATACACATAGATATTTAATGGAATCACTGTGCTGTACATCTGAAACTAACATGATACTGTAAATCAACTGTGCAAGCTATGTGTGCTCAGCTGCTCAGTCATATCTGACTCTTTGCGACCCCATGGACTGTAGCCTCTCAGGCTTCTCTGTCCATGAGATCCTCCAGGCAAGAATACTGGAGTGGGTTGTCATGCCCTCCTCCAGGGGATCTTCCTGACCCAGGGATCAAACCTGAGCTCCTGTAGCTCCTCCTGGGAAGATCCCCTGGAGAACGAAATGGCAACCCACTCCAGTATTCTTGCCTGGAAATCCCATGCACAGAGGAGCCTGGTGGGCTACAGTCCGTGGGGTGGCAAAAAAGCTGACACAACTTAGCAACTAAACAACAACAATAACAAATCAACTATATACTTCAATGGGAAAAAAAAAAATGAAGCAAGAGGGGAAAAAGTAAAGATCAGGACACTGCCTAAAGAAGAAACCAAATCAGATGAACCTGCCTTTAACCGGGCACAGTGGCTTGTTTTTAAGAGCCTTCAAGGAAGCAGCAGGACAGACAGTTTAGGGGCAGATACATCTGTGGAGCAGAATATACTCATCTTCTTTGTACACAGTTCAGCGTTTACTCCAAAGTCTCATTATGACTCCTATATAATGCCTCCCTAGAACAAGAATAATTATTCCAGGTTTAGCTAAAATTGGACAAAAGGCTGCAGGCTATTCAGTAAGCAGCAATAATTTGCGCTCAAACTGACAATAAATATCAAATGGACAGTCGTCATTGTCCTGGCTTCTATGGTAATATTAAAAGCTGCCCCGAGCAAAGAATACAACCAGAGAAATCACAAAGGAAGGGATATAAGTGACTAGTAAATAAAAATGCTCAGAATCACTAATAATTCAAGGAAGTTACAAAATAGAACAATGGAGTCTCTTTCTATGTATATCAAATTGGCCAAGTTGATACGGTAAAACGGCTCCTCTAAAACACACAGCTGGTATAAATCAGTATGTTTTCTAGAATGTACCTTTACTTGGCAATATGTATCAAGAGCCTAAAAAATACTCGGAATCTTTGACCCAGTAATTCTAATCCTAAGAATCAGAGCTGGGAAAACATTCAGAAGCACAAACAAAAGTTCATACCCAGAGATTTCTAACTTCAATACAGCATGATTTATGATAACCCCAAACGGGATACAACCTAACGGTCCAATAATACGAGACCGATTAAGAAAATTAAATTGACCTGCAGGATGGAAAATTACATAATCATTAAAGAACATCTGAGCTAAGATTAGACTTCAATAATGTAGGGAATTTCATATGATTTAGAATGCTAAGTTGAAAAGAGAGCCAAAATAGTTGAGATTACTTTATACATTCTTTTATTATTGCTTTTTATTATTTAAAAGGCATGTTTTCTACAAAAAAAAAGCAGAAAATAAATGCCAATGTAGGCCAGAAAAAACACTAATAATCTTGCTCAGATATTGTTAATAACATGTTAATAATATTAATATTGTTAATAATCTGGTATACAGCTTTCCATGAAATTGCTACATCATAATTTATATTTCTACCAGAAGGGGGAATCAAATAGTATGTATTATTTTCATAAAGTACCTCAATAAGCCATTTAGCAAATGTTGGGCATTTTATTTGTCACAACAAAGACAGAGAAAAAAGCTGGCATGCAGGAGCTGGTCTGCCATTCAGAGCAGGGCCTTGGTGTTCTGCGGGTAAATATAAGCCATTTCACAGAACACTGACGTAAGACAAGGCCCTGTGACCATAAGATGAGGGGAAAAACAGGGCCGCTCCAAAATCACATCTGAACATGGACAAAATATCAACATTTTCCAAGCCACATAAATGACCAAGCACCTCCCTATCCTGGCTAGAAGGAAAGACTGCTTCTTTACCCATATCTGTAGCCTTGATTTTATCTTTCCTCCTTCTGGATATGATGTGTTAAGATATCCAGTGATGGAAAATCTCTTGCTTCCAGACAGCACCTGACCCAGGGCAAAGTCCTACTTCTTTAAAGCCTCCCCACACCACCTCTTATCAACAGCCCAAATCCTGGAACACCCTCCTTCTAACACACCCTCTTCCTCACACTCTGCAGGTGTGTTCCTGGAGATCTAGGGTTGCCGGGCGCTGACACAGCTATTCTCTGCCACATACACTACCGTCAGTCTTTACAAACATCAAAGAGGAACACTGGCTGAAAACGAATTAGAAAACTAAAAGGAAACAAACTAACTTATAATGGGGGGGGGGAATCCCCAAATGCTTAATGACAAAGGCCTGAAAAATTACTCCAACAGTAATTTTGCACAGGCAATAACTACTCCAAATACTAAAGAACCACCACAGCATTTTCAACATGCAAACGAAGATATTTTCAGCAAGGAACAAAGGATGGTTTGATTACTCTAAGAAGAGAGATGGTAAGCTTAACATCAGAATCCAGGGAAGGGCTGCAAACAATTCAGAAATATTACACACGGAAAAGTTAGCTGAACTCATTAAAGAAAAAAAGGCTTCTGTTCTCACCAGGTTTTTGATGGCTATGAAACGAGGATGACTGAAGAAAATGTGGTTGCCATGGATCCATCTCCTGGATGTTGGGAGCTCTACATACTGACATCAAAAAAGCAACTTATGTTTGAGATGGATGAACTTAATTTTGAAAGCAAGGAAAAACATCTGTCACTGAAAGTGATTTCTATTTTTAAGCCCTGGATTTAAAATTTTAGCTTCAATCAGTTCAGTGCATAGAGAAAAACCAACCAAAATGTACTTTTACAATATAGCTATTTACAACTTGGGTTTTACATACCCAAGAAATATTTGTAAAGGTTACACTGTGTTTTACTTCCTATTAGCTGGTAGTTTTTAATCAATTTTGGTATGCTTACAGCATGAGATGAATTCTAGGAATGGAACCACAATTTATAACACCATGACTAGAAGAGATGAAGGTGTTTATTTACAATTGTTCTATGTGCAACCACTTGGGACATAAATTTGGTGGTTGCCTGAAAAGTGATGTGTGAAAAGTCTGCATGTAGAAAACTGCCTAAGATCAAGCATCTAAATGCCTGCAGAAGTATCATTCTCTAGATCCACTGGTCAGCAGCCGGGGTGGTGTAACTGACGTCAAAGACTTTTACAGGATAAACAAGGTCTTACTGTACAGTACAGGAAACTATACTCAATATCCTGTTGATAAACCATAATGAAAAAGAATACATATAATAGAATCACTTTGCTGTAGAGCAGAAATTAACACTACATTGCAAATCAACTTCAATACTTCAATAAACTTTTTAAAAATTAAAAAAGATCTTTTATGACCCCAGGAACCCCAGCTTCCATCTGACCAGAAGACAAGCAAATATATAAGGAAGGACTCTTCCCTTGTGGCTCAGATGGTAAAGAATCTGCCTGCAATGTGGGAGACGTGGGTTCAGTCCCTGGGTCAGGAAGATCCCCTGGAGAAGGGATAGGCTACCCACTTCAGTGTTCTTGGGCTTCCCTTGTGGCTCAGCTGGTAAAGAATCCATCTGCAATGCAGGAGACCTGGACTCAATCCCTGGGTTGGGAAGATCTCCTGGAGGAGGGCATGGCAACCCACTCCAGTATTCTTGCCTGGAGAATTCCATGGACAGAGGAGCCTGGTGGGCTACAGTCCACGGGGTTGTGAAGAGTCAGACTTGACTGAGCGACTAACACCTAACACTGTATTTCACATTTAATGGTCATAGGAGTTTACTGGGCTATGGGAATTTTAAAAAGATTCACTTTACTACAAAAAGCTGCTCCATTTTTTCTTCCAAAAAAAATCCAACAGCAGTTTGTTGTTTGCTCATCATTTTGGACACTGAGAAGCTAACTGATGCTTCTACCTCTGTCCTTCAGGTAAAATCTGCCAGAAGCCTTCAGCCCTGAAGAGTGAAGCGCTTTTTCTCATTTCATGCAAGCAGGTCCTTGTCTTGTTTGATGACTGACACTTTCCAGTTTACAAAGCAAGCTGTCCCTGTGGCCAGGTCCCCTCATTCTAGTTCACTGCAATGCCAAACAGCTGACTACCTCGTTTCTAAAAATGAACTCCGCTGCAAACAGCAGTGCGCAATTTAATAATTTGTCAAAGGAGGAGAATCAGTTATTATGAAGCGTATTTCAGAGTTCAAAGGTAAAGGTCATAGGGAGCTCAAGTTATCTGCTGACAGAGAAAGTTGAGCAATTAAAAAAACAGCAAACAAACCAGACAAGATCTGCCTGGCAGACTTATTTCTAGAAGACATACCTCATTTCTATGCTCATGCATTAGAATTCTTGCTACACAAGGAGGTTTACACTTTTAAAAAAAAATCCATCGATTCACATGTTTGAAAGTTCTCTCCAATGGCACTCTTACGAGATGTGCTTTTTCTTTTCTCTTTTCAACATGGAAACAAAACAGAATTTAGAATAGGCTTTTTATGCTCATGTGTCAAGCACTGGAGTCCATAAATCCAGCTATGGCATTCAACTACTAAGAAGTTACCTTGAAAATCTAAAATAAAAGTTTATGCCAGACAGAACTATTGCCGCCTCTTTCCAGTCCCAGGTGGATAAGGAGCTATCTCCAAAGACCTAAGAAGCTAGAACCTTAAAAAGGAAATATCAACAACTGTGTCAAACTGCAGTTTCAGGTTTTTTGTGTTTTTTTTTTTCCCCTTCATGACTAGTTTGTGGAACTATTCTGAAATGCATGTTCTGATTACTTTTTTAAAAATGTTTACCCCTTGCCCAGTGACTAAGTTTTCCCATCAAATCAACTAAAATCTTCAATTAAAAACCTCCATCAAATTTTCTTATGAAATGACATCAAGATTCTCTCTCGGTAAGACATCCATCTTTCCTACTTTGCTTCTGTGGTCGTTGTGTAGCTTTCATCATTGTTTACAGACATTGACATAATTCTTACATGCATTTAGCTGTCAGTCTAGAGAAGATTAGTATTCGTAAGGGTTAAGAATGCCTTTATTCCACCTTACACCTTCTTTTGGCTAGTCACTGTTTCACTTTTTTTTAAAGATCAAATTAACCTCTCAGTTACATGATACTTGTCTTTGCGCTTTTTCCGTCATATGATCTGCCATCTACTCTGAACAGGGAGGTCTAGTGCAAGGTTATCACCATTTGCTAAATGCTGGACTCTTCAAACTTGTTATGCTTAGTTTATGGCACTGGTTGCAAACTGCAGTTGGAATGATCAGAGTTGTGATTGGGCCAATGAAGATTTTTATTTTTTTCTCATTTACAAAGGTATAAAATGCCATAACTCAGTTATAAGAAAAAAATCGACTCCCCCTAAAAATCTGCTAACACCTTAAAAAGAAAATTTTTTCACAATATTATCTTTCTTAATGTCACCTTCCAAAAGTCTTTCTCTTAGTTTTTAAAATCAAACGTGCATTCCTTAATGAAATTAGAAATATTTCCTGAAATAATCGCAACTAAATATTATCTATTTTAAAACAGACAAAACACATTAATTCCAAAACCATGTAGTGCAGGTTATCTTCGAAAGTGCACACCATACACATACAGAAGGAAGAAATCTTTCCAGAGATTTCTGCAAAGCACACCAAGCTTCTGTACGTTTTGGCAATCTCTAGTTATTTAACTCTATACAAAAAAATCACTATAACTTACTAAATAAACACTAGTTTTTACTATTCACTAAATACATATTTACACAATAAACTTTAATGAATTCAAGAATTAGTCAACAGCTTGTGTGTTACAAGTTCCTGAATAGAGGGCACGTATGTACAAAGTTCCTTCAGTCATGTCCGACTCTTTGGGACCCTATGAACTGTAGCCCTCCAGGCTCCTCTGTCCATGCGATTCTCCAGGTAAGAATACTAGAATGGGTTGCCGTTCCCTTCTCCAGGAGATCTTCTCAACCCAGGGTTTGAACCTTGTTCTCTTACATCTCCTGCATCGGCAGGGAGGTTCTTTACCAACAGCACCACTTGGGAAGCTCGAATAGAGGGCATGTTTACATACTTGTGTTTCTTAAACCTCTAACATAAATAGGAAAAATTATAATGCCCTTTAATTCTATTTTCATTGTTTTTTATTGAAGTAGATGTACAGCAAAGTGATTAAGTTATACATATACGTTTAGCTATTCTTTTTCATATTCTTTTCCCTTACAGGTTATTACAAAATGTTGAGTAGAATTCCCTGTGCTATATGGTAGGTCCTTGTTGTTTATTTTATATATAGTACTGTGTATCTGTTAATCTCAAACTCCTAATCTATCCCTCCTTTCCCCCTTTGGTAATCATAAGTTTGTTTTCTACGAATGTGGGTCTATTTATGTTTTGTAAATAAGTTAATTCATATTATATTCTTAGATTCCACATATAAGCAATATTATATTTGTCTGTCTTACTTCACTTAGTATGATAATCTCTGGTCAATCCTTGCTACTACAGATGTATTATTTCATTACTTTTATGGCTGAATAATATTCCAGTGTGTGTATACACCACATCTTCTTTATCCATTCACCTGTTTATGGACATTTAGATTGCTTCCATATCTTGGCTACTGTAGAATAAACAGTGCTGCAATGAACACTGGGGTACATATATCTTTTCAAATTATAGTTCTCCCCAGATATATGCCCAGGAGTGGGATCCTTGGATCATATGGTAACTCTATTTTGTTTTTTAAGGAACAGACATATTATTCTCCATAGTGGCTGTACCAATTTACATTGCCACCATTAGTGTAGGAGGGTTCAACTTTTTCCCACAGCCTCTCCAGCATTTGTTATTTGCAGAATTTTGAATGATGGTATAAAAATGGCTTTTAAAGGTAAAGAAGTCAAAATCAAAATGTTTTAAAAGGAGTTAATTTGTTTGTCATCCTGTAAGTAATCAATGGTTCTAAAAACTAAAAAGGGTACTGGCACAAGGACAGATACACAAATCAACAGAACTGGAAGTCCACAAATAAACTAACATTTATGGCTAACTGACTTTTGACAGAGGGCCCAAGACAACGGCAAAGGAACAGTCTTTGCAACAAAGAGGGCTGGGACAACCGGATATCCATGTGCAACCCCTACCTTACACCATACACAAAAATTAACTCAAGGTAGATTCTAGAGCTAAATTTATAAGTTAATACTATAAAACTCTGAATAAAACACAAGCATTAATCTTAATGACCTTAGATTTGGCAACGATTTCATAGATACAATACCAAAAGCACAAGCATAAAACACACACACACACACAGAAAACAAAAATTCCAAGAAAAACAGATAAATGGTACTTCAGTAAGATTAAAAACTTTTGTACCTCAAATGACACTAGCAATAAAGTGAAAAGACAACTCAAATGCTGGGAGAAAATATTTGCAAATATTTGCAAATCACATACTGGCAAGAGACATGAATCCAGAATATATTTTAAAAAAATGAAGCAACACACTGGTTTCAAATAGCAAAAGGAGTACGCCAACGCTGTATATTGTCACCCTGCTTATTTAACTTCTATAAAGAGTACATCATGAGAAACACTGGGCTGGAAGAATCACAAGCTGGAATCAAGATTGCCAGGAGAAATATCAATAACCTCAGATATGCAGATGACACCACCCTTATGGCAGAAAGTAAAGAGGAACTAAAAAGCCTCTTGATGAAAGTGAAAGTGGAGAGTGAAAAAGTTGGCTTAAAGCTCAACATTCAGAAAACGAAGATCATGGCATCTGGTCCCATCACTTCATGGCAAATAAATGGGGAAACAGTGGAAACAGTGTCAGACTTTATTTTTTGAGCTCCAAAATCACTGCAGATGGTGATTGTAGCCATGAAATTAAAAGACGCTTACTCCTTGGAAGAAAAGTTATGACCAATCCAGAGAGCATATTCAAAAGCAGAGACATTACTATGGTTTTTCCAGTGGTTATGTATGGATGTGAGAGTTGGACTGGGAAGAAGGCTGAGCACCGAAGAATTGATGCTTTTGAACTGTGGTGTTGGAGAAGACTCTTGAGAATCCCTTGGACTGCAAGGAGATCCAACCAGTCCATTCTGAAGGAGATCAGCCCTGGGATTTCTTTGGAAGGAATGATGCTGAAGCTGAAACTCTGGTACTTTGGCCAACTCATGCGAAGAGTTGACTCACTGGAAAAGACTCTGATGCTGGGAGGATTGGGGTCAGGAGAAGAAGGGGACAAAAGAGGATGAGATGGCTGGATGGCATCACTGACTCAATGGATGTAAGTCTGAGTGAACTCTGGGAGTTGGTGATGGACAGGGAGGCCTGGCGGGCTGCAATTCATGGGGTCATAAAGCATCAGACACAACTAAGTGACTGAACTGAACTGATTTTAAGCCAGAAATTCTAACTCAACAATATCAAGTTTTCCACCAGATAACTTGAACTGTTTTTATTTTATATGTACATAATTAAGCATATTTTGTGCTTGGGAAGAAATGTCTATACATGCATTTTTGGAGACATGAACAGGAAAATAGGAGAAAAGAGAATGCTCCCTCTTAGAACACTGAACACAGAAAAATCTGTCAAGCAGAGAGTGATAACCAAAGAAATGAACCATATCTTTGATGCTCTTGCCTGTTCAGCATTCAGTGAAGTTTACTTATTTTAGTACTTATCACAATGTAATCTTGGTATCAATTCCAACTTTTTCCCATGTGACCTTGCCTACACTTGGATCCTGGACTACTTAGTTATCCATGCAATTGCTCAACAAGTTTTGGCCCAAAGAGTTACAACTACTCTAGAAGTTTTGGCCCAAAGAGTTACATTCACTTGGTCCCTTCTACAGACTGTAAGCTATGTCAAATGCTACATAGAAGGATGAACACATCATTGACACAGTTAACTTAGGCATCTTGCAAGTTGATAAGACATTCATGTAGCAAAAACTACTCTGGCAAATTAGATCAGATGATAGGTACTCCTCACGATATAAAAGCAATTATTAAACCATACCAACAAGGTGACTATTAAGAACACAAATCTATACAGAAACTCCCACCATCAAAGTTTGAGTCCATATGGACATCATTCATATTAACTCTAATATGTTCTTTCATACCAATACCTTGAAAAAATATGGGACAAGTCTAAGGTCTCTAACTTCTGGAATTGGAAAGCTAGAACTCAAAACTGCATCCTCATTTGGAAAAGACTTAAATCAAAATGATTTATCAATATTTTAAGTCATCAACATCTTATGAGGGGTTGCTATTAAGAAGGCAGCAGACAGTTTAGAAGCAGAATCTCCAACCCCAGTCAAGCCTTCAGATGAGTGCAACCCTGGCCAAAATCTGAACTGAAATCTCATGACAGGCCCTAAAACAGACTGTACAGGAAAGCCAATCTTAGATTTCTGACCTGTGAGATAATGAAAGTGTGTTGGTTTAGGCCACTTAAAAAACAAACAAAAAACCTAGTGACTTGGCATTTTTCATCCCTAATGATTTTTGAATAAAAATGCATGGGTTTAAATTATAGCTATGTGAATTCATGCTCTGTATCACATAAAATGTTCTAACTAGAAAAGTGTTTACTAAAGAAATATCAATACTTTATCAAGAAGAATTTTGAAGCTATTCTTTCCTGAAATCAACAAAGACAAGTAAGGTAGCTACTTTTTCCTAGCAGTAAGTCAGCTGCAGATCTAAAATAGAAAATGTTAGCTTCAATCTGTAATTCCTATTGATTAATTTCATACATGTTTCCCAGGTGGCACAGTGGTAAAGAATCCACTTGCCAATTCAGGAGACAGAAGAGACATGGATTGGATCCCTGGATTGAGAAGATTCCCCAGGGTTGGAAATCACAACCTGCTCCAGTATTCTTGCCTGGAAAATTCCATGGACAGAGGAGCCTGGTGGACTACAATGCATGGGGTCACAAAGTGTCAGACATGACAGAGCAACTGAGCACAATCCCACAGACATTTCTGTGTGAGGTTAGTGCTGCTAGAGCCTAAGGATAACAATAAGTCCTGGGGAGGGGATGGAAGGAGCTTGTTCTCAAACAGAAATAAGAGCTGGTGCAATCTTGGCTTTGTGCCTTGAGATGCAGTTGGAATCTAAAGGACCTGCTACTTAAACATTATGTGGAGCTAAAACTAGTGCTTGAAAAATGCCAACAACTAGTACGCAGTCATATCATTCTATGAAGCAACAGTCCAAGCGAAAAGGACAGATAACTACCACAAAACATTCAAAACCATTTGGTAGCTAAGCCTCGAAGTATCTATTCCGTAGCTATACCTTGCTATAGAAATAAACACATACAGCCTGCTCTCCACTGAACCCTAAACTGGATAGGAAACAACATTCAGATTTCGAGGACAGTGGGAACATTTTATTATAAAAAAAATCACTGGTGAATGCAAATAGAAAAAAAAAATTTAACTTATTCTATTATTAGAAAGATTCTTTCATTTTAGAATCTGCTATATTCACAAACATGTTAATGTATAAAACAATTCTTTTACCTTCTCATGTTTTAAATAGCACAAAGATAATAAAATATGCTAGGAATGTGTCACTAAAAAAGAGCCATGGCAAGCTCAGCTCAGTGCTCTGTGTTGACTTAGAGGGGTGGGATGCAGGTAAGGGAGAGGGAGGCTTGAGAGCGAGGGGATACATGTAAATACAAAGTCCAAGCAGTTGCAAAAGAGTCGGACATGCCTTAGCGACTAAACAACAAAATAGCTGATTCACTTCCTTGTAAAGCAGAAACTAACACATTATATTCCAACAAAAATAAATTAAAATATAAAATTTTAAAAAGAGCCGTGATTGTTCTAAAACTTTCTCAAGACTTCCAAGAGATTACAGACAAGTGGAAAAAAATCACCAGTCTACTTGCTCTTACTTTTTAAATGCTACCTCTTTTTTTGTGTGTGGAAGGGGCTGCTATGCTTCAAAAGGCTAGCAACCAGTTTGAGTAACATCTGTTTTTGCCAGCACCTATTCCAAAGGGATGTCACTGACAAGCACTGAGGCCACACCTCCCCCAAGAGGTAATGGTCTTGCTATTTCACTACACTGTGCTTTCTCAAATTTTCTCCAAAAAAAGAGTCAGACATTAAAAATATTAAAGATAAATTAAAGAGCAAACAGAACCCCTCAAAGACTGCCTGTGACATCAACACGCGGCATTTACCTTCTTCCCTCCCGTCACAAACTGCTTGCAGCTGGATCTCACGAAATGCGGATGCACAGCAATGATCTGCAAGGAAGAGGGAGCCAACACGTCACTGGTTAGGAGTCACAGCTGCAGAGCAGAAGGAAAGCCCCTTGTACATGATAGGCAACATGATCGAAAAATCAACCTGGTATCTAGGTAGGAAGTAATCTATTCAGGGAATATTTTGCACCAAGGGAGAGCGAGTTTTGCTCTGGTGTGAAGGTCTCTTCTATGAAGTCAGGTCAAAGCTAAAAGATGAGAGTGAACAGCTGTAGTTTCTGGCTGAGTGGGACCCTCTGAGTGGGCTCTCCTCTTTAGAGGCAGCCAATGAGGTAATCAAGGAAGTGAGATGTCACAAACGTTTGTAACTGAAGACATTTCATAGAAGAAATCTAGATTATTTCCTTGTCAGGATGCCTCCCAAGTGGAACGAGGGCTGCAATGCAGCCTCACGGTCTGGAGTTGGACTCCATCAGTGGGAAAGACAACTGCACTGCAGAACTGAGCTGAGTTCCCTTTCACCTCCACCGTCAGTTCCTGGGCCCCTGGTTATCACCTGCTCTCCACAATCTCCTACAACCCCTCACGAAGGTTTCTCCCAAGGCTGCCCCATCCCTTGTCATCATTTATTTCATTTGTCAGTGGCTTTCTCAGAGTCTGATAACTGCACTCAGCATAAGCTCATCTTCGGGGCTCCCTTACATGGCTGCCAGCCTGCAAAGACCCTGCCTCCTCACTTTCTTATCCCCAAACCCATGTAATCACCAACTAACACACTGTGTTGTTTTTCCAGCTCACCATACAGAATTATTTCTACACGTTAAAAAAACTGACACAACTATACTTTCACAAACCTTCAACTAAAGACATTTTCTATTCTTATTAATAAATATATCTCCATCTGCCAACAGGATAGATTCCATTTCCTACCCTGTCATTCTGAGGGCATTTATTAGTATGTGACTCCTCATTTCTCTAACCATTCCTCACTTCCAGGTTAGTCCTTCTTTCCTTCCATGCTTGTCTAATCCATCCTGGATACCAATGGAATCATTTACACATTCTGTTGTTACACGTTCTTAAAATCTTTCTTGAGGGTCCTCTTAGCTTTCTTGTGATGCACAGTCCTGGGTCACAACTGCGAGTGCAGTCATGTCTGTGCCCTCAACCACATAAGCTTACCCTTCATTCTTCCCCACCAAGAAGAAACCAAGGCCATCACGTCACTGCCCCTGACTGCGGAGCCTTCACTGCCCAACTCAGTGACACCTGGCTTGGTCTCACCAGCAGAGGCTGTAGGACTCACATCCAAGGCTTCCTTCCCTCATCCCTACATGATGGATCCCATCCCGTACAGCCGCCCCACTAAGGATTCCCTTTTGCTTATTTTGGATCTTTCCCTCTATGATTTTTTTTTTTTTTTTAATACCAAGAACCAAAACATGACTGGCAGAAATCCTTCTGGACTTTGGTTCTTTCTTCATCTACCAAATGAACTCCCTTCTATATCACAAAGTTTCTTCAGAGAAGAGTCTACCTTGCCTGTTTCTCCTTCTTTATCTCCAATTTACTCCTTCATACATAGTGAGCCTCCTCCTCCTAGACCCTCCTCGACCCTCCTCATTAAGGTCGCCAAGAGTTCATAATTATCAAACAAAGTGCCCTGCTTCTGTCCCTACCTCCTGGTAGCTCCACACTGCCTTTTCTGTGCTGCTGGCTCCTTCCTTCTGGAAACCCTCTCTCTTTTGACTTCTCCTCCAATCCTCCTAATTCTTCTAAGATCCCTCATTGGTATTTTTTCTTCCCACTGCCTGAATCTTTAAATTAGCATTACAGGGGACTTCCCTGGAGGTCCAGTGGTTAAGTCTCCATGCTTCCAATGCAAGTGGCATGGGTTTGATCCCTGGTTGAGGAACTAAGATCCCCCATGCTGTGGGGCCAAAGAAATAAACAAACCAACACAGTGATACTAAAATAAATAATAAAAAAAATTTTAAAACAAAATAAGTTACTGTTCCAGAATTTGACCCTCAGTCTTTTCCTTCTTAATCTTTACCTGGATAACTTTCAAAATGGTTTCATCTTACTCAGCTGTAAGTACAGCTGGCTACCTACCCAGTTTGTGATTTTTAGGGCCAATCCCCATTCTGAGCTCTACATTCATACTTCCCAAACCTCCCTAACATTTCCACTGGATGGTATATCTCTACTAATTTTCTAGACTCCAGACCAAACTAGCAACATCCTGCCTCAAACCGTCTCTTATTTCAACTGACAGCCTTCCCACACACCATTACCAAAGCAAGAACCTGGATTTACCCTCAGCTCTTCCATCTTTTATTACCTGCGGTCATCACCAAAGCTTATTAAACCTACCTCCTCCAGGCTTTTCCAATTCATTACTGCTACTCCATCTTGAATACTCACTATCTTTCTTTTCATTGAGCTCCTGTAACACCATGTCTAGGGTATGGCTTAGCCTTCTAAATGGTCTCCTGCCCCCAATCACTCTCTTGCTTGCATACCCCTGCATTCTGGCAGGGCTGGTTGTCTAAAACCTCTATCAGATCCCATCTCTCTTTTACCTGTTGATCAATACATGTTTGAATAAACACGTGAGAAAACTAAACAACCTCTTCCTTGACAACTCTAATAGCCACTGTAACTACAGTAACTGTTACCTAAAACTGCTCTTCTCCCTCATGTCTGTCAGCCTTCTCATCTATACTGAATATAGTTGCTGTATTACTTTGCTTTCAGCTTAGCTCAGTTTTATGCCACTTCTTTGCTCTTCAGCATTCCATAATTTCTCCTTATCTACCAGACAAATTCCTTAGCCTAAATATAAAGCCACCTCAATCTGCCCATGTAGCTCTCCTGCCAAGTCAGTATTTTATGCACCATCTATACTCGACTATTTGCCACTTCCTGAACACAATTTGAACTTTCTAGCCTCTTCATTTATATTATACTGTTCTTCTGCAAGGGCAGTCAGCTTTCTCCCTCTGTCCTGTCCATTTATTAAAGCCCAGTCAAACATCAATCCATCTATGGGAGCCATCACTAACAAGAACAGCTAGAAGAAACCCTTCTCAGTTTTATACTCAACACTGTTTTTACCTCTTTCTGAGTCTTTAATCACAGATTGTGTGATTTGAGTCTTTAATCACACAGTGTGTGTTTATCATCTCACCCACTACAACAAAAGTTGGAGGATACACTGAGATCACAGTCACATAATATACATCCTGTGCACCTCCAAGGCATCAAATAGTATCCAGTACATTGACTGATGGATGCTTACTGACAAAATTAATGCAAGATTGGTAGTGTTCAAAGTATTAGTTTTCTTACTGCCTTTGTTGAGAAAAATCCTCTGAAAAATTAAAAACTTACTGAATACTTACTTTAATGGGACAGTCAAAAGTCTCATGAAATTCTTCTCCAGAATACAGCCCAAACACCTGTACCTAAAAAGTAAGTGGATCCTGTCAGTTCACCATGACAGTAACAAAGACAGCAGCTGAGTCAGTGACAACACGTACTATCAACAAAAAAGTCAAGTACTTAGTAATCTAAGGTCTTTGTAATCTCTACGAAATATCCAATGAAAACAATTCCATCAAGGTGAGGCTATACCACTGCAATTAAGTTTTTATACCAGCATCTCATGGAGAGTTCCCTTTGCCCATCACAAATTTATTAAATAGATGTCAACTTTAAAAAATGAAATAGAGATGAATAGGTTATTAATACTTTTTAATGAATTTTCCATTGGCTACTTCTAAAGGAATTATTTGTGCTTTTCCTTGAAGGAAAAAGGAGCTTCTTCTTTGAGTCACGGATATATATATCAACTGAGCAGATCAAAGTTGCAAGAGATTAGAACTGCACTTCTTTTACCATCTTATCTTGAATCTATTGAGAGTGTATGCATGTAAGATTTAATTTTCTACTTATCAGTGTCTCTCTTAAAGTTGTTTCATCTTAATCTTTCCTCTGAGCAGTTGACTTTAATATTCAATTGAATACTGTACATAAAGGGTCTTCCCTGGTGGTAAAGAATGGTAAAGAACCTGCTTGTGATTCAGGAGATCCAAGTTTTATCCCTTGGACATGAAGATCCCCTAGAGAAGGAAATGGCAACCCACTCCAGTATCCTTGCCTGAGAAATCCCATAGATAGAGGAGTCTGGCGGGCAACAGTCCGTGGGGTGGCAAAGAGTCAGACACAACTGAGCAACTAACACGTTAACATAAAGGGTACAGATCATAGATTCAGAGCTTGACAAATGTTTATCATATGAACATACCCCTGCAGCCATCACCCATGTCAAGAAGCAAAACCCAAGAAGCTCCCCTGTGCTCCTTCCCATTCATTTATACCCTCACAAACTAACTGCTCCTCCAAAATCTATCACGTTTGGTAAGCTGTGCTGATGTCAGAATTTTATATAAATAGAATCATAAACTATTTCACTGGCTTCTTTAACTGGATATTTTCCTTCTGATATTTATCCACACTGCTATGTACATATGGCAGGAGCTGGTTCTTTGTTTTTGCTGTATAATATTTCAATGTATGAGTACATTGCCATTTGTGTATCTATCTTCCATTGATTACTTCAGTTATTTCCAAATACAGGCTATTATGAATAATGTCAAAGAAAGGCAATGCCTAAGAATGCTCAAACTACTGCACAACTGCACTCATCTCACACACTAGTAAAGTAATGCTCAAATTCTCCAAGCCAGGCTTCAACAATATGTGAACCATGAACTTCCAGATGTTCAAGCTGGATTTAGAAAAGGCAGAGGAACCAGAGATCAAATTGCCATCAAAAAATCAAGAGAGTTCCAGAAAAACATCCATTTTTGCTTTATTGACTATGCCAAAGTCTTTGACTGTGTGGATCACAATAAACTGTGGAAAATTCTGAAAAGAGATGGGAATACCAGACCACCTAACCTGCCTCTTGAGAAATCTGTACGCAGGTTAGGAAGCAACAGTTAGAACTGGACATGGAACAAGAGACTGGTTCCAAATAGGAAAAGGATTCCGTCAAGGCGTATACTGTCACCCTGCTTATTTAACTTATATGCAGAGTACATCATGAGAAATGCAGGGCTGGAGGAAGCACAAGCTGGAATCAAGATTGCCAGGAGAAATATCAATAACCTCAGATATACAGATGACACCACCCTTAAGGCAGAAATTGAAGAACTAAAGAGTCTCTTGATGAAAGTGAAAGAGTGAAAAAGTTGGCTTAAAGCTCAACATTCAGAAAACTAAGATCATGGCATCCGGTCCCATCACTTCATGGCAAGTAGATGGGGAAACAGTGGCAGACTTTATTTTGGGGGTTGCAAAAATCACTGCAGATGGTGACTGCAGCCATGAAATTAAAAGACGCTTACTCCTTGGAAGGACAGTTATGACCAACCTAGACAGCATATTAAAAAGCAGAGACATTACTTTGCCAACAAAGGTCCATCTAGTCAAGGCTATGGTTTTTCCAGTAGTCATGTTATGGATGTGAGAGTTGGACTATTAAAAAAGCTGAGTGCCAAAGAATTGATGCTTTTGAACTGTGGTGTTGGCGAAGACTCTTGAAAGTCCCTTGGATTGCAAGGAGATCCAACCAGTCCATCCTAAAGGAAAGCAGTCCTGAATATTCACTGGAAAGACTGATGCTGAAGCTGAAACTTCAATACTTTGGCCACCTGATGCGAAGAACTGACTCATTTGAAAAGACTCTGATGCTCGGAAAGATTGAAGGTAGGAGGAGAAGGGGACGACAGAGGATGAGATGGTTGGATGGCATCACCGACTCGATGAGTTTGAGTAAAATCCGGGAGTTGGTGATGGACAGGGAGGCTGGAGTGCTGCAGTCCATGGGGTTGCAAAAAGTCAGACACGACTGAGCAACTGAACTGAACGAATAATGCTATAATGAACACTCTTTCCAAATCTTTTGGTCCACTTACATATCCATTTATGAAGAATGGGATTGTTGAGTTGCAGCCTATATCTCTGTTGATATCTAACAGACAGCTGAACAATTTCACAAAGTTGTTCTGATCAATTTACACTCTCACCAGCAAAGCATAAGAATTCCAGGAGCTCTCAAACACTTGGAACCAGCTATTAGGGGCACTCAGAACTGTTTCCCAACACTTGGGGTGTGTTCACTCTTTTTCTAGTCTCTAGAAGAAAGTGGTGTTATTTTTTTCTTTTAAATTTTGTAAGAATTCACCAGTGAAGCTATCTGGGTCCAATGGCTCTATATGAGAAAGTATTTCATTACAAATTCATTTTTTAAATAGACATAAAACCTTTCAGACTTTCAATATCTTGTTTTCATCTTAGTAAGCTGTGAGTGGTTCATCTGTGCAAGTTCCAAGAGGAAAATGTACTCATACTATCATTCTCGGGAGATATGTTCTTTCACTAAAATATAAAATCTTTAGAATATCCCACTCATTTTGTGACTCCTGTGTTTATACTCTTAGGCCAAGAATGCTGTTTGGGTTCCAAGAATAACACGTCGTAGAATGTAATGTCAAGGGGATATGATCTACTCTGAGGTAGTCTGATGAAATGTATTCTCAACATAGCAAATACATGCAGGCCCCACCACCACCATGCTGCTCATCATTCAGAGGGCACTGGCTCCTGTTTTACATATAAGCACCAGGTGGCTCACTGCTATAGAATCCACCTAGAAACTCAGGAGATGCAAGAGACATGGGTTCTATTCCTGGGTTGGGAAGATCCCCTGGAGGAGGGCATAGCAACCACTCCAGTATTCTTGCCTGGGGAATTCTGTGGCAGAGCACCCTGGCGGGCTACAGTCCATGAAGTTGTGAAGAGTCACATGCGACTCAGCAGTTAAGCACAGGGTACGCTGAACTTCTTATAAAATGGTGGTTGAGAAGTTCAAAAGAATAGCATTATATGCAAAGTTTTACTCTGCCCAAGGAAGCTGAATGTGAATAAGCCCAAAGAATCCAAGAAAACAGGCTCAAAGTAAGACAGGTACTATATCACCTGGACCTTAATAGACTAAATGAACAAGGGGATCAACTTACTAAAATTACATCAGTAGAAATTCATGGTACTCCAGAAAGTTTATATTCTTCTAACATAAAGCTACTTCTATTCACTCCAACTATATCACAACATGGTCCTGTGCTACATCTGACTAATAACTTGGACCTCAAAATGCTTCCACACACCTTACATCAGTGGTTCTGATTGGACTACATGGTTAAGATCCCTGGATACTAATAGCCAGACCCCCCTTGACAAATTAAACTTTTTGGTGGGATAAAATATTTTTTTTTCAGGTGAATGTATTTATTTCACTCATAGTGGTCAATTTCTATCTAGAAATGTCTGAATGTTCCCTTGAGCTCTAAATCTATTATTATTTTAGCTGTAATTTGATTCAATTTTAACCTATACGGAAGTCTTGGTTACAACTGTGTGAGACTAAGATTCCAGTGGGAAAGTGTATTTTGATAACATCTCCTCAAAGAAGTCATGCCATTTCTCAGTTTTTTCAAACTAGGCAGGGAAACAATCTTCTGAAAAAGGTTTCTTTTGAAATGGTCAGTATCATTCTGGTTCTTTAAGAAATTTTATTCTGAATTAAACTACCGTTATGGACTTCAAAATGAGAAGAAATACCTTTAAAACTGTATTTTTAAAGGTTCATAATTCATGGTATGTAACTAGGACTAAAAATCTTGCTCTCCCTCATTTGACCCTTACAGCAACACTGCTGGGGATGAAAGCAAACACCTTTGTTGATGTTCAGTCACTGAGTCATGGCCAACTGTTTTGTGACCTCCCAGACAACAGACTGGCAGGCTCCTCTCTCTGTTCATGGGATTTTCCAGGCAAGAATACTGGAGTGGGTTCCCACTTCCTCCAGGGAATGAAGCCATGTTTCCTGCACTGGCAGGTGGATTGTTTACCACTGAGCCACCAAAGTAAACAACTTGTCTAAAGTCATAAAAATCAGGAAGACTATTCCAAGCTCTATTCTTCTATATACTGTCATTATAGGAGCTAGTCCAAAATTTGTAAATAAAGAAGATACCTTTCCATATGAAGTGTAAGAAAGGCAAGACTGGAAAAAAAATTCAAATGCCTCAAATATTCACCAAAATAAAGTGAAAGGGAATATCAGGCTATGAATTAGACAACTCTACCACAGAAGTTGAAATTAAATGCAGCAGACTATTCAGTTCAAATGGACAAGCTTCCTTCCACCTATAATAGGACAGGTTTGAAGAACAAAAGTGATTTTTATTGTGGGAAAAAGTACACGAGCTGTAAACAAACAAATATGGGACTGCTGAAAAAAGACTGAGGTATCAGTAAGTGAGAAAATATTAGGAATATTGTGAACCTTATGGGGAGAACTAAAATACAAATTTCCAGGGGTAAAAATTGTGAATCCAACAACAAAACAATTATGAATTTGTATGAAGATATAATAGTCGAGTAAGAAGGAATAGTAGAGTAAGAAGGCAGGAGGAGAAGGGGACAACAGAGAATGAGATGGCTGGATGGCATCACCAACTCAATGGACATGAGTCTGGGTAAACCCTGGGAGTTGGTGATCAACCTGGCGTGCTGCAGTCCATGGGGTTGCAAAGAGCTGGACACGACTGAGCAACTGCCTGACTGAAGAAGGAATAAGTAGAATAAAAGAACAAGTCATCAAGTTCTTAGCAAACAGGCTGACACTCAGAACTGCCCTTGAGAACTAGCCAGAAGCAAAACGTCACTATTGTACCCACTACAGAGACTGGAGGGGTGTTTGCTGAAGGCGGTGAGCAAAACTACAACTCTTAGGTTAGTGCTTCTCACTGTCTTTTTTTTTTTTAAAGATTTTTTATGTGGATCATTTTTAAGTCTTTATTCAATCTGTTACAATACTGCTTCACTTCCATGTTTTGTTTTTTTGACCACGAGGCATGCGGGATCCTAGCTGCCTGACCAAGGATCAAACCAACACCCCCTGCAGTGGAAGGCAAAGTCTTAACCACTGGGCCACCAAGAAAATCCCTCTTAGGTTAGTCTCTATTTCTGCACTTAACTGAGTAACATTTTCCTCAACTGTCCTTATTTTCTCTTTCAGGATGAAAAACACTGAAATGTCTCAAAACAAATGTCATAAACTTTGTATCAGTATCAGTTCAGTTCAGTCGCTCAGTCGTGTCAGACTCTTTGCAACCCCATGAATCGCAGCACGCCAGGCCTCCCTGTCCATCACCAACTCCCGGAGTTCACTCAGATTCACATCCATCGAGTCAGTGACGCCATCCAGCCATCTCATCCTCGGTCGTCCCCTTCTCCTCCTGACCCCAATCCCTCCCAGCATCAGAGTGTTTTCCAATGAGTCAACTCTTCGCATGAGGTGGCCAAAGTACTGGAGTTTCAGCTTCAGCATCATTCCTTCCAAAGAAATCCCAGGGCTGATCTCCTTCAGAATGGACTGGTTGGATCTCCTTGCAGTCCAAGGGACTCTCAAGAATCTTCTCCAATACCACAATTCAAAGGCATCAATTCTTCGGCGCTCTGCCTTCTTCACAGTCCAACTCTCACATCCATACATGACTACTGGAGCAGGGAGAATTGTAAAACCTTTGCTATTTTGGTTAATTTCACTAACGTGACACCCAAACTAGTAGGTCACAACTTACACTACTAAAGCTAACAAAACCCAAAATGATTCTCATTCATTTCCTCTCTTTTTTAAAAAATTTTCTCAGTGAGTATCACACTGTGAAAAGAAATCCACTGAATGATTGCCTGGAGAGATATGGCTTTTAGGAAGATCTTGCCTGAGAAAAGAATCATATTTAAAGGTTAAAATTGAAAGGATCCTTTTGATAAGGGTATTTCCTATAGCAGCCCTGACAACTTCTCCCAACTTGTCACAAAAATACCTAATGAGAAAAAGAAAATTCAGAACAATCTGTCTTATAGTCAATCTACTGCAAAGTCCTAGAGTATTTCTCATTAACTACAAACCCATAGAGCAACATGAGGACCACAAAAGGTATGTGCTATGTATTTACCGCCAGAAAAACAGAAACCCTACCCTCATGAAACAATCAGGGAGGTGTCAATGTCTCCACTCTAGCACAGACTTCTCTGTATCTGCCAACCAGAACACTGGGTGACTGGCCACCTGACACAGAGAAACTGTGAGGAGGGTGGCTGGAGGGCCAGGAAACTCTCTCAGCTGGTACTTCATTGTAACAGCCCCCCAAACCCAAGCTTCCAACAGCAACTGGTCAAGCATTAAAACAGGAGTGAACACATAAGCTGTAATTCCGTCTGGCTGGAGGGACCCTCATAGGGGAGATGGCAGGTTTTCATATTCTCCACCCATGGAGGGTGTTAGAGACCCAGGAGAGAAGATAGGCAAGGATCTCAGTTCACTGGTGGAGCTGCCTTAACTGGATACTTCCCCTGTGTGGAACTGATCTGTGATTCTACAACACCCAGCAGGATAACACCAAGAAGGATAACAAACAGGGCTCAGAGCAAGCAGACACTGAATCTGTTTGCTAACTGAGGTTCAGAAAGAGCTTGTCTCCTTGTTTTGGAATGGATACAAGAGTAACAAAAACATACACAGGATCTATAAAAAGAATGAGGCAGAACACAATTTCAAGGACTCCAAGGGAGAAAAACCATGCTTTAAAAACAATGTTTTAATAGAGACTTTCCTGGTAGTCCAGTGGTTAAGATGCTATGCTTCTACTCAGGGGCTGTAGGTTCGATCCCTGGGCAGGAACTAAAATCCCACATGCCAAGTGGTATGGGGTGGGGAGGGGACTAGTGTTAACAGTAACAACAACAACAACAACAACATCAACAACAACAAAAAAAAAACTACAAGACTGTTGGCTTCAATAAGAAGAGACCACTATGAATCTGGAGCAGAAGAAAAGGATGGTGATGATGGTAACTACTGACAATTACTACCTGTGCCTTCTATTTCAGACACTATTCCAAACTACTGACACATATCAACTAACTAATTTCCCCTAATGATTAACACAGCAATAATCATTACTACCCCCTTTTACAGAGGAGGAAAACAGGTTGAAGCCCAGAGAGGGCTGAATCACTTAGCTGACAACACACAGCTCAAGCGTAGCAGGATAATTCCACTCCCAGCCATTTGATCTCTAATACTCTTAAGACCTCTAATACGTTAAGAGTTTAGACTTCTCATGACACAAGAAGTCATCATTTTGGTTTTGAAAATTAAATATAGATCAGGCTGACATGAAAAGAACTGAGAGAGATCGAAAGAGTTCAGGAAAATTAAAAAGGCCAAACAGAATAAAACTCTACTCCAGAAAGCAACACGGACATCGGAAGCAAAGCATATCAGCCAAGGGACCAAACAAGAAGAGAAACTCTCCCTGACTTCAGAGAAATGAGACAATAAAAACCATGAGAAAGCAAAGCACATGTGTCTGTGTGTGTATGACAAAACATGGCCAAGGTTTCTTACAATATATTTTCGAAAGAGAAGGGTAAATAGGACTTATCCATTCACTCTTGTACCTTGAAAAGGTGACGCACAACAGCGCGGGAGGGGAAGAGGCCAGACCACAATGTTTAAGGAAAAGGTTATCAAAATAAAGCAAAAAGATCTGAGGATTTCCCACACACCTCAAATCGGCTCTGCCACATCCCCATTCAGGCCTCACACTGTGCCCACTGCCCAGCTGAGTCAGTGGAGGGGGTTGGGGGTCAGGGAACATCCCTGACCTAACAGAGCAGAGTGGGAATGGAGCCTGGGCAGGTGCGGTGCGAAGCGAAGCTCTTAGCCTCTGTGCGATACCGCCTCCAGCCTCAGTATTATTGAGTTTCTTTGAAGAAATGAAAACACATGGAACTGCAGCAATAATCAAAATCAGGACTGAAGTCAACTTTCCTGAAATGAAAACAATACTTCAGTATATAGATCAAAAGGACTAACTCTCTTTCAGACAAAATGAATGAAAATAGACCTGAACAAGACATTAACTTAGCAAACTGAATTACAAGGGCTGTTCGTTGTTGTTGTTGTTGGTATTGTTGTTGTTATTATGATGAGTCTGAGCTCCAAGGCAGGACAAAAAAAATTTTTAAGGTTTTGTGAAAGAACAAAGTAGGCTGGCCTCTGACATGTCTATGAAAATAAAGGTTAGACCAAAGAGAGCAGGGTCTGCAAAGCTTTGAGAGAAAATAGTTCAACCCAGAATTCTATATTAAATTAATTCTAGTTTATATGTGAAGACAACACAGGCAAGAGATCAGAAAATAAACCTTGTATGTATCTATCCTGAAAGTTACCTAAAAATGTACACCAGTATCACACATATTCTATGTGTGACTGTATTTCAAAATTTGGAACTCAAAGGTAAAAAAGTCCTGAAGTAAAAGATTAGAAATGAGCACCAGCTGAATAAACAGAGTAAATTTTAAAGAACTGTTAGAATTAGGACTTTAAAACTGAATACAAATATGAGGAGTCATCTCTGAAATAGAAGGCAATGATTTTTCTAGAAATCCTAACACACTAAAGAAAGAAAAACTGTAACAGCCATTTAAAGATGCACGAGATCTAGGTATCTGGAGTTGATAGTTTTAATAATCTTTACATTGCTATCATTACTAACCACTTTACCAGATCATGTTTTATTATTAGGTCCTCAGTTTTCACAATACTGACTAACCCAGGGTGAGGGCTAGGTTTCATTAATTATGTGCACTGAAGTATTTCTTTTCAAGTCTATCAATGCTGGTAAAATATATGAGAAAACTATGTTTAAAAATGCATCATGGGGGCTTCCTTGGTGGCTCAATGGTAAAGAAGTTGCCGGCCAATGCAGGAGTCAATCGGGTTCAATCCCTGGCCTGGGAAGATCCCACAAGCCACAGAGCAGCTAAGCCTGTGAACCACAGCTATTGAGCCTGTGCTCTAGAGCCTGGGAAACGCAACCACTGACACAACAGGAGAAGCCACCACAATGGCTGCTTCATGCAACTAGAGAGTAGCCCCTGCTGGCCACAACTAGAGCAAAGCCCATGCATCAGCGAAGACCCAGCCCAGCCAAAAAGGAAAGTTATTAAAAAAAAAAATGCACCATGGGTCTACAGCAAAATATGACAGCTACAAATCTGACTAAAATAGGAAAACAGAGGTGTTTGCCAAGAAGTACACCAGGAGATATCTGAGGGTTATCTCATTATTCACCAGACACAGTAGTTAAAATATCCCACTTCACCATATCAAATAATAATTCTTCAAAATTTAGAACTCTGAAAATTCTTAGATGAAGTAGCTTCCTAAAAGTTCTCTTACAATTCAAAAACAATATCCTCCTTCAACAATTAAATTGATATTAACCCAGAAGGAAATCCCCCTTACCTTTCAGAAAACAAAAATGGAGATAATCTTTCATTATCAATACAGAATGTTTCAATGGTTTGGATAATTCTCAATTTCTGCACAAACCAACTCTTCCCTTATCGCTCTTTTGACAGTCTGGTTCATTTCAGAATTTCAGCAAGTAATGTGAAATTTGATAATGCTTTTTGAAAAGCACAAGTGTTCCAATGACTTTCAAAAGACTCTTTGGGCAACGTTAGGCTTAGATACATCGAAATGTACTCATGTATGTCAAGAAGACTTCATTTTTCTTCTGTTAACAGATTAAATGGGTATAAATCTTTTGCACTGAGTACATTGTTTTTAATTTACTCATCCTAATGGACCATTGAATTTAGATCACATAAAGAAACATAAAATTAGATTAGGAAATCTGCTGTATGCAGGCAAGAATATGTAAGGTTCTGTAATGATTCTTAATGCATTCTCTTCTTAAACTGTTATTTTAGAAGAGTAGCTTAAATACACTGTGCATTAGAATTTTATCATTGCAAACCAACATTAGAAAAGCCTTCCATTGACTGAAAAACAAAAAAGACATTCTTGTAAGTGGAAAATCAATCACCACAACCACTAAATGTCACAGCTCAACATCAGCAAGAAGCACTGATAATTGTTAGTTATACACTGCACAAATGATGTATGTCCTTGGTTGAGGAGTGGGGGCCAGGTTTTTAGAAAACTGTACATATATTGATTTTACATTTATTTAATGCAGCCATTCCAAGACACTTTATTCTTCTGATAAACTATGACTGCTTATCAAAAGATTCTATAATTCAAGAGAAACATTCATAACTGGTGTGTGAAAATGAAAACCACCGGCCCACAGAAATCATGCCCACAAAATCCAATTTTGTGGATTTATGGCAGAAAGGCATTAAACCACTGTCTTGCAGGAACTGCAGACCAGTCGCTGAAGTCTAAGTGGCACGCCAGTAATGATTAAGGTGACATGTCCCCCTGCCACAGTTGTTAATCAGCTTAATACTAGTTACATTATTGACATTCTTGTAATTACTTTTCCTTAAGGCACATTAGCGCAAAATATATTTTACTTTAAATATGAGCGATCAGGAGTAAGTCCGATACCCGAAAAGAATAATCAAGGTTCTCCGAATGCAGATACCCAGTAAGCGCAGTGCTGTTCCGAGGCCCTGGAAGTGGTTACATCACAGCCCCTGGGGTTGGAGCAGCGCTTTCCATGTGATCAGGCAATCCCCATACCTTGCCATCCTCTGCACATACGCCCATGTGTTCTCCACTTTCATCCAGGCTAACCTGATTTATCTTCACAGGACTCTATTTAAAAAAAAGAACAAACAAACATGAAAAACACTTTTATGTATCAGAAGTCAAATGTTTCACCTCTTTGTAAAATGTAAATGATACAAGCTGTCTATTAGTTTAGATGTATGAGTCCAAGACATAGTTTGCTTTTGCAAATGAAAATGGTAAAATATAGCTTTGTTCCCAGACATATAATAAGGGGAGAAACCTCAGATTTTCCCAAATTACCTATTTCACATTCTGAAGTCCAGCTAAAATGGTATTTTTCTTACTTGCTATGTGCCTTTTTATTTATTCTCTTCTATTTACTCCAGAGTCCTATAATTCTTCCCTAGCCAAATTCATTCAAAGAACAAAAATCCCAAATAAAAATCATGATGTAATGAAAACTGTTAGCTTTTTAAAGAACTGAAGTATAGCTTGTTTCTGGTGAATAGCAAAGTGATTCAGTTTTATACACACATACTTTTTCATATCCTTTTCCATTATGGTTTATTACAGGATACTGAACATAGTTCCTTGTGCTATACAATAGGACCTTGTTCTTTACCTATTTTATGTATAATAGTGTGTAGCTTCTAATCCCACACTCCTGATTTACCATTCCCTCACCTGCTTTCCCATCTGGTAACCATATGTTTATTTTCTACGTCCATGAGTCTGTTTCTCTTGTATGATATTTTAGATTCCATATGTAAGTGATATCATGTGGTATTAGTCTTTCTCTGACTTTCTTTGCTTGTTATGACAATCTCTAGGTCCATCCAAGTTGCTTCAAATGGCATTATTCCATTCACTTTATGTCTGAGTAACATTCTTCTGTATGTATATACACATATTCTGTATCCATTCATTGGTTGATAGATGTCATGGTTGCTTCCATGCCTTGGCTACTGTAAAGGGTGCTACGATGAATGCTGAGACGCAGGTGTCTTTTTGAATTAGCAACTCTAAAATCAGTTGTTTCCATCTGGCTTACCAGCCAATTCATTTGTTCTTCTCTTATAAATGACAAAATCAACTTTTTATTTATACTTTATGCTTATTACTTTCTGGGGGAAATCCACAGGGTCTAACTTATACTAAGTTTGTCATATCCTAACTTTGTCATCCTCCAATCTTTGGAGTAATCGCAAATTTAAAAATCTGTGAAGACAGGAATTAGGCATTCTACTTTAGATGTATTTTCCCAAGAGGAAACACATTGTACATTTAATATTTTACACAGATTTCCATGTATTTCTCTATGTAGCCAGCTGTTTACTATCGGAGAAGGCAATGGCAACCCACTCCAGTACTCTTGCCTGGAGGATCCCATGGATGGAGGAGCCTGGTGGGCTGCAGTCCATGGGGTCGCTAAGAGTTGGAAGACAACTGAGCGACTTCACTTTTACTTTTCACTTGCATGCATTGGAGAAGGAAATGGCAACCCACTCTAGTGTTCTTGCTTGGAGAACCCCAGGGACGGAGGAGCCTGGTGGGCTGCCGTTTATGGGGTCACACAGAGCCGGACATGACTGAAGTGACTTAGCATAGCATAGCATAGCATACTCACTATAATATTCACAAAGGTGATTTTCTAAATGGAAGTCAATATCAGTAAATGATGAAAACAGTAAAAGAAAAAAATGGCAAGCACTTCTTTTCCTTTTTAATTTTTTTCCAATTTCTTTCTTTTTGAATGCAACAAGTGGTGTGTGTGATCTTAGTCCCCTGACGAGAGATCAACCCTGTGCCCCCTGCATTGGAAGCAGAGAGTCTTGACCAATGGACCACCAGGAAAGTCCTTTTTCTTCTTAAACATTGACAGTATCCAACCACCTTTCACAAAACATGATAGAACAAATTAACCATGAAAAGAGAAATAAGCCTTCATCATTACAATATAAGCCTGCAAATTAGTTTCCCAAAATACCTAACCTTAAAATAACCTGCTTAGTGCATACAAATAAAATGGAAATACACCAAATTGACTGTTCCATGCTTACTGGAAAATATCTCTGAGCTAGAAAGTAATGGCCAGGGCAGACCAAGACTCCCAGACCTTGAAAGGCCACTCAAGGACTGATGATGCTGAGAGAAATTCCCACGTTACACATGGAGACAGCTGGCTATAGAACCCTTTGTTATCCAGATCCCAAAATCACTCCTGAAATGCAGCTCATGAAAGCCAAGCTATCTCCTTAAAAGTTCCTAAAATGTTAGAAGAGGAAAAGACCTCGCAGACAGATCTTTGATCCATTTACAAGAGAATAAACCAATCCCAGATGAGATTCACAACAGAAGATCAGAGCCAGAGTTCTGACCTTGAGAGCAGTGAAGAGAACTTTGTGATGGGCAGCAAAGAAGATGCAAAACAAAAGCTGAACTGAGAAAGCATTGAGGCTGGCATGTCTAGACTTCTTTCTGGTCAATGATTCTGAATGACCGGCTTTTACAGCCTCCTTTGGATACGTTCTTTCCTCTCTGAGTACCTCTTGTTAACAATTTTCTGATTCTGACCTTTTGTTCATCAAACAATTTAATACCCATTTTACTCTTGGCAAATATAAACCCCACCTACCTCTGACTGTAACTTAATTGACATTTGATTACAATCTACCTCAGACTGTAATTTAATAGGTGCACAGAACAGGATCACTGCCAAGGTTTCCTGTCCTGACCAATGTGGTGGATGCTATCCACATGTGACTATACAGAAAGTTTAATTAGTTAAAGTCAATCACAGTTAAAAATTCATTTCCCCACTTGTGCCTGCACATTCCAAGCACTTAGGCCACATGTGACTAGCAGATAATGTATGAGAAAGCCCACAGATCACGGAATGTTTTCATCATTTCAGAGAGTTCTACAGACAGCGTTATTCCAGGCCCACAAGACTGAGCTGCAATGCTTCTTCACAAGGCTCTCGGTACAACTTATAGTCAGAAGTATATTTTCTCCCCATGTATCTGTCAAATTGTTTTCTTTCATTTCTTCTTGTACTCTGTGCTCATAGCCTGTGCTAAGATTCTCAGAATTGTACTGTATTATTTTTAAAAAACCTGGCATACATGTTAGCTGATCCTCACAACTTTTGAGGAAAGCAGTCAGTCTAAGGTGGTTATTTCCATTTCACGATAAGGAAAATGAGGCCCCAAGAGTTTACTTGTGAGCTGATCTTCACAATTAAAACATCCCAAATCATGAGTCTGATCTTCCTTTCTGAAAGGGCTTCCTGTCTGAAAGGGCTCCTCCTGATGTCTTCCCAATCTGTAGTAATGACTGATATATTCTTCTGGTTGCTCAAGACAAAAACTTTGGATCCATCCTTGACTCTTTTCTTCCAGACTTTACCTCATTATCTGTCAGCAATTCCTGCTGCTGCTGCTAAGTCACGTCAGTAGTGTCCGACTCTGTGGGGGACCCCACAGAAGACAGCCCACCAGGCTCCCATCCCTGGGATTCTCCAGGCAAGAGTACTGGAGTGGGTTGCCATTTTCTTCTCCAGTGCGTGACAGTGAAAAGTGCAAGTGAAGTTGCTCAGTCAAGTCCAACCCACCAGGCTCCTCCGTCCATGGGATTTCCCAGGCAAGAGTACTGGAGTGGGTTGCCATTGCCCCCTCCATCAGCAATTCCTACTACTTCTTCAAACAAAATTTCCTCACTTTCACCACCCCAACAGCTGCCATCATGGTCCAAGCTACCATCATCCTTGTTTGAATTACTGTAATGGTCTCCTAGCTAGTAGACCCACTTCTGCCCTAATTCTCCTAGAAATCCAACAGACTAGCAGAGTATATGTTGTTAACAGGTGGATCAGACAATGTGATTCCTTTGTTCTAAACTCTCCAGTGGCCTCCCATCTCAGGATAAGTTCCAAAGTGTTCACTATGACCCAACAGTCTGAAAAGTTATGGCTAGAGCCCAGCCTTACCCCCTCTCTTGGCCGTGTTCTCTCCTCCAGCCACAATGATCTTCTTGCTGTTTCACCAGCCCTAGAACCTCTGAATGTGTTTGCCAGTGCTTTTCTGCCAACGCTTCACTGGTAATCATCTTGTTGGTGATACTCTCAGGCCACTGGAGCTGAAGTTTCAACACTCTGCCCAAACATTTCATAGCTCCTTCGCTGTTATATGTATTTTTTCTCCTTAGCACTTACCACTATTTTACTATGTATTTTACTTATTTATCTTATTTATTTTCAAATTCACTCACTGGAATATTAATTTCATGAAAGATAGTTCAAAGAATACAAACTTTCAGTCATACACAAATTCTTTCAGAGAACAGAATAAAAAGAAAATCCTCCTTGACTCATTTTACCAGGACAGCATAACCTTACAACAACAAAGCTCAACAAAGGATGTTAGAAGAAAGATAAAAATACAAGTAAATCTCACTCATGAAAAAAAATGGAAAAATCCTGAAAAAAATATTAATAAAGGCAGCATATATAGAATAGACAATTCCAGAAATACCAGGATGATATAACATATGAAAATTAACATATATTTTTGCATTGATAAAAGAAGAATAAGATCATCTCAAGAAGAAATGTATAAGATCATTGTAATGATGCAAAAAGTGTTTGAGAAAACTCAACACTCATTCATGGTAAAAATTCTTAGCATGTTAGGATAAAACTTCCTCAGTTTCACTTAAGGTGAAACGTTTAGCACTCTCCTTTTGCTGTCTTTACAATATTGACTCTTCTAATCCATAAACATGGAGCAGTTATCCATTTATTAGGAATTCTTTAATGTCTCTAAATAAAGTTTCCTATGTCCCCCCTGGAGGTCTCATCATGCTTTGTTTTATTCTGGGAGTAGCAATGACAGTCAGCAGGATTTTCTCATTCCTGATATGTACTATATATAGACTCCATTTATATAACCTACAAAAATAGGCAAAACTACACCATAGTGTCCAGGGGGTGTACACAGAGGACATAAAACAAAAAATAAAAGCTTAGCATTTATTACCAAAAAGGTCAATAAAGCAGCTCCTTCCCAGAGTACTGTGCATGGAAGTGGGAGAAGGATCACACAGTCTATTCTTGACAGAACAGTAGTGGTAAGATTGCTTGCTTTATTACTATTTGTTCTACTGAGCATTTAAAAGTGTACTTTAAAGAGTTATATTTCAAAATAAAGCAAACATCAAAGATTTCTAAATAAAATTTAAAAGAATTTGCCCATGAAAATGTCTGGGACCTATGCCTGTAATGGGTTATTTCTTGGTTTATATTTCCCCGCCCATAACTGTCAAGCTACTCAAACATACTAAGTCTAGTCATCATTTATATCTTCCCAGAAAACTGTGTATTTCATATTCTTTTTTTTAATTTAAATTTATTTATTTTAATTGGAGGCTAATTACTTTACAATATTGTATTGGTTTTGCCATACATCAACATGAATCTGACACAGGTGTACACATGTTCCTCATCCTGAACCCCCTTCCCACCTCCCTCCCCGTACCATCCCTCTGGGTCGTCCCAGTGCACCAGCCCCAAGAATCCTGTATCATGCATCGAAGCTGAACTGGTTTCAATGCCATTCTCCCAAATCATCCTACCCTCTCCCTCTCCCACTGAGTCCAAAAGACTGTTCAATACATCTGTGTCTCTTTTGCTGTCTCGCATATAGGGTTATCGTTACCATCTTTCTAAATTCCATATATATGCGTTAGTATACTGTATTGGTGTTTCTCTATTTTATTATTATTCTTTTGTTATAATACTCAAATTCATTTTTCTTGGTCTACCAAAGAATCTAGATGTGTTTATTCTATTTTCATCTTATTAGTGATTATCTTTAAAATTACTATAATACCTGAATTATGTCTCCTCCTGCCTCAAATAAATGCAACTATATTAACTGACTGATTTAGAAGATGAGGTATTTAGCACATGTTTATTTACTCCCTCCTTCTTTCCTTATTTTAAAACAAGATTACAAATATTTTCTATTTCTTAGGTCATTTCAAATAGAATTGAGAAGAGAAGCTAGTTAACTTATTCATAAAAACTGCAGTCTTAAACTATATGGTCTAAGCATGAAACCAGAGGAAGAACTGTTTTGTTATCAGGGAGTCCATAATTTTAAAACTGATTCACAACAGGTTATTATAGATTAGGGACATTTATCCCTTAGTGTGAACACTGAAAACAACTCTGCAGCTTACATTTTAAAATACTCTATAGTTTTTGAAGAAATCTGGATTCTCTTTCTTCATATAAATCAAACCAAGTAAATAGACAGCTCACAAAAGAAACAGAAAAACTGTAAGTAAACAGGAACAATAGGCAACCTCAGTAATAATCAACAGATGCAAAGTAACACAATGAAGTATTTCACCTGTGAAGTGAAGTGAAGTCACTCAGTCATGTCCGACTCTTTGCAACCCCGTGGACTGTAGCCCACCAGGCTCCTCCATCCATGGGATTCTCCAGGCAAGAATACTGGAGTGGGTTGCCATTTCCTTCTCCAGGGGAATCTTCCCAACCCAGGGATCAAACCCAGGTCTCCCGCATTGCAGGCAGACACTTTAACCTCTGAGCCACCAGGGAATCAACAAGGATTTTTTCCAAATATTTAGTTTTAGAAAGGAAGCACAAAAATAGACACTCCTCTTACACTGGAAGCAGTAATTCAAATTTGGAGAAACTCTGAAAGATCATTTAACAATATGTATCAAAATTCTTTAAAATATGCACTGCCTATTACAACCAAGAAGAAGAACGAAGATTATTTTGCAAAAATATGCTTTCCATAGCAGATCTCTCTTTTAAGACACTGAGAAATGGAAATTACCTATAGTTCTAAAAGTGAGAAGTCTAAATGATAATTTTTTTTTTTAACTAAGTTTGCTGTTGTTCAGTTGCTAAGTCATGTCCAACTCTTTGCGACCCCATGGACTGCAGAACAGGAAGCCAGGCTTCTCTGTCCTTCACCGTCTCCTGGAGTTTCCTCAAACTCATGTCCACTGGGGCTTCCCTGGTGGCTCAGCCGGAAACGAATCCCCCTGCAATGCAGAAGACCTCAGTTCAATCCCTGGGTTGGGAAGATCTCCTGGAGAAGGGAAAGGCTACCCACTCCAGTATTCTGGCCTGGAGAATGCCATGGACTGCATATTCCATGGGGCTGCAGAGTTGGAGCAACTTTCACTTTCTTCCACATTCATGTCTATTGAGTTGGTGATGCCATCCAACCATCTCATCCTCTGTTGTTCCTTTCTCCTCCTGCCCTTAATCTTTCCCAGCATCAGGCTCTAAAAAGAATTATTACATAGAAAAAAAATTGGCTTTGATCAAAGAGAGGTCTCTTCTTTGCCTTTGGCTTCTAGGAAGTCATCTATGCCACACCTACATAGCTAACAGTTATGTCTTATAGTGGGGGCTATTCAAAACCAACCCTGTGATTTAGGGTGAAGCCTTTGGGTCACAGGGTATTAGTCAGTCCAGAAGCTGAGATCAACCATGTCGATCCATGGTTGGATCAACCGTGACTCATCAATCAATCATGCCTCCAGAATAGAGCCCTAATAAAATCCCTCAATATGGGAACGAGGGTGCTGAGCATCCTGGTAAGCACACATCTATGTAGGGGTGGGGGTACCAAGCTTCACTCTTTGGAAGCATCCCAGGCACCGTCGTTCCTTTGGCTGAATTATTGATCTGCATCCTTTTTCCGTAATAATCCATCACTGTGAGTAAAATAGAGTTCAGTGAGTTCTGTGAGGCCTTTAACTAATTATGAAACATGAGGATGGATTTGGGAACCCCCAGAACTTGAAGTTGGTTTCAGAAGTCTTCAGCAGACTTGGAAGCCTAGAGGACTATGCATTCAAACCTTATAATTTAGCTATATGATCTAATGTTTATAAATGCATGCATGCTCAGTTGTAGTCAACTCTTTGCAACCCACTGGCTCCTCTCTCCATGGAATTTCCCAGGCAAGAATACTGGAGTAAGTTGCCATTTCCTACTCCAAGGGAACCTAACCCAGGGATCAAATCACTATTATATTTTCAGGTATTTATATATATATGTCTAGAAGTAGATTTCCCAAAATATTAGCATTACTTCTGTCTGAATGCTGACATACTATTACTGTGATGACTGTTCCTTTCTAGGTTTTGCTGATTTGCAGGGTGGGGTGGCAGTGGGGGGCTGTGTTACATAGCATGAGAGATTTCAGTTCCTCAACCAGAGATCAAACCTGTGTTCCCTGCATTGGGAGCACGGAGTCGTAACCACTGGACTACCAGGGAAGTCCCTGCTGATTTTTTACAACAAATATTTATTTTGTTTGTAATTAAAAGATAAATATTTTTAAATTATTATACAGTAAATCCATGAATCTAAAAACAAAAAGAAATCACAATTAATCTTACTTGTTAAAGCCATCCTTTGGGGGACCTGCAGCATACACTTTTATCTGGAGTGGTAAACTGTGCATGTTAGTTTTTATAACAGTTTCATAACATTTAATAAAGAATAAACAATAAGATTTCAATAGTACAGCTGTCAATGGTACATAATCATTCCACTCAGGAACAAATGTCTTTTCTAAACACTAGAAATAAGCAGCAACAACAACACAACAGGAATAAGAAAAGATACAGGAGGAAATCAGGAGTGCAAGATTCAGCTTTCCTTCAATGCTGATTTTTCCCATCTGCCTGCTTTATACATATAATGTAGGGAGTATGCTGCAGAAAGATAGACTACTGGAATAGATGTGGACAAGGTTACAGAACCAGAGGGAAAACAGACCAGAGAAAAATGGCCTCAGCTGTATTTTCCATTAGCTACAATTTTATTCCTAATGGAGACATGTTTGGAATTCTGGACAATATAAGTGAGTTGGTTCAAAAATCAATAACGTCAAGCTGACACCATAGAACATACGAAAATGTTTCCTTAATGGAACAAAAAAAAGAAGCCCGAGGAAACAGGAGGGGCCCAGGACCAGCACATACCTTCTAAAGCCAAGTCCACGACAGGTGGTCCCAAGGTCTTAAATTTAAAGAAAAGGCAAAATCACCCGCATGTCCGCCTCATGTGATAATCAATTACCTAATGTACGAGGCTTGAAATAAATACACTTAGTATGGATTATGTCAGCTCTTCAATTAGGAATAAATTCATGGTCGTTTCAAAAGCTGCTTTTAATGGTGTTCTTTGTGGCCACTTCTTTTCCCCCGATGCTCCTCATCATCCCACCTTAAGCTATTGGTCCCCCAATGTGAACCTCAGAAATCAATCTGCTAATGTATAATTGGTAAGGCTCCTCTGACTAACAAATGGATAATTGATTCCTTCACAAATGCTGCATCCCCATGGACACCGACTGGAAAGAATAAGAAACAGAAGATGGGGTTTCGTTTACGTTCTCCCGGAGACCCACTATTCAGCAACGGCAACGTTCACAGGGCTGCCCACGCAGCTCCATGATCTTCAGTCACGTGAGCAAGCAAGCTGCCCTCCATCACACATGTGAAAAGCACGTGTGTCCTTTCAGACTTGGGAAGAGCTCAGTTTACTGCTGATTTTCCTCTCCCCTGAGGACACACCCTGAGATAACCCAGACCTCCAGTTGGATTTAAGAAGTCTCTGCAAAATACACCTCACTGTGGGCTTTCTACACATCTACACAACAAAAGGAAGCAAAAGAAACATTTATTTTCTGGTGGACTTATTCTATGGCTAGATGGCCTAACTTAAAAAAATTATTGAAGAATAGTTGATTTACAATGCTATGTTAGTTTCTGCTGTACAGCAAAGTGATTCCATTAGACACACACACTCATATATATATGTATATATATATTTTTCATGTTCTTTTCCATTATGTTTGTATCACAAGATATTGAATATACAGCTCCCTGTATTATAGAGCAGGATCTTGTTTATCCATTTTTTATGTAATAGTTTGTATCTGCTAATTCCAAACTCCCCAATACATCCCTCTCCCACTTCCTTCCCCTTGACAACCACCAGTATATTCTCTATGCTTCTCTCTCATAGGTAAGTTCACGTGTGTCATATTTTACATTGTGGAATATGTCATATCGTGTGGTATTTGTTTTTTCTCTTTCTGACTTATTTCAGTTAGTATGCTCTCTCTAGGTTCATCCATGTTGCTGCAAATGCAGAAGGGCCTAACCTTAACTAAAAACTCTCAGACCTTCTTAGCTGCTCTTAGATTTCATCTCTAAGTTCGCTTTAAATCCTTCCAATCAAGATGGGGAATAATCAAAGAGAGGCAACACTGAAGCTGGAGAACCTGTGTGGAGCTTTCTCGAAAATCTCAGCATGCAGCTTCAATAAAAGCAAAAGAAAAGGCTTAAAGGCTCCAGTCCATTCCTTGGGAGATCCTCTCAATGTCCCTGTCACTCCTAAACACCAAGGCAACTGGCCCAGCCAATCATTACTGCCAAGAGGTCTCCTGAGACGACCAAGAACTTGCTGGGGTTGAAGCACTTGGAGGCCTTTCAGCTTCACTTTGCTTGATCACTCTGTAACAAATGAGCCTGCTGCCCACTGCTTCCTTCCAACTTTCTCTTCCCTCAGCATGAAGACCACACCCTCTCCATTGTTCAACCTACCACAATGGGCTATAAAGCACCTTTGCACAACAAACAAACCAAAAGATAAGGACTCCATGTTACTTATAGTCTGGGGACAAAAACAAAATACATTATTCTTACCTATCACATTTCAAAAATAAAAGGCTAAAAAATCATGAACCCACTGTATGTTGTTTAGGAGATACAAATATAGTATGTTTTCCTTTAAGAAAATGAGGGAGGAAGAGAAACCATCAAAAAACTTTAAATCTTAAGTGCACACATATGACAAAGGCTAGGGCAAGAGACTGAAAAAACTCCTAGAAGAAATGAAGTTTGACTTCGAAGCAATAATAAATTCTGGATATGTAACAAACAGGATTCCAGGTGATGCTAGTGGCAAAGAATAAGCCTGCCAATGCATGAGACTTAAGAGACATGGGTTTGATCCCTGGGTGAGTAAGATCCCCTGGAGGAAGGCATGGCAATCCACTCCAGTACTCTTGCCTGGAGAACTCCATGGACAGAGAAGCCTGGTGGTCTACAGTCCAAGGGTTTTTAAGAGTCAGACATGACTGAAGTGACTTAGTATCCATGTTATAAAATTTAAATGAAATAAAGGAAGATCTTAAAAATCTTTAACAACAAAAACAAAAGAGTAACAATAATGACTAAACATACAATAAAACACAGGTTCAGGACTGAAACAAAATAATGCAAAAATAAACACTAAAATAAGAGATAAAGACTAGGAGACTAGAAATTTCAGTTACCATCAGGAATTTAAATTATCGAATTAATTACCAGAAAGTTAGATGATGACCTTCATTTAAATGGTAAACTTAATGCTTTTCACACCAGGGGCAGATAATGAACAGCACAGCACCTATACATTCTCTGGTCCAGTTCACCAGCCTTATCCTTCACAGGTGCACATTAGTTTCTTAGGTGACTCTCCTCTCCTGTCACTGAATAGCTGAGTCACCACTGTGTTGTCAGTGACTTCTCTTCCTGTCCCCTGTTTCCATTAGGAAGCAAGGGAAGATATTTAAAGTTGGAGGCATATAGATTCTTAGATAAGTACACTTAGAACTGAATTATGATAACCACCTAAGAAGAGTCCAGAACTTGTCTACAAAATACAAGAGTAACAGTGTTACTGTTTTTTTTTTTTTTTTGAGTATTATATATTTAAATTTGATCACAATCATTCACCAATGAAAAAAGCTTGGCTCACTGCCTTATTTGTACCTCTGTTCCATTTCTCACAGGCATGGATGTGGGAAATATCACATGCTGGGCTGCCATTTATGCCAGCTGATGAGCAAAGGAAGACCCTCAAAAGAAACCAATCATGTAAGGTATATTAAAAAAGTGACTGTCTACTCCCTTCAACTCCTTAAGCTGATTCATTCACTAACCCAGGAAAGGGGTTTTTGCCTGAACGCTGCCACCAAAGCTGCTTATGGCAAGGTCACCAACACAGACCCGGCTTTCAAAGTCAGTGGATGTCGTTCGGTCCTCATGACTTTCTGGCATCTGCAACTCACCTCCATTGGCTTCCATATATACCCTCTTCTCGTTTCTGTTTTGCCTTTCTGATCACAACTTTCAGTCATGCTCCCTGGCTATAGTTCCTCTTTAGTGTCTGTCTTCACCTCTCTCCAGTCTCCCTTTAGAGTGGTAGACTCAAACTCAACAACTACGCTCAGCTGAATGTCAACCAACCATCTGCAGAACCATGGCCGCATTCTGTATCTCAGTTTCACCAAATGACCCTCAGCCTACTAGTCATCCAAGACCAATCCTTCTCCCTCACACCCCACAGGAGCAACTGAAAATGACTAAGTCCTCTCCTTCTACCTCTCTCGATCAGACCATGCCTGCTTCACAACAATAACTCACTTTGTTGTCTGCCTCCAGCACTTAACTTGAGCTCCCAGAGAGCAGAAATTTACTTTATTTACTTATTTATTTTTGGCCACAGCACATGGCTTGTGGGATCTTAGTTCCCCAACCAGAATTTGAACCTGGAACCTCATACAGAGTCCTAACCATTGGACTGCCAGGGAATTCCCACAGAAATCTACTTTAAGCCCAGCAGCTGGCACAGAAGAACTTGATGATGCTGCCAAAAGAATAAGAACCCCAGTCTTTCCAAGTGTGAGGCTCTGAACCAGAAAATAGGTTAAATAAACAAACAAATGCTCTGTAGGAAGAAAACTAATTAAGAGCAGAATAGATAAAAACTCAAAACAATTTTGCTATAATGTTACTTTCCTAAGAATAAGAGAAGTTTTAAAGAACAGTAAAGCCTCAAAGTAAGTTCAACGGGAAGTCAAGTTCTACTGCACCCCTGCTCTTTCAAGATCTGAGGTTTTCAATATTCAACATCAGACTTTAAAAGCTGAAGAGAAGCTGATGGCTTACATATAACAGTCACTTCCTCATGGTATCTACTATATTTCATAGTTGAAATGACTATACAAGAACTGTGTCTTCTTCTTAAGTCTTAACAATAGCCCTACCTCTCTAAGATTTAATATCTACGTTAGAGGTTCTTGAAATGATATTTCAGTTTTTATAGAAACTGCTTTTTCTGCAGATGAGGGGCAATGCTTTATTTATCAGTAGCAATTCATTCCAATTTGAGAAAAAGTCATTTATTTTCTACTCTGAATATACAGAAGGGATGGTGATAAAATGTAGCATAGCTGCATATAAGTTACATTGAAAATTTTGCATAATAATGTCACTGGAATACCCCTTATTCCACAGCTACTGATCATCTTTTATAAATTTATACCTTCAAAAATAAATCCCTTTTCATAGAAATAGAAAAAACATTCCTAAAATTCAAATGGAATCACAAGAGACCCTGAATAATCAAAACAATCTGGAGAAAGAAATGGAGACATCACACTTCCTGACTCCAAAGTGAAAATCATGCCCACCTCTTTGTGATCCCATGGACTATACAGTCCATGGATTCTCCAGGCAAGAATACTGGAGTGGGTAACCATTCCATTCTCTGGGGGAATCTTCTCAACCCAGGGAACACACCCAGGTCTCCCACATTGCAGGTGGACTCTTTACCAGCTGAGCCACCAGGGAAGTCCACTTCAAACTGTATTACAAACCCACAGTAATCAGAACAGTAGAATTACTGGCATAAAAACAGACACACAGACCAATGGAAAAGATGTAATAAATCCACATCCATAAAGTTACCTAATATTTGATAAGGAAGCCAAAAATATTTAATGGGGAAAGGATACTACCCTCAGTAAATGGTAGGAAAACTGGATACTCACATGTAAAAGAATGAAACTGGACTCTTATATACACTCACAAAAATTAACCTAAAAATGGATTAAGAACTTAAGGATAATATCTGAAGCTGTGAAACTCTTAGAAGAAAATAACGCAGAAAAGCTCCTTGACATTGGTCTTTGCAATGATTTTTTGGATAAGACACCAAAGGCACAAGGAACAAAGTCAAAAGTCAACAAGGGGGACTACATCAAACTAAAAAGCTCCTGTGCAGCAAAAGAGAAAGTAAACAAAATGAAAGATGGCCTAAAGGATGGAATAAAATATCTGCAAACTAAATATCTGACAAGGAGTTCATATGTAAAATATATAAAGAACTCATAAAATAACTCTGGGGGGAAAAATCTGATTAAAAAATGGGCAGAAGCCTTGAACAGACATTTCTCCAAATAAGATATACAAATGACTAACAGTACTAGAAAAGGTGCTCAACAATTCTAGTCATCAGGGAAATGCAAATAAAAACCACAATGAGCTGTATCACTTCACAGCTGTTAAAATGACTATTATCAAAAAGATCACAAATAACAAATGTTAGTTAGGATGTGGAGAAAAGAGAGCCCTGAAGCACAGCTGGTGGGAATGCAAATCTGTACAGCCAGTCAGGAAAACTGTGGAGATTCCTCAAAAAATTAAAAATAGAACCACCATAAAATCCAGCAATATCACTTCTATATATATCAAGGAAATGAAATAAGGATCTCAAAGAGAATAATCTTTGCACCTGCATATTCATTTCAGCATTATTCACAACAGCCAAGATGGCAACAACCTAGATGACTGCCAACAAATAAATGAATGAAGAAAATGTGATGTGTATCTATATATAATATTATTTAACCATAAAAAAAGCCATTTGCAGCACCATGGAAGGATTTTCTCGTTATTACGCTTAGTGAAATAAGTCAGAAAGACAAAGATAAAAACTCATACATGGAATCTAAAAACAATGAACTCACAGAAATAGAATAAAACAGTGGTTGCAGGGGCCAGTGGGTAGGAAAATGTGGAAATGTTAGTCAAAGGGTATAAACTTTTAGTTACAAGATAAGTTAGTTCTGGGGATCTCATGTACAGCATGGTGACTGCGGGTAACAATATTGCATTATACACTTGAAAATTGCTGTGAGAATAGTGCTTTAATGTTCTCCTCATGACAAGGACAACAAAACAGCAATGAAGTGAGGTGAAGGATGTGTTAACTAATCTTACTGCGGTAACACTTCACAACACACATAGGTATCAAGTCATATATCAAAGCATAACATGGTACACTTTAAATTTATGTATTAAGTCAATTATGTCTCAATGAAGTAGAGGGAATGAAATAAAGCTATATCATATGATATCATATGTGGGATTTAAATATATATGTGTTAATATATAAAAATATAGATTATATATATTTATATATTATTATATATTGATAAAAAATATATATTGATATATATTGTTACCCTGCTTATTTAACTTCTGTGCAGAGTACATCATGAGAAATGCTGGGCTGGATGAAGCATAAGCTGGAATCAAGATTGCCGGGAGAAATATCAACAACCTCAGATATGCAGATGACACCACCCTTATGGCAGAAAGCGAAGAGAAACTAAAGAGCCTCTTGATGAAAGTGAAAGAGGAGAGTGGAAAAGTTGGCTTAAAGCTCAACATTCAGAAAACGAAGATCATGGCATCTGGTCCCATCACTTCATGGCAAATAGATGGGGAAACAGTGGAAACAGTGAAAGACTTTATTTTTCTGGGCTCCAAAATCATTGCAGATGGTGACTGCAGCCATGAAATTAAAAGACGCTTGCTCCTTGGAAGGAAAGCTATGACCAACCTAGATAGCATATTAAAAAGCAGAGACATTATTTTGTCCACAAAGGTCCGTCTAATCAAAGCCATGGTTTTTCCAGTAGTTATGTTTCGATGTGAGAGTTGGACTATAAAGAAAGCTGAGCACTGAAGAATTGATGCTTTTGAACTGTGGTGTTGAAGAAGACTCTTGAGAGTCCCTTGGACTGCAAGGAGATCCAACCAGTCCATGCTAAAGGAAATCAGTCCTAAATATTTATCGGAAGAACTGATGCTGAAGCTTAAGCTCCAATACTTTGGTCAACTGATGTAATACTTTTCATTGGAAAAGACCCTAATGCTGGGAAAGATTGAAGGCAGGATGAGAAGGAGACAACAGAGGATGAGAAGGTTAGATGGCATCACTGACTCGATGGACATGAGATTGAGCAAGCTCCGGGAGGTGTTGATAGACAGGGAAGCGTGGTGTGCGCAGTCCATGGGGTCCCAAAGAGTCAGACTGACCGATTGAACTGACTGATGCATACACACATACAAATGAATTTATTCAGAAAACAGAAATAGACTTAGAGACATATGAAACAAACTTAGGATCACCAAAGGGGAAAGGACAGTAGGGTAAATTAGGAGTTTGGGATTAACATACACATACTACCATATATAAAATAGGGTAAAAAAAAAACAAAACACAAGATCCTACTGTACAGCACAGGGAATTATACTCAATATTTTCCAATAACCTATAAGGGAAAAGAATCTGGAAAAGGACAGATATATATGTAAAACTGAATCACTTTGCTGTATACCTGAATCACAACACTATAAATCAACTATACCTCAATTTTTTTTTAAGTACAGCCTATTCATACAAGCAAAGCAGATTTCGAAGTGAAAACTACTTGAATAACTTACATTTTAATCAATATTGAGAGTAGAAAAACTGTATTTTAATAATATGAAACAATTACATGTCTGTTATGTTAGGTGAGGTCTGCTATACTTCTAATACAAGAGCACGAAAAGAGTTCCCAAATATCACCATTTATTGAACTACAGATGATTCCCCTCTCACAGTGACTTTGAACTTGCTGTAGTGCTTCAAGGAACTTTAGGGTTCATCACAGCTTTCCCTTGATGCTATAGAATTTATGTAAATAATGGGAAATGATGAACATATGGAAAGTCCACTGTCTACACTTATCACTGGATAGCCTCATATTCTACTGATATAACCTTTACAAGAAGAATACTGTTTGATAGGAAAAAATATATATTATCTCTAGTTCTCCACGTAAATGTAACTTCGATTCTAATGATCAAATAACCAAATTATCCTTTTAGATAATGAACTCTTTAATTTTAACTCTGATATCCTGAACATCATCCAAAAGAAATAAAAATCATCTGGGAATGAGAAATAGTTTTGAACAAGAGTTACCGTGCTTGAAAAGAATTTTGTCCATCCACTGTTATCACTGTTTTACATGAACACTTAAGGTTAAATTCTCTGCATTAATAAGACTGCTGATAAATCAGTCCTGCTGTTCACAAAAACATTCCTAAATTTATTTTTTCTGACCTTTGAAAAATATTCTCCAACAAGAATTCTTAACCATGTCCCCCATAAAAGCACCCTGGGTGTGCCTCAGATGCTGGCAACTTACAAGGACCATTTGCAACCTCCTCTGACCCCTCAAGGCCCACTGCTGTCCCCACCGTGTGGCGACAGATGCACGAGGCTGGCTCCCGACAGGCTCAGGGTTCACCCGCTGGACTCACAACCTCAGCACAGTGAGGGCACGAATGGCCTTGCCACTGCAGAAGACTTAACTAGATACATGTTCGTTTTCAAAATCCTAACAACCTTTAAAAGCACAGGGAGGATTTGGAAGGGATTGCCTCTTAAGAAGCGGGCACACTGCTGATTCCTAGAGCTGTTTTCCTTTTGTTAAACTTCATCTTCTGCCCGTGCCAGCCACATTCCCTGCCACAAGACTAGGAGGAGGCTGGCTTGCACACACCATGGAACCAAGACAGAGAGTCACGATCTTGGCACCAATTAAAACATAACTTTGATAAAAGGCAAAAACAGCCTTTCGGTCCGCATTTCTCTTAGTTCACCTGCAAGGGACTGTCCTAGATGTCAGGGACATGCTGTGAACAGGCTAAATGGGATCCTTGCCCTTAGGAAGCTGGCAAATCACTGAAACACTATTCATGTTTATACGGGGACCTTCTGGGAACACAACAAAGCCGCAGTGGTCCCTAACAGTGAGAGGGACAAGCAGCACACTGGAGCCGGAGCCTGTCTTCCCCAGAGCATGCGATGCCCCTGTGCTTAACACTTGAGAGCAGACACCTCGGAGCAGTCTTCCTGTGATGACTTGCCTGGCTGTCTACAATACTAAATGTCACACATGAGGGAGGAAATCTTTAGCAGAACCTTCTAGGTAAATTGGTCTCAGCAACAGCAGAAGGAGCCAGCAGTTTCTTTTGCTGGTATTTGTACCAGACACTATGCTGAGTTGTGATGCCACCATGAAAACAATCTGTTTTACTGGAAAACCATTACTGAAGGAACTTTTGCTTATATTTTACCAGACACTGTGCTGGGTTGTGATGCCATCATAAAAACAATCTGTTTTACTGGAAAGCCACTATTGAAGGAATTAACATCTGTTATGTATATAAATGACCTGAAAAGAAATACAACTGATAGCTTTCAAATAGCGAAATATAATGTGTGAAGTGTGTCTTAACCTGAGTCAAGAGTTTTCTTGTTTATATATGTTCCCAATAAAGATACAAAGGAAGGAGCGATAGAAAAAGGAAAGCACGGACTTCTCTGGTGGTCCAGCAGTTAAGACTCTGCTTCCATTGAAGTGGGTGTAAGTTCAATACTGGTCAGGGAAAGGAAGATCCCACATGTCGCATGATGTGGCCAAAAAAATAAAATAAACCTTAAATTTAAAAGAAAGAAAAGAAAAAGGAAAGCAGGGGGAATTCCCTGGTAGCCTAATGGTTGGCTTCCAGGCTTTCACTGTTGTGTCCCAAGGTTCAGTCTCTGGTTGGGGAGCTGACATCTCACAAGCCCCACTGTGCAGCCAAAAAAGAAAAGAAAAAAGGAAAGCAGAGTCATGAGAGACATGCAAAGTCATCAGTTTAGTGTAAGGGTAAAATGCAAAACGACAACTCACTAATAAATGCATTTCACAAAAGAGCAACTGGTATCAGCAAAACCTTTACGTAATACATAGAGTTAAACAACAAACAAGGCCTGCCTTCAAGGTGTTTGTGTATGCAGTCTGGGACCACAGCGCTTCGCACACGCCTCTGATTTACAATTTAACACCTCAGATTACAGATGGTTGTTTATGTAACTAGTTCCACAACTGATTCAACCTGAGAATAGGGGCTGTGTTTTATAATTCTTTATACCCCTTGCACATCCTTACAGAATGCTGGCTCGGAATAAGAAGCCATCATTGAATGAATATGAAGGACGGACTCCTCTGAGTGGGGTCATCAGAAAGGTGTCACAGAGAGGGAAGGACACTAAGCATTTCCACAAAGACAGGAAAGCACATTCCAGCGAGAGCCAAAGGGCAGTGTGGATACAGTGCAGGCCATGACGCGGGAGAACGTAGCTCAGACAGCAGAAGGCCTGGCGGCCTCAGGGAGAGCTCTGTTTTATTCCCAGGCATCGAAGAGCCACAGGAGTATTTTCAGGAAGGGGAATGACAAACTCTCAGCTCTCCTCTGAGACGATTACTTGGGCCACTGTGCAAAGGAGGGATTAGGGGAGACGTGGGGTGTCTAGGGCAGATCAGTGGAATTTCACTACAAATTACTCAAGTGAGATTCAGTAATGACTTAAACAAGGGTGGTGGTGATATAAAGAGCCAGCAAGAGTACGAGCTCTGAGCAGCATCCAGGGGCTATACAGGGAAAGATGGGAGGCAGATGATGGAAGATAAATGTCACAGAGACAGAAGTAAACAGCGAGGAGGAGCAGAGATGAAGCCTTCTGAAGGGATGCTCTTCATCAGGGGCCAGGAAAAGCCCAGTCTTTGCAGGTAGTTGAAGACTAGCTTTGTGTCAGAAACAGTGTGTGCCTTAGTGACTTAGTCATGTCCAACTCTCTGCAACCCCATGGAATGGGTCCCACCAGGCTCCTCTGTCCATGGAATTCTCCAGGCAAGAATACAGGAGTGGGTAGCCATTCCCTTCTCCAGGGGATCTTCCCAACCCAGGGATCAAACCCAGGTCTCCTCCACTGCAAGTAGATTCTTTACTGTCTGAGCCACCAGGGAAACCCGGCAGTAATATTTAGATTCAACGAGAAACTTAACATTGTCTGGCCCACTAGAGGGCTTCCCAGGTGGTGCCAGTGGTAAAGAACCTGCCTGCCAATGAAGGAGACATAGAAGACGCGGGTTCGATCCCTGGGTCGGGAAGATCCCCTCTGGGAAAGCATGGCAATCCACTCGAGTATTCTTGCCTAGAGAATCCCAACGACACCACTGATAAACAAGGACTTATGAGGGATACATGGTCTAATTAAAAAGTAGGACCTTGCTGAAGGAAGTTAAGTGCTATCAGCTCAGGGAGCCAGGACTCAGCAGAGAAGGCACAGTGCAGCCCCTTCAATAAGAAACCACACGGAAGACAGCCCAACTTGCTAAATTATCTCAAATAATAACTTAGGTTAGGAATAAACACTGATGTTTGACCATCCAAATACGTTTGACAGGCAGGTGATGAATACAGTGTCCTCCACTGCTGGCCATATGCCCAAGATTCCCAGCCTACAGGGTTCAACACTATGATTTCAAAATACAAAATTCCATTTTTTCCCAGAGAACACTGCCCCAGAGCATATAATACATTTTTCTGTAAGAGTTAAGGCAACAAAAATGGGGCTGTCACCTCTAAGTCCACATACAGTAAGCCCCCTACACACGAAACTTCAAGTTGTGCACTTTCAAAGATGTGGACATGCCCCTGTATGCCAGCTGTTGTGCTGTACCACTGTACTTTTCAAGGTACTCTACTGTAAGAGTTAAAATGTTTTTTGTGTTTGTTTTCGATGTATTACTTGTGTGAAAAGTATTATAAACCTATCACAATCCAGCACTATGTAGCCAATTGTGTCAGTTAGGAACCTAAGTTAATTTTGTTGGACTTACGAATGCACTCTTGAAACAGAACTCAATCACGTGTAGTGGAGTTACTGTAACTAGAAAAGGAATAATAAGCATATCACTAGTCTTTAAAATTAAGTCTGAAAGGGTTAACCCTTAGATTGTCCAGGTCCTAAGAGTCTGCTATGTCACTGCTAGTCCATCTATGAGCAGAAACTTAATTAACAAAACCTGCTCAAGAAAGGTGAACACAATGCAAACTCATGATGGCTACAGAGCTATCTGAACATCTATCTCAGCAGGTATCTTTACTTAATTTCTCCATATCAAGTCAATGAAACCATCAATGATAAAGGAAAAGCCTGCCAGGAGTACAAATGTTCTTATTCTTCTCACTTCTATTTGTGACTTAATAACAGCACAGGGATGCTAATGCATTCTCTTTATCTAAAACCAATCTCTGAGAAAATAAAGCCTTTGTGTTTCCACAGGTTGGGGGGGAAAAAAATCACTTATCCCAAAAGGGCAGTACAAATAGTTTAAATGACTGAGACTAAGTTATTAACCAAACAGAAAATGCCCAAGTTCCTTTTCAGGCATAAGATGAAGAAAGACCATTTAAAACTTCACAAATTCACCTCTACTTTTACCACAGAAATTATTGTTCTAATGCTCTCTGGTGTACAATCACTACTTTATCAATTCTCCATTAAGTCATCTCCCAAGTAGACTGTCATCTCTCAACAGTTCTTGAAAGAAGCATCTTGGCGACCACATTGCAATGTCTCTACACTGAAAAGAAACTCCTGAAGTCAACTCACTAGAGCTGCACTGGGATCCATTTGCAGAACCAAGTTACGTAAGTAAACATGTTCTTAAAACTTCAAAGTAGTAAGCCTACTTGAGCCCAGTGATAAAAGATGCCTGCTCCCCAAGTAAAAAAGGGATCTGACAGAGCAAGAAGCAAAGTAGTGGAGAAGAGCAAAAGTGTCTTCCCTTCTTTCTCTTTTTTTTTTCTTCCTGACTCCCTCACTCCTTCCCTTCCTCCCTCTCTCCCATGTTTGCCTGTTCTCCAGAACAGAATGAAAGCCAACCATACAAATGAATTCAAAAGTAACAGCTCTCCTTCAGAAAGTGTAGTAAATGCCATGCACTCAGTCTCTTGACTTGACCCCATTCCTCCTAAGGGCTATCAGTGACTGATCCTCACACTACATATTTTACAATACATTATTTTACAAAAAATCTTTAAAATAGTCACTTAAGTCAGGGGAGTGACTATACTCTACATTTTATAAAGAAAGTGAAGGAATGGTAAAATAACCCACTCAAGCTAATGAAAGATTTGCAAGTTATTAAATTTGACTTGTTCATGACTTCTGATTTTGAGACATCACATGAGTTGCCCAGATCAATGCTGTTATTTCTGCTTGACAACAATGAACTTTTTAATTACGAATCAATTTAGAAGTTTACATACATACTGACAAACTATAGGAAATAACAATTCTCAAAAGACTACATGGCCTCATTAGTAAAGAAAAATATATATGTACACCTGAGATCAATTAATTTCCATTCTCTAGAAATTTAAGTGGCAGAGAATGTTTGAATGATGACAGTCAATGCAACTTGATGAGATATACCAACATATTCTCAGCCATTGCCAGTGGGAATGTAATTTGGTACAACCTAAGTTCAGTGAAATACTCAACAAATCTTAAAAATGTTCATAGTATATATAGCACAGGAAACTCTACTCAATACTCTGTAATAACCTACATGGGAAAAGAATCTAAAGAATGACTATATGTAGATGTAAAACTGATTTACTTTGCTGCATACCAGAAACTAATACAGCACTGCAAATAAACTATTTGTTGTTGTTGTCTAGTCGCTAAGTCATGTCCAACTTTTGCAACCCCATGGACTGTAGCCCAACAGACTCCACTGTCCATGGGATTTCCCAGACAAGAATATTGGAGTGGGTTACTACTTCTTCACCGAAGGATCTTCCCAACCCAGGGATCAAACCTGCATCTCCTGCTTGGCAGGCGGATTCTTTACCACTGAGTCACACGGGAAGCCCCAAACTCAACTACAATTCAGTAAAATTACTATTTAAAAGATGTTCATAGTGTCTGCTCTGGTGATTTCATCTCAAACGATTTGGTCAAAGGAAAGAATCAGTCACAAGATTCTCCAGCCCACCTAAGAATGTTTATCCCTCTCTCTCTCCTAGATTTAGCATCGTTCTTTAGGTGTATAGGGCACTGAAAAGTTGGCTCCAGGCAGTTTTACATCTGCTTTTCTTTTTTAATTGAGAAACACATTCTATATGATTAGAATGCAATTTAGCCAACCCTTCCCCTCTCCCAATTCCCACTTTCAACTCAGTTCAGTTCAGTCACTCAGTCGTGTCCGACTCTTTGCGACCCCATGAATCGTAGCACGCCAGCCCTCCCTATCCATCACCAACTCCCAGAGTTCACTCAGACTCACGTCCATCGAGTCAGTGATGCCATCCAGCCATCTCATCCTCTGTTGTCCCCTTCTCCTCCTGACCCCAATCCCTCCCAGCATCAGAGTCTTTTCCAATGAGTCAACTCTTCGCATGAGGTGGCCAAAGTACTGGAGTTTCAGCTTTAGCATCATTCCTTCCAAAGAAATCCCAGGGCTGATCTCCTTCAGAATGGACTGGTTGGATCTCCTTGCAGTCCAAGGGACTCTCAAGTGTCTTCTCCAACACCACAGTTCAAAAGCATCAATTCTTCGAGGCCTAGCCTAAACAACCAATAGAGACTAATTCAGGTAGAAGAATACAACCCAACCAGACTCGTCAAAGTCCTTCCTGGTAGGTTTTACCCATAGTCACTGATGGAGTCCTACCTTGTTTATGAGGATTATAGTTCTGAGGCATCATCAGTCTTGAACTGTGGGCTGACCATGGTACCCACCAGACCAAAAAGAACCTATCCCAGAAGTGAACATTGCTCTAAGGTGCTCTGCAGATCCCAAAGACCCACTTCAGCCCCACTTGACTTACAAGAGAGCCAGTAAATCCCATGGACAGTTAAGCCTGGCTGAGATGGATTTCTGTCACTAAGCAACCCGATTTCCCTGACTAATATATTAACTTTTATACACTACAGTAAAATGCAGTCAAATGTTAAGACTACCTAACGGTATTTAATTATCTCCCTCTGAGATGAAACTCAATTCCTCCAGAAAATCGAATGAAATTCTGGAACTTTCAGCTAACAAGGCAGATGTACCCAAACGAGATATTCGGTACAGAATTTCCTCATTTCATTATTTCAAACAAACCCATTTTTTTCTGTCTAAAATAGAGCACCCATGCTATGGGGGAACCTAAAACAAATCCTAACTTATTCAGTTATTCCATTCTGAGTTAGTGTATCATTTCTATAAAAGGCAGAGCTCGCCCTAAAAGGGATTTCAGTTCAGTTCAGTCGCTCAGTCGTGTCCGACTCTTTGCGACCCCATGAATCACAGCACGCCAGGCCTCCCTGTTCATCACCATCTCCCGGAGTTCACTCAGACTCACGTCCATTGAGTCCGTGATGCCATCCAGCCATCTCATCCTCGGTCGTCCCCTTCTCCTCCTGCCCCCAACCCCCCCCAGCATCAGAGTCTTTTCCAATGAGTCAACTCTTCGCATGAGGTGGCCAAATTACTGGAGTTTCAGCTTTAGCATCATTCCTTCCAAAGAAATCCCAGGGTTGATCTTCAAAATGGACTGGTTGGATCTCCTTGCAGTCCAAGGGACTCTCAAGAGTCTTTTCCAACACCACAGTTCAAAAGCATCAATTCTTCGGTGCTCAACCTTCTTCACAGTCCAACTCTCACATCCACACATGACCACAGGAAAAACCGTAGCCTTAACTAGACGGACCTTAGTCAGCAAAGTAATGTCTCTGCCTTTGAATATACTATCTAGGTTGGTCATAACTTTTCTTCCAAGGAGTAAGCATCTTTTAATTTCACGGCTGCAGTCACCATCTGCAGTGATTTTGGAGCCCAAAAAAATAAAGTCTGACACTGTTTCCACTGTTTCCCCATCTATTTGCCATCAAGAGATGGGACTGGATGCCATGATCTTCGTTTTCTGAGCTTTAGGCCAACTTTTTTGCTCTCCTCTTTCACTTTCATCAAGAGGCTTTTGAGTTCCTCTTCACTTTCTGCCATAAGGGTGGTGTCATCTGCATATCTGAGGTTACTGATATTTTTCCCGACAATCGATTCCAGCTTGTGTTTCTTCCAGTCCAGCGTTTCTCATGATGTGCTCTGCATAGAAGTTAAATAAGCAGGGTGACAATATACAGCTTTGACGCACTCCTTTTCCTATTTGGAACCAGTCTGTTGTTCCATGTCCAGTTCTAACTGTTGCTTCCTGACCTGCATACAGATTTCTCAAGAGGTAGGTCAGGTAGTCTGGTATTCCCATCTCTTTCAGAATTTTCCACAGTTTATTGTGATCCACACAGTCAAAGGCTTTGGCATAGTCAATAAAGCAGAAATAGATGTTTTTCTGGAACTCTCTTGCTTTTTCCATGATCCAGCGGATGTTGGCAATTTGATCTCTGGTTCCTCTGCCTTTTCTAAAACCAGCTTGAAAATCAGGGAGTTCACGGTTCACGTATTGCTGAAGCCTGGCTTGGAGAATTTTGAGCACTACTTTACTAGCATGTGAGATGAGTGCAATTGTGCGGTAGTTTGAGCATTCTCTGGCATTGCCTTTCTTTGGAATTGGAATGAAAGCTGACCTTTTCCAGTCCTGTGGCCACTGCTGAGTTTTCCAAATTTGCTGGCCTATGCTACCAGAGATCAGTGGAGAAATAACTCCAGAATGAAGGGATGGAGCCAAAGCAAAAACAATACCCAGTTGTGGATGTGACTGGTGATAGAAGCAAGATCCAATGCTGTAAAGAGCAATACTGCATAGGAACCTGGAATGTCAGGTCCATGAATCAAGACAAATTGGAAGTGGTCAAACAAGAGATGGCAAGGGTGAACGTCAACATTCTAGGAATCAGCAAACTAAAATGGACTGGAATGGGTCAATTTAACTCAGATGACCATTATATCTACTGCTGCGGGCAGGAATCCCTCAGAAGAAATGGAGTAGCCATCATGGTCAACAAGAGTCCAAAATGCAGTACTTGGATGCAATCTCAAAAATGACAGAATGACCTCTGTTCGTCCCCAAGGCAAACCATTCAATATCACAGTTATCCAAGTCTATGCCCCAACCAGTAATGCTGAAGAAGCTGAAGTTGAACGGTTTTATGAAGACCTACAAGACCTTGTAGAACTAACACCCCTAAAAGATGTCCTTTTCATTATAGGGAACTGGAATCCAAAAGTAGGAAGTCAAGAAACACCTGGAGTAACAGGCAAATTTGGCCTTGGAATGTGGAATGAAGCAGGGCAAAGACTAATAGAGTTTTGCAAGAGAAAATGCACTGGTTATAGCAAACACCCTCTTCCAACAACACAAGAGAAGACTCTACACATGGACATCACAAGATGGTCAACACCGAAATCAAACTGATTATATTCTTTGCAGCCAAAGATGGAGAAGCTCTATACAGTCAGCAAAAACAAGACCAGGAGCTGACTGTGGCTCAGATCATGAACTCCTTATTACCAAATTCAGACTTAAATTGAAGAAAGCAGGGAAAACCAGTAGACCATTCAGGCATGACCTGAATCAAATCCCTTACGATTATACAGTGGAAGTGAGAAATAGATTTAAGGGCCTAGATCTGATAGATAGAGTGCCTGATGAACTATGGAATGAGGTTCATGACATTGTACAGGAGACAGGGATCAAGACCATCCCCATGGAAAAGAAATGCAAAAAAGCAAAATGGCTGTCTGGAGAGGCCTTATAAATAGCTGGGAAGAGAAGAGTGGAGAAAATCAAAGGAGAAAAGGAAAGATATAGGCATCTAAATGCAGAGTTCCAAAGAATAGCAAGAAGAGATAAGAAAGCCTTCTTCAGCGATCAATGCAAAGAAATAGAGGAAAATAAGAGAATGAGAAAGACTAGAGATCTCTTCAAGAAAATTAGAGATAGCAAGGGAACATTTCATACAAAGATGGGCTCAATAAAGGACAGAAATGGTATGGACCTAACAGAAGCAGAAGATATTAAGAAGAGGTGGCAAGAATACACGGAAGAGCTGTACAAAAAAGATCTTCATGACCCAGATAGTCATGATGATGTGATCACTAATCTAGAGCCAGACATCCTGGAATGTGAAGTCAAGTGGGCCTTAGAAAGCATCACTACGAACAAAGTTAGTGGAGGTGATGGAATTCCAATTGAGCTGTTTCAAATCCTAAAAGATGATGCTGTGAAAGTGCTGCACTCAATATGCCAGCAAATTTGGAAAACTCAGCAGTGGCCACAGGACTGGAAAAGGTCAGTTTTCATTCCAATTCCAAAAGGGATCTACAATATAGAAAATGGATTACTTGTGCAAATACAGAACGAAAATAGAAAAAAGATATTGGCAATACTGGCAAAATTCTTCCATTTCACATTTGCACTGAACTTCTGGTATTTTCCCCAACCATATTTCATTGGTCAGAAGCAAAGAAAATACTGTATAAGTAACCACACACTAATGAAGGATGCCACTGGACCTCCAAAGAAGACATTCGGATGGCTAACAGGCATGTGAAAAGATGCTCAACATCACTAAATATTAGAGAAATGCAAATCAAAACAACAGGGTACCACTTCATACCTATCAAAAGGGCTATCATCAGAAAGTGTAAAAGTGCACGTTGCTAAGCATATGGAGAAAAGGGAACCCTCCTACACTGCTGGTGAGAATGTAATTTGGTGCAACCACTGTGGAAAACAAATGAAGGTTACTTAAAAAAATAAAAACAGAACTACCGTATGATCCAGCAACTCCACTCCTGGGTATATTTCCAGAAAAACAGAAAATACTAATTTGAAAAGACAGATGCACCTCAAGGCTCATATCAGCACTACTTGCAATAGACATGACATGGAAACAACCCAAGTGCCCATCAACAGCAAATTTGATTAATAAGAGGTGGTTGGTACACACACACACACACACACACGCACGCACACACACAAATGGAGTATTACTCAGCCATAAAAAAGAATGAAACACTGCCATTTGAAGCAACGATGATGGACCAAGAGAATATTATGCTTAGTGAACTAAGTCTGACACAGCAAGACAAATACTATATGATATCACTTTCATGTAGAATCTACAAAAACAATACAAATCAATGTATGTGCAAAACAGAAACAGAGTCACGGATATAGAAAACAAAGTTATGGTTGATGAAAAGGAGAGTGAGCAGCAAAGGGACAAATTAGGGGTTTGAGATTAACATATATAAACTACTATAGAGGAAACAGATAAACAACAAGAATATGCCACACAACACAGGGGACTGTACTTATTATGTAGTAATAACCTATAATGGAAGATAATCTGTGAAAATACTACTGAATCACTATGTTATACGCCTGAAACTAACACAATATTACAAATCAACTTCAGTTCAGTTCAGTTGCTCAGTCGTGTCCGACTCTTTGCGACCCCATGAATTGCAGCATGCCACAACTTATTTCAACTTAAAAAACAGAAACAAGGAAAATGTTAGATAAATTTTCTTCCTTAATTTTCCCCTTTGACTCATAACCTAAAGAAAGGCCAAAGAAGCCAAAAATTAGATAATTTAGATCGCGCTCTGTATGGTGTCATTTATACTATTGAGCACCTTAAAGAATACCCATCAGTTACACAGATGCACCTAACATTCTGAAATGTAGATAACACCACTGGGAACATTTTATTTTCTATAGTTTGCCATTTTCATTTTTAAGAAACAGGTTTACTGAGATGTAACTGACATACAGCAAACTGTATATATTTAAACTTGGCAAAGTTGTGACATAAATATATACTAGCAAAACCTTTGCCACAATCAATATAATGAATGTACAGCCCTGAAAGTTTCTTAAAGCCACTTTTCTTTTGAGATTTTTATACATTTTTAAAAATTTCATAATATAGTTGATTTATAATGTTACATTTGTTTCTGTTGTACAGCAAAGTATATCAGTTATACAAATATTAACTCTTTTGTAGATTCTTTCCCCATATAGGTCATTACAGATTATTGCATATAGTTCCCTGTGCTATACAGTAGGTCCTCATTAGTTATGTATTTTATATATAGTAGTGGATTTTCAGGCTTTCCTGGTGGTTCAGTGGTAAAGAATCCACATGCCAATGCAGGAAACATGGGTTCAATCCCTGGGTCATGAGGATCTCCTGGAGAAGGAAATGGCAACACACTCCAGTATTCCTGCCCAGGAAATCCCATGGAGAGAGGAGCCTGACAGGCTCCATGGAATCACAAAGGAGTCAGAAACGACTGAGCAGCTAAACAAGTATATATGTCAATCCCAGTCTCCCAATTTATCTCTCCCTGCCTCCTTCCCCTCCCCTGGTAACTGTAAGTTTGTTTCCTATATTCATGACTTTATTCCTGTTTTGTAAATAAGTTCATTCGTGCCACTTGCTTTAGATTCCACATATAAGCAGTATCAGATGATGTCTGTCTTCCTCTAACTTACTTCATTTAGTATGATGATCTCTAGATCCATCCGTATATCTGCAAGTGGCATTATATTGCTCTTTTTATGGCTGAGTAATATTCTGTTGTGTATATGTACCACATCTTCTCTATCCATTCCTCTTTTGATGGACATTTAGGTTTCTATACTACTTTTATAATCCCACCATACTGTTAGGGGAAGCATGCTGACTGAAATCACCCATCCTGGCCAGGAATCATAGTAACCATTGCATGAGTTACTTTATGACAGAAGTCCTGGTAAGGAACATGGAACTAAAAAGCCACCACCAACTGAAAGAATTCAGGAAAGGTCAAAAGGAGACACCATGTGTCCTACCACCCCCCAGAATTCTTCTCATTTGGCATCCATGTTGGCTGAGCAATGAGTGCACCACCAGGAAGGGCCCTGCATCAGAATAACAGGCCACAATCTGAAACTAATCCCATCACCATAAAACCAGAGACTGTGTGCCACGTGACAGAGTAGTCCTCCTGGGTTCCCTTACCCTCCTGCTCTCTGCCCAGGCACCCCTTTCCAATGCAGTATCTTGCATTCTCAGCACATGTGTCTCCTTGGACAATTCAATTCCAAGTGTTAGATAAGAGCCCCGTTTTAGGCCCTGGAAGGGGTGCCCCCTCCTGCAACAATACCATTTCTCTGCCCATCTCCAGGCAACCACTGATCTGCTTTCTGTCACTATAGATTTGCTTGTATTTTCTAGAATTTTATATAAACACAGCCATATAATATGTGTTTTCAAAGACTTGGCTATGACTTAGCAACTGAACAAACAATACGGTATGTAGTCTTTTGAGTATGGTATCTTTAACTTAACACGATAGATTTGAGATCCATCCATGTTGTAGTGTGTCTCAAATGTTCATTCCTTTCTGTGGATGAACAGAATGCCATCATGTGGATGTATCACATTCTGTTTATCTGTTCACTAGAGATGGACATCGGAGAAGGCGATGGCACCCCACTCCAGTACTCTTGCCTGGAAAATCCCATGGACGGAGGAGCCTGGAATGCTACAGTCCATGGGGTCGCAGAGAGTTGGAGATGACTGAGTGATCTCACTTTCAATTTTCACTTTCATGCATTAGAGAAGGAAATGGCAACCCACTCCAGTGTTCTTGCCTGGAGAATCCCAGGGACAGGGGAACCTGATGGGCTGCCGTCTATGAGGTCGCACAGAGTCAGACACAACTGAAGTGACTTAGGAGCAGCAGCAACAGCAGAGATGGACATACAGACCCAGTTTAGAGCTATTATAAACAAAATATTATATGAACATTCATGCACAAGTCTTCAGATTAGCATATGCTTTCATTTCCTGAAATAGCTGGATCACATAGTAAGTGCATATTTAATGTTTTATAAAAGCACCATACTGTTTTGCAAAGTGGTTACCTCTTTTGATGTTTTCACCAGTAACGGATGAGTTTCACTTTCTCTATGCCCTCACCAAGATTTGGTATGGTCAGTCGTGAAGTGTAATTTTAACCACTCTAAGAAGTGGGAGAAATATCAATAACCTCAGACATGCAGATGACACCACCCTTATGGCAGAAAGTGAAAAGGAACTAAACAGCCTCTTGATGAAAGTGAAAGAGGAGAGTGAAAAAGTTGGCTTAAAGCTCAACATTCAGAAAACTAAGATCATGGCATCCAGTCCCATCACTTCATGGCAAATAAATGGGAAAACAATGGAAACAGTGGCTGACTTTATTTTTCTGGGCTCCAAAATCACTGCAGATGGTGACTGCAGCCATGAAATTAAAAGACGCTTACTCCTTGGCAGGAAAGTTATGACCAACCTAGACAGCATATTAAAAAGCAGAGACATTACTTTGTCAACAAAGGTCCATCTAGTCAAGGCTATGGTTTTTCCAGTGGTCATGTATGGATATGAGAGTTGGACTATAAAGAAAGCTGAGTGCTAAAGAATTGATGCTTTTGAACTGTGGTGTTGGAGAAGACACTTGAGAAACCCTTGGACTGCAAGAAGATCCAACCAGTCCATCCTAAAGGAGATCAGTCCTGAGTGTTCACTGGAAGGACGGATACTGAAGTTGAAATTCCAATACTTTGGCCACCTGATGTGAAGAGCTGACTCATTTGAAAAGACCCTGACGCTCGGAAAGATTGATGGCGGGAGGAGAAGGGGACGACAGAGGATGAGACGGTTGGATGGCATCACTGACTCAATGGACATGAGTTTGGGTAGATTCCAGGAGTTGGTGATGGACAGGGAGGCCTGGCGTGCTGCAGTCCATGGGGTCGCAAAGAGTCAGACACGACTGAGCAGCTGAACTGAACTGAACTGAACTGAAGAAGTGTATAGTGTGGTATGCATCATTTCTAGCAATTAAACTAAAAAAGCTAAAGTGCAAAGAGCTAATAGCTGCCTGTACAAGCAATGGATTTCTTCTTACTAGAGATACAAACTAAGGACCTAACAACTAAATGATAAGGAAACTATAGAAGAATTTCATGTCTTAGATGAACAAAGTATCCTTTAAGTTTCCATTTATGATACACATCATGATTTTGTCATCTGCAAAAAATTGGCAATTATAGCCAAAGAAATAATTTTTAGAGAAGGCTCATAAAGCAAAGCAATTCTTAGGATTAACATATACAAACTAATATATATAAACTAGATAACCAACTATATATAATTCCTATGGTATAGCACAGGGAACTATATTCAATATTCTATGATAAACCATAATGGAAAGAACATGAAAAAGAATGTAAACATATGTTTATGTGCGTGTAACTGAATCACTCTGCAGTCAGTACATCCGAAACTAACACAACATTGTAAATGAACTATACCTCATTTAAAAAACAAATCAGATAGCAAAACAGACCTTGTTTAAGGAAGAAGTAATACACCCTTATTTTGAAACATACTTTGTCAGGGTTTCCAGAGACCAAAAAGTCTGCTGCTGCTGCTGGTAAGTCACTTCAGTTGTGTCCGACTCTGTGCGACCCCATAGACGGCAGCCCACCAGGCTCCCCCGTCCCTGGGATTCTCCAGGCAAGAACACTGGAGTGGGTTGGCATTTCCTTGTCCAATGCAGAACAACAACAACAACAAAAAACTCAACGTACAAGCTGTTATTGTTGTTCTTGTTCAGTTGCTAAGTCATGTCCGACTCTTTGTGACCCCATGGACTGTAGCATGCCAGGCTTCCCTGTCCTTCACCATCTCCCAGAGTTTGCTCAAATTCATGCCCATTGAGTCAGTGATGCTATCTAACCGTCTCACCCAGTGCCACCCTCTTTTCCTTTTGCCTTCAAAGGTATAAGTTATTCGTTATTAAACTGTATACACGGACTCTCGTATCCATATATAAAGTCTTATGGTTCAGGACACCCAGTTTCCCATCACTGTTGGGGTTTCACTCACTTCCCTCAACACTCCAAACTCAACGCCCACGAATACATTCAGGAAAACACTTCTTTTGTTTTTTCTTCCATCCTTCTGGCAAAGCTCCTGCCTAATTTGCTCTCATTGCATCTCACGATCCATTCTTTCCTCTCCAGTCCTTCATATTCCAGCTACTGGAGGAAGAACAAAATGTATGTGCAGATTAGGTCTATGACCAACGTTCCCTGCCCCCTCTGACACCGTTTCATAGGAAGCATGCAATACTCTGTCTAAATCCACTCCAACAATCAAGAAATGCGCATGCTTCAAGATGCACTTCAAATTTCACTTCCACACATGTACAAACTTGAACGCTCCTCCTCTAAGTCTCCACACTGTTTATGATCCTTTTACTGTCTGACTTTGCCAAATACTAATGCCGCATCTGGAACTGCACACTATGGATGGGATGTGCTTCAGGTAGATGAAGTACCCTATGGCCAGGGTAGAGCAGGGTTATCTTTGTTCAAGGATAGATGGTTTATGTTTTTAGATCTGCTCCGAGGGTTCTTTTAATGAATGATCACCCCACACTATCGTGGATACACTATGAATAAGCCTCAAAGAGCTGGGTTCTTCAGGATAATAATGAATGCCTGGGATTTGTATTTACTCTCAAAGAGATGATCATGCCCATATGATTCCCCTTAATGTACATACAATTACCTTTCTTAATATCTTATTTATTTGCCAACTCCAGGTCTTAGTTGCAACATGCAGGATCTAGTTCAGTGAGACCAGGTATCCAATACACACACCCTGCACTGGAAGCACAGAGTCTTACTAGCCTCTGGACCACCAGCGAAGCCCCAGAATTATCTTGATGGAGAACAGGAACAGGAAGGCACAAAACCTTATCATCTGGAATATGGTCCAGACACATGGGACTTTACAAACACAGAACTATTGGTGTAGCCAGGTTTCATCAATTTCTCACAATCACCAGCTTTTATGCTGAGCAGAAAGGATGTAAAGAGAAATTAGAGAAACTGCCTCAGGAAACACATTTTGTGGATGGAATGACCTCAACACAGATACAAATAAATGTTGACAAAAGTACTGGATATTCCAGAAGAGAAGGAGATGATTAAACCCTGGAAAAAATAAAAGACATGTTTTTGAATATTAAATCTTACCTTCTTAGATGCAATCTAAGAAGGTAAGATTAAAGGAACACTCAATTTTCAGGATTATGTTGGCCAAGAAAGCAAGAAGCAGATAATCATTTCTTTTGCTGAAATGTAAAAATAAAGATGGGTGAGCCTACAAACAACATTTATATACCAATACCCAAAAAAAAGGAAAACAGGAGCTGATTTATAGTATAGATGAATTCCTCTACACCAAAGAGAGCAGCCATAGGCCAGAAATGGAACCCAAAGATGACTGAGTCCCTAAGCCCTAAGAGAGAAGTGAGACCATGGTCACTCACTCCCAGGCAGGATCCAGTCACAAAAAAGCATCGTTTTAAACCTCAGGGGAGGAAAATGTCTTAGGTAAGTGAGGAAGGCCTAGAATGAATCAGAAGAGAAGAGCGGAAGAGTACATGGGCAGGGAACAGAGCAACAAAGCAGCTCGAGTCCAGTTCCCCTCCAGTGTCTGGTCTTGGCACCTTTTATATCTAGAATGATCTCCTAAGTCTCCTCAGCTTCTACACTTTATTGACTGTATAAATTCCCATAGCAACTAGGAAAAGTCTGAGTATATCTTAAAAACTTGCCAAGTATCACCGAATGACAGGCTTACTTTCCATAAGTAGGAGTTAACATTCTGATAGCAATATAAAAAATTTTAATTACAAATCCAATGGGAAGGTGAGGGTTGAATAATACACAATAGAGTGGAGATCTGACTCAGAGGCCCTGATGAGAGGCTAAGTAATGACAGAAAAAGGACCAGTTTCATGGGTATGTTTCAAGGCAATATTATCAGACAGTATGTTTACTGGGTAGCAAAAATCCCCGGAGACAAGAGCGAGGGAGAGAGAGGGGAGAGGTATTGCAGGAGATATGGCCTCCGCCCTCCAAAAGCCTGAGTGTGACTATGAAGCTGGAATTGACACGATGAGCTATTAACACTTCAAACGAAAACAGCAATAATTCAGGAGTTTGAAGGAGAGGACACCTCAGGACACGCACATCACAGAAAGAATGGGACTTAATGGAAGAAGGACTTCCTTGGAATATGTGATTAAAAGGTTAGAACAAGCATATCCAAGTCAATACCCAGAAGATAGTGAGTAGATCACAATGACTAGGGAGGAAAGAAACTAAAACTGATCCTAGAAACATAGGTTTTGGCCATATGACAAGGGTCTTGGATGCTCAGACCTCTTAGGGGGGTGTTAAGTTACTGCAGTGTGAGCTAGTTTTCACAGAAATCTAGGTTTTTAATTTCATGTGATCAAAAGAAAGTACCAATATTAGCAGTAAGGAATAGAACAATGCCATTTGCAGCAACATACATAGATCTATAATAGACTATCATACTCAGTGATGTAAACCAGAGGAAGACAAATCATATACCACTTGTATGCAGGAATCTAAAAAAAAAAAAAAAATGACACAAATGAACTTACATAAGAAAGAGAAATAAGACTCACAGACATAGAAAAGAAACACAGTTACCAAAGGGGCAAGGAGTGATAGGAGTTTGGGATTTAAATATACATACTATATATGTGTGTATATGTATATATAACAGATAACAAAAAAGGACCTACTATACAGCTATACAGCTCTGGAAATTATACTCAATTTCTTGTTAACAACCTATAATCGGAAAAAATGTAAAAAAGAAATATATATACATATATATGTGAGTGTGTGTTTAATTGAGTTGCTTTGCTGTACACCTGAAAAACATTGTAAATCAACTCCATTTCAAAAAAATTTAAAACAACAACAAAAAACAGGAATAGAAATACCAATAGACTCTACTACATGGGAGTTCAAGGAGTACCCTGAGCCCACTTCTTCAAGAGATAAACTTTAAAAATTTCCCAGTAAAACTGTTCAATTTTACTTTGCTTTCCGATCCCTTTCTTTTTGTAACCATCCACTTTAGAGGTACTTAACTAATGTCTCCTACCATGGCGCCATGACAGCCAAACCTCTGTATTTTCTATTTTTAAAAAAGAAAAGAGCCTTCACCTTAAGAGCAGAGATTTGCTTGGTCAGTGGAGTTCTTTGCTCTCCACCTGGTACACTTAGAAGAATAAAGATTTAAAACACATGAAATAAGGCTCCAAAAATAATTTGCTCATTGCTTTAAAGTTAAGTATTCCTAATTAATAATTTGCTCACTGTTTCATAGTATTCCTAATTGAACTGTGGTGTTGGAGAAGACTCTCGAGAGTCCCTTGGACAGCAAGGAGATCAAACCAGTCAATCATAAAGGAAATCAACCCTGAATATTCATTGGAAGGGCTGATGCTGAAACTGAAGCTCCAATAACTGTGACCAACTGACACAAAGAGTCGACTCATTAGAAAAGACACTAATGCTGGGAAAGATTGAAGGCAGGAGAAAAGGGGACAACAGAGGACGAGATGGTTGGATGGCATCACCGACTCAATGGACATGAGTTTGAGCAAGCTCTGGGAGACAGTGAAGGACAAGAGTCCTTCACTGCAGCAGTCCATGGGGTCACAAACAATTGGATATGACCAAGAAACTGAACAACACCAACAACAAATTAATATAGTTAAGAAGGCTATTAAAGAGAAAGTAACTACTACAATTAATGACATCATATGGGTATGGACACCATGTGGGAACTTAAAAGGAATTTGAGATTCTCTAAGGATTTTGAAGTCATATGTCATACACTGTGTAAGCAATTAAGACAACCTTTACTGAGGAGAATATGATCTGATCCATATTCAAGCAGGCAATTTTCTAAGCAACTTGAGCCCTTTACCTGAGAAACTAGGCCTATTTTAATTTTTATTCTGTGAGTTAAGTAAAATTGAACTTTATCAATTCAATCTGAATTAATATAAAGTTATACCTAGGGATAAAATCTTTAAAAAACACATGTGTGGCTAAAGTATTTTAATGAGTATCCTTTCAGATGTATTGAAATCTCAACATCAACATGCAAAATAAACCATCACCCTGGTGGTTTTCACTTTTGATCAACAAAGAAGAGTCATAAATGGGTGGGTAGCACAGGCTCCTCTTTATCAACCTTTTCATGTAATGACAGAAGAATATACAGTGTAAGAAAGTGATTCATTTATATAAAGATCTCTGAACAAGATACCAACTTGGAAAATGTGCTGGTATTTAGAAACAAGTAGAGGAAAAGGCTGCTTCAACAGGCAAAGGATAATTTGAGCACTGCTCTACTCTTGCCTGGAAAATCCCATGGACGGAGGAGCCTGGTAGGCTGCAGTCCATGGGGTCACAAAGAGTCGGACATGACTGAGCATCTTCACTTTCACTTTTCACTTTCATGCACTGGAGAAGGAAATGGCAACCCACTCCAGTGTTCTTGCCTGGAGAATCCCAGGGACGGGGGAGCCTGGTGGGCTGTTGTCTATGGGGTCACAGAGTCGGACACGACTGAAGCGACTTAGCAGCAGCAGCAGCAGCAGCAAGGTTAGAGAGACATACACCATGTGGAGGGATGTGCATGTGTGCATGTTACTGAGGTATAACTCACACAGAATAAAGTACACAAATCTCAGACATGTGGTTCAATGATTTTTACACACGTATACACCTGGGAAACCACCAAGATAGAAACAATTATTAATACTTCAGAAGATTCTACCTGTGCTCTCTCCCAGGTCAAATCATACTCTGACTTCTATCACCATAGTGTGATTTTTGCCTTCTCTTGATCATCATAAATGGAATCATGCAACATGTACACATTTGTCTGGCTTCTTTGGTTGAACAATAAGACAATAAAATTCATTCATGTTGCTGCATGTTGCAATAGTTTCTTCTTTTGAATCACTGAGAATATACCATCATTGGTTTATCCATTCTACTATGGACGAACATTTGGGTTGTTTCTAGTTTGGAGTTATTACAAATTAACCTATTAACATTCTTCTACACATATATATTTGGGGGGACATAGGCACTGGATTCAGTTTTCTTGAATGCTAAGTCATTAGTAAACCATCTGCTAATCAGTATTTCTCCTGAAATATTAATGGGAAAGCAAATCACTTTCAACATGCAGAATGATTTGTTATTTCTTCTTTTATACCATATACATTTAAAGTAAAGTTATACAGCACCTAATGCAATGACTCTATTCCAATACAAATAGCAGAATCATTTGGGGAAATCTTTTAAAAATAAAGATTCTTTTATGTCCCTATCCTCTGCCAAACAAAAGCCTATCAATAAATGAGAATTGTGAATACAGCTTCATTACTTCAATCAAAAACTATAAATACAATGAATGGGTTAAAGAGACAGTTCTTGAGAAAATAAAAGAAGTGTTATGCAAGTGCACGGTATTATTTTATCTAATTTTAATTAGTTTAAATTAGTTTCACCTAGAAGTAATTCACTAATTTTTTTAATACTTGCTTCACTCTTGCTGCATTTCAAATGAAGAAAACAGTTCTTGATTGAATATGGCAATCATTGCAGAGAAAATTTACAAATTAAAGCCATAATAGTGTTTTTAGAATTGAATGCTTTATCAAGAGCACTGATACAGAGCCCTGCCCGCCCCAAGCAAACACATCATCAGAAATGGGAAAATAAAATAACAAAGCAGAAAACTCATCTGAGATGAGAAGGTGAAGATTAAGGCTCCTTTCAAAATATGATATTCTGAAATTTGTCACCTCAAAGTCATATACCTAATATGGTAATGGTTCATGCAGACTCATAGCTTCATGAAAAACTTCTCTACAGCAGACTATTAAATTCTGGTATCAGGTAAACAAACAAAAAGAGCACCAAACCATCTTCCTCTCCTACCAAAAAATAAGTGCAAGCTACAAAGAACTTAAATTTCAAAGATGTCATATGGGCAGGACTGAATACAGAGAACCAGGAATTACCTGGAAAAGGATATAGAATATACCTGACATAAAACTAACATCAGAGAAGATAAAGCTGAAGGCTTATAGGGAGCAGACAGGAGGCCTACACGAAGGAAGGAAGGAAGGGGACATGAATAAACTCCTACAGCATCTCTCCTGGTTTCTCTTTTGGCCATGAAAGCAGCAGTGTCTGTCTTGTGAACCTTAGGAGTCAAGTCGTTTCTATACAATATTAAAAAGACTTACTTAGAAGCAGAGTGTTAACAGAATCATTAAACTGGAGCTGCAAATTTAAGACCAGCACTCCAAGCAAGCTTTTTCTTCAAAGTGAATAGAGCTCTGCCCAGCACCAGCTCATGTTTTAATGGATGAGAAACCTGTATGTGGGTCAAGAAGCAACAGTTAGAACTCTGTATGGAACAACCGATTGGTTTAGGATTAAGAAAGGAGTACCACAGGGCTATCTGCTGTCACCCAGTTTGTTTAACATGTATGCTGAGCACATCATGAGAAACGCCAGGCTGGATGAGTTACAAGCTGGGATCAAAATACGCGGGAGAAACATCAACAACCTCAGATATGCAGATGGTACCACTCTAATGGCAGGAAGTGAAGAGAAACTAAAGAGCCTCCTGATGAAGGTGAAGGAGGAGAATGAAAGAGCTGGCTTAAGACTAAATGTTAAAAAAAACCTAAGATCATGGTATCTGGCCCCATTACTGCATGGCAAACAGAAGGGGAAATCGTGGAAGTGGAGACAGATTTCCTCTTCTTGGGCTTTAAAATCACTGCAGATGGTGACTGTAGCCATGAAATCAAAAGACATATGATTCTTGGCAGGAAAGCTATGACAAACCTAGACAGTGTGTTGAAAGCAGAGACATTACTCTGCTGACAAAGGTCTATATACTAAAGGCTATGGTGTTCCCAGAGGTCACATATGATTTTGAGAGCTGGACCATGAAGAAGGCAAAGCACCAAAGAATTGATGCCTTCGAACTGTGGTGCTGGAGAAGACTCCTGAGAGTCCCTTGGACAGCAAGGACATCAATCTGAAGGGAAATCAATCCTGAATACTCACTGGAATAACTGATGCTGAAGCTGAAACTCCAGTATTCTGGTCATCTGATGTGAACAGCTGACTCACTGGAAAATTCCCTGATGCTGGGAAAGATTGAGGGCAGAAAGATCAGAGGGCATCAGAAGATGAGGTGGCTGGATGGCATCACTGATGCAATGGACATGAATGTAGGCAAACTTCAGGAGATGGTGAGGGACAGAGAGGCCTGACATGCTGCAGTCCATGTGGTCACAAAGAGGCTAGGTCCTATACCACACAGGTATATGTGGGCGACTGAACAACAACAATGGAAAGACCAAATGCTTGTTAAATCATCAAAATGGGCATCCAGAGTCAAGTAGGGAGAAGAGAAAAGGTCAACAGTATGTCCCCCTTGGACTTCTCTGGTGGTCCAATGGTTAAGACCCTGCACTTTCAATGCAGGGAGCACAGGTTCGATTCCTGGTCGGGGAACTAAGATCCCAAATGCTGTGTGGTGTGGCCAAACAAAAAATAAAGGTATATTCCCCTTGTCTCAAAGAGACGCTGAAACAAAACAAGAACCCACCATTTACCTGATGGGATCAGTGATTAGAGTGCATATTTCTCTCCCTGGACTATTCCAAAAATTGCAAGGATTCCTTCATTATTTGTGGTTCTCTTTCCTTAAAGCAAAACAAAGCACCCTGAAACCTTTCATATACAATGTGTCAGCTTTAGAAACTGTGGTCTCCTTTGTAAATTACACCAATTCCTCATGATGAATCAACAAGTGCTGAGTCTTTCTTCACAAAAGGAATATCTGCTCCCTAAAATGATCACCTTTTTAATCACAAAGGTTCATATTCTCACAGCCTTGGACACTTGATACTTTCAAGGCTCATCTTAAACACCAAAATGAAGCTTCAAATTCAACACTGCTTTCATCCTCAGTGATTCCAAATCACAGTTAAAGAAATAAAAAGCCTGTCTCTTCTCGTTCAATCAATATAATTCCCTAAGAGTTCAACCCTCAAAACATTCACATAAAATATTAGCTTTATATATTTAGAAGAGATAAACTGAACCATCAAGGTGATCAATCAATTTTCAATTACATTCGGCATCTGGAGAAGATGATGGTGCATGTTCTTACAACTGACATTAGTCATCAAATGAGGGGCTTCACACTTCAAGGATTCCACAACGCCCCCACCCCCACCCCCACCCCCGACCCCCCACCCCTGGCTATGTAAATCAGCACCATGAATCACCATTAAAAGTAATACTTTTTCTTTTAATAACAATCTACTTAGACATCCCACATTGTTACAATTTAAAATGAAGACACACAGGGGTATTTTAAATGCTCCACTTAAAGCCAAATAGATGGCTACAATTACCTAAAGATCTGCAACTGAACAGATTCATAAAAAATACATTTTTAAAAGGATTTTATATAGAAGATACCAATGAAAATACATAATGTGTGTATGTGTATACCTATAAATAGACCTCTCTCTTTGTAAGTTCACCTTTAAAATTTTTAGCATGGGCTATAAAGTTCAGAGTAGAGCTCTTAGCACTCTTGATTTAACTGATAATGACCCTTTCTTTATGCTCTTAAAACAAATGGCTAAAACAAATATTCCAAAGCACAAATTTTAGCATGAAATTCAGTTCACACATTATTTTATACTGGATACTTACTACATCAAACTTCTGAGTGATGTTCCCCTGGACATCAAGTAAATAAACCTTGCCATAATGTGTGCCCAGTGCCAAGAACTGTAAGAAGAATAGAGGGGTAGAGGGGTCAGTTTCTTAATGGACCATCCATACAATTAGCAATTAAACCATCTGCAAAGTCAAGACACTTAACGGGTAAGTGATCTGCAATGCCATGGAAGATACACATTCCTCCGAGAAGGCTTGTTTCCAGCTTCAAGGAAATCGCAGAACAGGGCCTACTTTATTGTGATCATGCAAGCTAGCTGTCAGAATGACTCATGAGGACCCCCATCTGCTGACAACTAATGGTGTGCATGCGGTGTGTACACAATGGCTGATGGACTGAGGCAGCAAATTTAAAAGTATTTGTGAAAGCACGATCAACCTATGGTTGGACTCAGCGTCTAAAGAGAATGATTAAGAAACTCCCCTTCATTTATGGCAAATGTGTAAATCTGTGCTATCATTTAAGTTCAACAAACACACACACACAGACATGCACACACACAACAAAGTATTCTTTTGTAGAAAGGAAAATCCATGCCACATTGAGATATGCAAAAACTCTGATGTACTTATACTATCATCATTAGAACACCTCACTGAAAGTAAATGATATTGCCAATGTTCATTTTTGAATGCAAAAAAGAAAAAAATCCTTTTCTGTCACACAAATAACTACTCAGCTACATATTCATAGTATGACACAAAACACTAGTTCATAAATCCCACGGCTACTTAATTCTTTGAACTAACCCTAAAGAAACGAGAAGAAACTTTAGGAACTACCTGAAATAAGACATGAGGTTTCTCTTGCCTTTTATTTCTCTAAGCAGTCCTTAAAGAGTTCCAAATTCTCTATTTCATTGCATGTGAGCCTGCCTCATCGCAACCTAGAACAAAATGCTCAGATTTACAGGCACTACTGAGCATTTCAGTCAAGCAGCACCATCTTGAAAAAATAACCTTACAGAAAGTCAAGATTTAAAAGGATTTCTTGAAATGGAATTGCTGAAAATGAAATTTCAGATCAGGTGCTTAAAATATGAAGCCACATTAAAGAGTCACAAAAAGGAAAAGAAGGGGTTCATTAGAAATTCAGCCCCTACAATGCCTTTCACTCCTGCAAGGTTGCCTTTTTTCAGAAAGAAAAAAAAAGTCCCCCGGGTAAAAAATCAATACTGGTTAATAAAACATCAGGTGTGCAGACATAACTAGGTGTGACGATTCCGCTGCACAGGCCTGCCTGAATGCACCAGGTGCCAGGCCGATTACTCATCCAGGGCAGACAGCGGGCCTCGTGAAAACAGGATGCCGGGCCCTGGAAAGAGAAGGGGAAAGAGGCAACTCTGCGGGGAGAGAAGCCTGAATATTTAAACCAAACAGTGTTGTTTCCTCCCAAGCAAAAGAACATTCTAATCAGAAATAGAGGACTCAGAGGACTGTGATTTTTTTCTCTGTAGCGACACTCCAACAATATCTGAAGAGAAAAACACCACATAATACTAGCTACAAACAAACGACACTTCATTCTGAGGCATCGGTCCAAGAATGGGTTTTAAAGCACACTACACCCAAGTGCTTGATGGTACTGACTCTCTTCATAAATAATGTATTTAATGATAGTTTGCTAAAAACTAAGGGGCTTGGATCCTTAAAATATTTTAATAGTGGGTCACTCTCTGATACCTCTTTGAAGGCCATTATTGAACTTCCAATTATATTTTATCAAAATTTTAAAGGTTCCATGCAGAGTACTTTATCCAAATAGGAATTCTTTCCCCCTTATTTTTCAAAATCACTAATTTCTTTCATTTAATGTTTAAGATAGGAAATATAAAATAATTATTTTAATGTTACAGTTTCAACCTAAAACTATAATTATTTTAGCAGATCTCTGGGGGGAAAATGGACCGGTTTTTATGACAAGCTACTATTTGCTTAGAAAAACATTTCATCCTTTGGATTAGACAAACTACTGTTGCTTTCTTTTAGAAAGAAATATCTATGGGCTCTTAAAACAATCAAATTTGACATGGTAATTATATAGTTCTTTAAAAATTTAAACATTAAAAGCTATTAATGAGTCATACTTTCATGTGCTAGTGATTTTGACTATTTGAAATACAGGTTAAAAAATGCATGACTGGCCACAAATCACAAACAATATAAATCTTTTAAATATGATCCTCCTTCCAGACATGAAAAGCTTTGCACTTTTGTAACTACCAATTTTTTTTTTTCTTTTTTTACCTTTTAACCTAAGAGAACTTAAAATCCAGCATGGGCAAAGAATAAACTTAATTAGCTCCTTTCAGATTTAAACACAGAAACCCGACTCATAAACTATCACTTGGGCATCCAATCCTTCTGAAGCATCCGCTAACATAACTGCTTTCACTTTGAATAATTAGACTTTTTGTTAAGTAAACAAGTAGAAGAAGTAATAAGCAGTGTTTTGGACACTACACAAGAAACAAGAAGCAGCACGTTTCAAATGTGGTCAGCTATATAATAATGTCTATGTTTCACCTAGTGCTTCACAGTATTCAAAGCATTAGAGCAGGGAGTCCCTTCAATTACACATGAGGAAATAAGTTCTGGGAGTTGATGTGACTTCCCAATGAACAGCAGAGCTAGAATAGGAATTAAGAGCTCAACTACCCTCAGCTGGATCAGAAACCTGGTAAACAGAGACATGGGCCTCAGATCAAGAGGGCATGTACTCGGGACTTCCCTAGTGGTCCAGCAGTTAAGACTGAACCTCTCAGCGCTGGAAGTGTGATTTGATCCATGGTCAAGGGAGTTAAGATCCTACATGCCTTGGGGTCAAAAAACCAAAACATAAAACAGAAGCAGCACTGTAACAAATTCAATAAACACTTTAAAGAATGGTCCATATTAAAAAAAAAAAATTGGGTGCATATTCTCAAACTTAGTCTGATTACAGTTCCCACTGTCAGGCTCCTTGGCAAGTTGGATTAAGTATGGTGTTAATGAAACTTGATCTCTGGAGAGGAACTTTGTTCTCCTTTTCATCCATTTTGTAGTTTATTCAGCACACATACACAAAACACCTACAATATGCTTAGACAGTAAGCAAGTATGACTTAAAAGGATGAAGGTACAATAACAGACAGACATAAAAAATTGATTAATTAAAGTTAAAGAGTATCCTTAAAATGCAAGTACAGTTGACTCTTGAACAACATAGGTTTGAACAGGGAGGATCCACGTATACACAGATTTTTTTCAACAGTATAGTTGGTCTTTAGACAGTGGTAGAGGGGAGCAGGTGTCGGGGCACCAACCCTCCCTGCAGTTGAGAATCTGCATATAACTTACAGTTGGTCCTGCAGACCCATGGCTCCTTCAGATCAGGGCTTCCGCAACCTCAGATTCAACCTACCAGGGACTGTGTGGTACTTCAGTATTTACTATTTGGAAAATAATATCTGTGTATAAGTGGACCTGAACCAGTCTAAACCCATGTTGTTCAAGGGTCAACTTTGAAGGAGAATCTAGACAGCAGACACCAAGGCAGAGAGGGAAGGCCTGTGGTAAAGACCATTTGAGGCAGCAAGGATACAATTTGCACAAAGGCATGTGGTCACAGAAAAAGCAAGACCAAGTCAAACAATTACAACTAGTTTTAGAAGCATCCAGGGGAGGAGGCAGGTAATGAGACTGACAAGGTTGGTTAATAGAAGGCTTCTGAATAATTATGGAGGGATGAAAGGTAGCAAAGCTGGTTGGAGGGCGGGGGGGAGTAGGCAGGGGTGTCCAAATCATGAAGACATCAGGAAGCCAATACAGAATTCCAGGATGGAGAAGTAGACAATCAGACCTGAATTCCTGGAAGATTATTTCAGTAGAAAATGTTATAAATGGATTAGGATGAAATCAAATCTGAAGGAAAACAGATTGGTTCATGGCACTTTCATTAGTTCAGGGGAGAAATGACAAATGCCTGAACTAAAAGCTCCTTGGCTCAGGATGGGTGTGGATTCAAGCAGGTGACTTCGGACTAGAATTCAGGCAGAAGAGATGTTGTAAGAAGAGCCTATGGTTGCTGCCAGACACTACACTTGTGGCAGAAAAGTGCTCAGACATCAGGCCAATTACACAAGGAGGCAAGATCTCAGAGGGCCATAAATACCACATGAAGGAGCTCAGACTTTAGCAGATGAGGAAAATCAGACCTGAGTTGCAGAACTGATATTTTCCACAGAGCATTCTGGCAACTAGGTGGCAAAAGAGTTAAAAGCAAATAAAATAATAATAATAATAATAAATAAGAGATACACGAGTATAGGGAGGAGAAGTGGAAGACCTCAGCAAGGGCAGGGGTGGTGAGAAAACCAACAGGACTTAGGGAATGACTGGGTGGAAAGGGAGAGTCAGTTTTGCCTTAGGTGCTGCCACCAAATGGGGCAGAGAAACCAAAAGAACAAATGCAAAGGAAGGAAGAGGAAAAAAATGAGTTCACTATGGCCATGGTGAGTTACACGTAAAAATAGAACCGAAGGTACAGCTGTGTAAGCGGCGCTGAAATAAACAAGCACACTAATCTAAAGAGCGTCAGGGTGGAAGTGAACACAGAAATCATGAAATTAAATCAAGAAAAGTAAATATTCAGAAAACAAGTGACCAATGGACCAAATCTTGGGAGTGGAAACAGTGACAGATTTTATTTTGGGGGACTCCAAAATCACTGCAGATGACGACTGCAGCCATGAAATTAAAAGACACTTGTTTCTTGGAAGGAAAGTTACAACCAACCTAGACAGCATATTAAAAAGCAGAGACGTTATTTGCCAACAAGGTCCATCTAGTCAAAGCTATGGTTTTTCCAGTCCAGCCATGGGAGAGCTGGACTATAAAGAAAGCTGAGCACCGAAGAATTGATGCTTTTGAACTGTGGTGTTGGAGAAGACTCTTGAGAGTCCCTTGGACTGCAAGAAGATCCAACCAGTCCATCCTAAAGGAAATCAGTCCTGAATGTTTACTGGAAAGACTGATGTTGAAGCTGAAGCTCCAATAGTTTGGCCACCTGACGCAAAGAGCTGACTCATTGGAAAAGACCCTGATGCTGGGCAAGACTGAAGGCAGAAGGAGAAGGGGACGACAGAGGAGGAGATGGTGGAATACCGTCACTGACTCGATGAAGGTGAGTTTGATCAAGCTCTGGGAGTTGGTGATGGACAGGGAAGCCTGGTGTGCTGCAGTCCATGAGGTCACAAAGAATCAGACAAGACAGAGCAACTGAACTCAACTGACCTGATCCCCAGTTCATGGATCATGGCCTTATCATGGTGAACAGACTTGTGTAACTTAATGAAGCTATGAACCACACTGTGCAGGGCCACAGAAGATGGATGGGTCATAGGGAAGAGTTCTGACAAAGCGTGGTCCACTGGAGGAGGAAATCACAACCCACCCCAGTGTTCTTGCCGCAAGAACCCCATGAACAGAGTGAAAAAGCAAAAAGATATGGCAATGGAAGATGAGCCCCCCAGCCTTTGTGTGGATCACAACAAATTGTGGAAAATTCTTCAAGAGATGGGAATACCAGACCATCACACCTGCCTAAGAAACCTGTATGTGGGTCAAGAAGCAACAGTTAGAATCGGACATGGAACAATGGACTGGTTCAAAACTCGGAAAGGAGTACGTCAAGGTTCTATATTGTCACCCTGCTTATTTAACTCACATGCAGGGTACACCATACAAAATGCCAGGCTGAATGAATCACAAGCTGCAATCAAGATTGCTGGGAAAAATATCAATAGCCTCAGATATGCATATGATACCACTCTAATGACAGAAAGTGAAGAGGAACTAAGGAGCCTCTTGATGAGAGTGAAAAGAGCAGATTGAAAAGCAGGCTTAAACCTCAACATTCAAAAATCTAAGATCACAGCATCCAATCCCATCACTTCATGGCAAATAGAAGGGGAAAAAGTGGAAGCGGTGACATAGTTTACTTTCCTAGGCCCCAAAATAACTGCAGATGGTGACTGCAGCCATGAAATTAAAAGACACTTGCTCTTTTGAAGGAAAGTATGAAAAACCTAGACAGCATATTAAAAAGCAAAGACATCACTTTGATGTAAAAGGTCTGTATAATCAAATTTATGGTTTTGCCAGTAGTCATGTATGGATGTGAGAGCCAGACCATAAAGAAGGATGTAGCTTAATCACTAATTTGTGTCCAACTCTTGCAAATCCATGGACTGCAGCCCACCAGGCTCCTTTGTCCATGGAATTTTCCAGGCAAGAATACTGCAGTGGGTTGCCATTTCCTTCTCCACAGGATCTTCTCGAGCAGGGATCAAACTCAGATCTTCTGCAGTGCAGGTGGATTCTTTACTGACTGAGATACCAGCTCCCAAGAATTGATGCTTTTGAACTGTGGTGCTGAAGAAGACTCTTGAGAGTCCTTTGGACAAGGAAATCAAGCCAGTCAATTCTAAAGGAAATCAACCCTGAACATTCTTCACTGTATGGTGAATACTCTTCACTGAAAGTCCTTCACTGGAAGGACTGGGATGCTGCAGCTGAAGCTCCAATCCTTTGGCCATCTGATGTGAAGAGCAGACTAATTGGAAAAAGATCCTGATTCTGGGAAAGACTGAAAACAAAAGGAGGAGGGGGTGGCAGAGGATGAGATGGTTAGAGAGCATCACTGACTCAATGGATGTGAATTTGAGCAAACTCTGGGAGACAGTGAAGGACAGAGGAGCCTGGCGTGCTACAGTCCATGGGGGCGCAAAAAGTCATACATGACTCAGAGACTATACAACAACAAAAGCATGAAATATTAAAAATGGATTCATTTACAGAATCAGAAAGTAGATCAGTGGTTACATGGGGCTGGAGTTATGTCTGTTCCATGATACAGTATGGATCGCTAGGAGAGAAGGGATGAAATGAAGTGAATGACAGATGTGGCCAAAAAGGACCATAAGCAGGAAGGGAAGGATGAGCTGGGCAAATGGTCAGAAATTGAGGCTGATCATGCTGGAGAGTTTCCATTCTCTTAAAGAAATAGAAATGACATCATCGTCTGAGAATCAATGGATGGTGGCCAAAAAGGCAGATTGGGGATGAAGGAGCTGATGAGGGACAAATAAATATCAGCCCTTTAAGTGGCATGCACACCTCACATGCAAGGTGTACAAGCACATGGCGGGTGGCCTTGCTGTTAAAGCACTGACTTTAAGCTGAGAGCTTAGCTGGGGCAGTGGGGCTGAGGCGGGTGGCAGGGGTGCGTCCTTGAGAGCAGAGAACTGAATCTGCTGGTAAACTTAAGTTACAATGGCTGACCACTTGACAGAGACAGAAGAAGAATGGATTAGAGATCAGGGCTCCATCAAGTCACAAAACAGGGTTAGGGGGAAAATGAACACAAAAGCTTGAAGGATAAAAAGATTAAGAGTGTTGCCCAAAATATCTTCAAGTTCCAGGGACAGACATAAAGCCTCCAGAATATGGCCTTAAGGGTAGAGAGATGAAACAGGGCTGAAGGGGAGGGTCCTGGAAAAACAAGACAGAAAACACAGGTCCTGTTGGCATGCTGAAAGCAGTAATCTATTTACAACAGAATGAAATCTGTAATAAAGGGGAACTGGGTAGAGGCAAGGAGATAGATGAGGCAATACTGCTAGTAACAAGGGGATAAAGCCAGGAGGTGGAGCAGAGCCAGGCGCCTGCCTTCAGTGGAGGTACCAAGGCTCACTCTACAGCTCATGGGGAAAAGAGAGCAATGATCAGAATGCCTTGCTTCTAATATTCCAATTATGTCCTGGATTGTTTTGGTCTATAATGGGACTCAAAAAGTCTGGACTCAAAAAGTTGGTGGGGGGCTTTTCTATAATGAAGACTGAGATGTGGAATATATTTATTCATTCATATAATACATAAAAAATCATTTGGGGCCTTTCTATTGATTCCTAAGGCCTCCAATATAATCTCTTCTACTCTTACAAAAGCAATGAGCTCCAGAATATTTCTCATCTTAACATTTTCCTACTCTACTACGTAAGATATGAGGAATAAAGTGCCAGAGTTTCTGAGAATCACTTGCTACAGATCTTTCAGAACCATCATCCTCTTCTATTTGATACACTGTGGCCATGGGTGGAGCGTGTGTGTACAAATACATTGATATAATATCTCCGGTTGTTGTTTCAGTTTTTCACTGGTGAGAAAGAAGAGAGGAAGAGTGGCAGGGAGACAAAATTACTGTGAAAAACCACCACCCAAAGCACCAGACCTCAAAATATCAGCAAACATACAACAGAAACGAGTTACAGAAGCATCCTCTACAGGCCACCTTACCTTGTCATGGACCGTCATGCAACTAGCAGCATCCTTCTGAAGGATTTCAGTTACCCCATTGGAGAGCCTTTCGTACTTCAGTTTGGGCTCCTCTTCACTCTCTTCTTCCTGCATGGAAAACAGAGATGACAGCCACAAGGACATATTTGAAAGAGTCAAAGACTCAAAACACACGTTGTAAGGTGGAACCAGAGGTGGTTCCCTCAATGACTGTCAACAACCACAGCTACAGCTAAAGGTTAAGATTCTCATGTTTCATTTTTACAACTGGCCTATCAAATGCTACAACTTCAACAGCAGAATAAATCTGAAAGCTCGAAAGAGGACTACATATACCTTCTGTTGACAGTAATCAACTTCAGCATATCAAGAAAATACAAAACTGTCTGTCCCACTATTCGGACAAAAGCCAATAAAAGGTGCATAGGCAAAATACTTGTCAATGTACCCTCATGGACATAAAACACAGCAATGAGACAGGAATACAATAAACTTCCAAAAGACACGAATTCTGTATTTCAGAATTGCAAGCATTTTTCTCAGATTTGAGATTTGTTCCATTTTATTTAGAAAAATTATAAAAATTAAAATGAAAGAAAATCAGAAATTTTATATAAAGCAAAGTATATACTTACTCTTCAGATGAAAATATTTTAATATTAATTTTAAATAACTGAGAAACCATGAATGGATATTATTACTTAGTTTATGTTAGAATATGCGCTGTTGACTCTCATCTGAATAAACCTACTTATGCATTAAAATGTTCTGAATCTTTTATACATGTTATTACTAACTTTAGATGTTCAATTTCACTGTTGATATAGCATCATAAGACATCCTTAATCTTCACAGTTACAAAGTTCAGAATCTAGATTGTCTATAAAGGCCAGGAATTAATAAATCAATATTAGTTATAAAACTTATGACAATGATTCAGAAAAATATTTATTTTACTGCATCAATATACAATGAGAAGGAAATATGCATATAGTGATAACTGTGGTAGAATAAAACTGGCCAAAAAGAGTAGTCCACAAAAACAGTTTACTCATCATTTCCTTCAAAAATAATTGTGTGGTCTTCACCTTCCAGCTAACATTTGGGTAGTTTGAGGTACAACAATGGTCCCACCCAAAACACCTAGGAATGAAATATAGAGCAAAATCAATCTAAGACATCAATTAAAGGGCTACTGAGGCAGTCTGGACTAGAAGTGTGATTCCAAAGTGGTGGAGAAACCATGGAGGGGCCAGCTGGCATTCTACAGTCATTTTCTTCCTGGAGACATTTATCAACAGGAGGCTGAGACTCTCTGCCTGGAAAGATGGCCACACTTGGAAGCGTGGAAAACAGCAAACCTTCTGGGTTTTCTTGGTGGCTCAGATAGTAAAAGAATCTGCCTGCAATACAGGAGACCTAGGTTCAAGCCCTGGGTCAGGAAGATCCCACTCCAGTATTCTTGCCTTCAGAATTCCATGAATAAAAGAGCCTGGCGGGCTGCAGTCCATGGGGTTGTAAAGAGTCTGATAAGACTGAGTGACTAACACTTTCACTTTCTGGAATTTGTGGGGACTGCAGGCTTGAAGAGTGGAAGAGAGAGGCAAAGAAGGGAGTTTGTTACACAGCCACTTTTCCCCAAAAGACAACAGCTAATTTCCAAAACTACGAAGATAGGAGACAAAAAAGCTTGCCTCAAAAATGCAAACTCGCTGCCTTGACATGTTAGGAAGAAAATTAGATGAGGTCCTGGTGAACACCAAAGCCTCTCATTTGGGACTCCTGGTCCCCAGGACACAAACACACAGAGCTTCCCAAAACTTCTGTCTAGCTTTGCCTCACAATTCGTTCCCTGCCTGGAGTAAGGCACACAACCCCCAACCTATCTGTCCAGTAAGGGAAAGGGTGGCTCCTTAGAGAAAGAATACTATTGGGCTTCTACAGTTCTTCACTTACGAAGAATTCAATTCTAAGTACTAAGAATTTAATTTTAAGTTCTAAGAATTCAATTTAAAAAAACTACCAGGTGTGCCACAAGACAGGACCAAATAACTAAACATCAAGGAGAAAAAAAGTGTGTTAAACAAAATGAAAACACAGACCCATGGATGACCTAGATACTGGATTTAGCAGAAAAAGATCTTAATATAATTATGTTAATTATTATAAAGTATGTTTTTTTAAAAGATGAATGAAATAGATAAAAAGATTTCAATATAAAACTTCAATCTGTAAAAAAAAATCAAATGATAATTTTAGAACTGAAAAATATAACTGAAATTAAGAGCTCAATATTATAGTTCAACAGAAGATTAGCAAAGCAGAAGACAGGATTAGTAAAATGGAAAACAGGTTAAAAGATATCCAAAGGGAAGCTCAGGGAAGGAAAATGGACGGAAAATACAGAAAAATTACATGCGATATGTGGGACACGGTGAAAAGGGTCTAACATTTTTCAATATAGTCCCACAAGGATAAGGAAAATAGAGAAATGGGAGGGAGCAAAGACAGGAAGAATACTTACAGAGGTAACAACTTGAGAATTTTCCAAAACTCATAAGACATCAACCCACAAGATCAAGAAACTTTGCAAACTGAAGCAACCTACGTATGAAGAAAATCACACCTAGGCACATCACAGTAAAAAGAAAATTACATAAAAGAAAAATGACTTATAGACTGTTAAGTACTGGACTTCTTAAAGATTATAATACTGATCAACAATCACACAGAGACCATGAACTCAGATGCCTACAGAAATCTTTATCCCTGGGGCAAAGACCTACTTCACATGGAAAGGAGCTCATTTCTGGATAAACTGAAAGGATGAGATATATCAACCATTATGCTAAAGACTTAACACTAGATATCTCATTTCATCCTGACTTAAAAAAAAAAATATTATGGTGAGTTAAATATCATTATCCCCATTTTTACAGATATTTCAGTAAAAACTGATGATCAGAAATTTTAGGTAATGTCATCAAGATACACAGTGGATAGAAAGGAAAGCTAAAATTCAAATTCAGTTATGAATGCTCTAACATCAATGCCTCATTTAATATACTACCCCAAACTCCTATGAAAATTACACTACAAATCACAATAGACACCTCCAAGATTTTTATGCCTACAAAAAACTATAAACTGTGATCAACAGGAAACGTGTAAAATGTATTTATATAGCAGGTACATTAGTTATAGATAGATGGATATTATTCCAACATTTACTGACTTTACAATACTGCTGTTGTTTAGTCACTAAGTCACGGTCTGACTCTTTTGTGACCCCATAGACTACAGGTCTGCCAGGCTCCTCTGTTCGTGGGCTTTCCTAGGCAAGAATACTAGAGTGGGTTACCATTTCCTTCTTCAGGGGATCTTCCTGACCCAGGGATCAAACCTGTCTCCTGCACTGGCAGGTAGATTCTTTACCACTGAACCACTTGGGAAGCCCTAAAACAACAATAAATATGTGCTATTTAATGGAGTTCTGGTGGGTAAACAATACACAAGTGGCTTCACTGGGTGCCTGAGATTCAAGATCTCTTCTGGGGTTGCAGGCAAGGTGTGAGTTGGGCATCTAACACTTGACTGGGGTTAGAGTAATGATTTCCCAGATGGCTCACTCAAATGGGTGGCAAGTTGGCGCTGGGTGTTGACAAGAGGCTTCAGTCACTATTCTTCTGGACTTCTCCAAAGGGCTGCATCAATGTCCTTAGGATATGGCAAAGGAGACTTCCCCCAGAGTGAGTGGTACAAGAGAATGCACAGTGGAAACCCTAAGGTTATATATGACCTAGCTTCAGAGGTCACATGCTGTCGCTTCCATAGTATTCCTGTATGTTGATCATACAGACCAGCCATGATTCAATGGGAGGGGAGGACATGAAGGCAGGAATAATAAGAGGTGGGAATCACCGGAGGGCATCATGCAGACTAGCTACAAGAGGAGTAATAAAATTTTAAGAGCAATAAACCAAGTTTAATAAAAAAATCAATATTCCATGTCTACTGATGAACTGTCTTAAATTTTCTTCTCCAGTATATACAAGCTACTAGTTGTTTATTTAGTAAAAGGGTGGTAAAACCAGAGATGGTCTACCTACTAACTTTTTAAGAATAACTCCAAGAACTAATAGCCACAGAAGGAAGTAGTATGTGCATGGTTCCTTAAAAGCCCTATCTTTCTTTAAAAATGTACTAACAATAATCGCCTCAACCCAATGAGTTGTTGCATGTCCAAAAAGGATCTGTTGTTAAAATATCAAATAGCTAATTAGCCCAGTCTTAAAAAAAATCTAGAAATAGCAAAATTACAAAAAGCAATGAATAAACACTTCTACTTAAATATCTAATACAAGCGAGAAAGAGAAATCATTACAAAGTTAACACGAAATGTAGCCAAGGCATGATGTGTGCATTCTGAAGTAAATGTGTTAAATACAAATTGAATCCTGAATGTTAGTCTTTATAATAAGATGCCACATGTTGTTCAAGTCTGGACATCAAATGTGCATCGAATGTGAAAAGTTAATTCTAGCCTCTGGACTATTTTGCATAAAAGCACTCAACCACGGACCATTAGATAAAGTTACTATAAATAAGGTTTGCCTGTCTTATTCATAAGTGGAAACTAAATAATTTCTCTCACATAAGTATACAAAAATAAATACTTTCACAGCACAGCTCACTGAAGCATTCGTGCTAGGCTTCAAAAACCATAAATAAAATGAAAACTCCAATATTAGGCACTTGATGTAGCATTTCACGCTTTTCTGACAGGTATCTTTTATGTTAAGTTAAAAGCGGGCTAAAGGTGAATTTTTTAAGGTGTTTTCTGCTTGCTGTAAACAAAGAAAATGGAAAGTGATTCAAAAATACAATTCGCAGAGGTTATTCTACTGCTGCAGACTTTTTATCACATTTTAAATAAAAAACATTTTAAAAATCAGGTAGATTTAATACAGAGTTTCACTGTAAAAAAAAAAATTAAACAGAAAAAAAAGACTTTCATGCAATTTGAACTTCCACAGAAAAGAACCCAGTGTTAATAAAAAGCAAATCAATAATTTTTGTTAAATTTTAATAATCTTGCAAGCCTACAAATAAAACCATCAACAGTCTGAGTTGAGATGACAGTTAACTGCGTTTCTATGACAACCTAGAGGCACAGTACAAGTCCTGACTTGCAGTTAAGCGAATATATGAACAGAGTGACATTTACTCATACAAGAAAATCTGAAGCTTTTCTTTAAAAAGAATCAATTCCTCAAATAACATGGACTTTCACTAAGTGGATAACACTTTTAATTAAAGACAAGTCCTTTAGATCATCCTGTAGGATTCTAAAACATCTGAAAATAAATTTCTTATCATGGTCATTTTTACTGAGGTTTGAACTGAAAGTCAAAAAGTCGCTTTTGGGACAACAGACTAAGGTAATTACAGATTTCTGCCTCAAAAACTATTTAACAATTTGTTACTAACACCACAGGGTCAATGTACATAGAGAAAATCCCATCACCTAACTTAGAATTATATAACCAACAAGAATATCGTATTTTCATCTGATAATTTAAATTTTCTGTACAAGAAAAAACTATTTGGCATTTATAACCAATTTTTCATCCTGTTTTAACTCTAACCACATCTTTCACACATCAGTATATTTTATGTACAATGTGACAGTCTAAATGAAGACCTGAATTTTACTTTAAAAAAAAATGTGTCATATGAATTCAGCGGTTGACAGAAAGATCATTATATTTTCTATGGTTTTTATGAATCTAGAACTCAAAATTTTATTTCTGGTTATCAGTTCTTTGTTAAAATACAGTTTTGTCTTGTTTCGGTTTTTTTTTTTTTTTTCCTTTTCCCACAAAACAATAGTAGATATACAAGAAGGGTGAGATGAGATGTTTACAAAATCCAAGTTAAGCCAGTGACAAATATCACCAGTGGAGTGCTCCTAGACAATTTACAATCTCACTCTATGGAGATGCCTTCATCTCAGCTAGACTCACCAACGAGAAAGCTGAACCTCTAGGATTTTTAATAAGATGAATGGGTGCGTTGATCTCTTGTCATCGACTACATCTGACCAGAGGCAAATTCCTTTTAATAAATATTCAATGTTTTAAAGCTAGATAAAATAGGGAACACTAACATCTTCAAACACAAAACAAAATTCTCATTGTCTAAAAAAAAGAGCAGCTTGAACTTCCACAGGAAAAAACCAAGTGTTAATAAAATCAAATCAATCATCAGCCATTGGTCTGAAGGTATAAAGGCTTTCCTCCTCTAGAACATTTTCTCGAGAATTATAATCACCATAACTGAAATTATACTGTAAGTCAATCAAAACACATAATTTGAGGTCTCAAAAAATACAACTAACAAATTTTTAAGGAACAGAACTCTGCACTACAACAGGAGTTGTATCTACTTTATTATCAACAATATAGAGAGTCAAGAAATATATATATTATCAGGCATATACATTTATTTGAAACTGTAATGTCACCAATAAAGGACATCTCTACCTATGTCATATCAGTCTTAAACTTTTCCACAAAAAGAGATTTATGATGAGAAAAACTGTACAAGAAAAGAATAACTGTAAGATTCAAAATTTATCAAGAAATAAGGACTTTTATTGATTTTGTATTTGTGCCCTTCCCAAATGAATGCCACCTCCTTAAAAAGGGCAAGTGCAGCTATTAACTATTATAGGTTATAGCGCTATTACAAAAGGATGATTTTATCTACACAAAAAGATGACTGTCTGGTAGGAAAGCTGGTTTCATATATCCTTCTAAAATGTCAAAACATATCAAGAAAACTACATAAACAAGCCAAGAGAGTAACTTCTAGTTTCCATTTATAACACAAGGTATTATAGCTGCCTCAATGACCAAACTTTTTAAGAAAGTGACACGGAGATAATGGAATTCATCTACAATAAAACAACTGTGGTCAAAGCTCCCACGATGCCTTTCCATCAGACTGGTGACAGACAAGCAATCGTACTCTTATATGAATGCAAATAATGCTGTTACAGTTTTTTACTTTCAAGCGATACTGCTATTACTGGAAACATTAATCAAAAACACGTAGCTAAAATTAGGAGCTCATAAATGTATTCCAGATGATGTAGGTCTACTTTTACATATAGACAGAAAATTTCAATGAGCCTACTCATAGGTATATACTATATTTAAAGGCTTAAAATACATATGGTTAAATAAGTGGTTCTCAACTGGAGGTAATGTTGTTCCCCCGGTTCACTAACTTGGCAACGTCTGGGGACATTTTTGTTGTCACAGCTGAGTCGGTGGAGAAGATGCTATTGATATTTAGTGGGTAGAGGGCGGGGACAAAGCTAAACATTCTACAATGGATGAGACAATCTTCCAAAACAAAAAATTTTCCCTCCCCAAATGCCAATAGTGCCAAGGTCAAGAGACCCCGGGTTAAACAAATTTCACAAGATTAAATATTACAGCGACCTTAAAATCTGTTTTCAAAGATGATTTGATAACAAAGGGGAAGGTTCTCAAAATGTCTTATTAGGTGAGTAAGTAGGTCATAAAAACCTGCTTTGCACAATCCAAATGTTACTAAAGAAATGCATATACACATGTGGGAGGTAAATGAGAAAAGCAAACATCATGGTCATCCTCCTAAGCTTTTTCTTCACATATAGACTGGGAGTGATAACAGGACTTCCATCGCAGGGTTGCTGTGACCATTATAGAAGGCGGCAATTAAAAATCACTACTGGGATGGGACTTCCCCCTCCAGTAGTTAAGACTCTGCATGTTCAATGCAAGGAATGTGAGTTCGATCTCTGGTTGGGGAACTAAGATCCAGCATACTGCATGGGGCAGCCAGAAAGTTTAAAAAAAAAAAAAAATTACCATGGCTACTACCAATATTTTCTAAATTCTCTAAAATAAATAATTATTTCATTTATTATAGAATTACCGTATTTTATACATTTTCAAGCCATTATTCAACATTCTTTTCAAACCTTTACATCTACCAAACTTATCTCTCAAAATCACTCTCCTTCCCCTGTCAATAGTTTGCCTACAGAAGTGAGAAAAAGTTGAGCCTCTAATAATTGAAGAGGTCTACTTAAGATTCACAAGATATGCAGTCTTCATAAACCCTGGTCTCTCCTTTGCCCTGTAGTATCAGAATTTCATGTTCAATTCAAGGAGGAAAAAAAAATAAGGTGAAGGTTTCCATGCCCTAAGCCATATACCATAAACAGGATCAACTCCCATCATTTATTTTATATTGGGAAAGCGATAAGAATATAGAGAGTGGGGGTGCTGGGGAATGAGAAAAGCAAATAAGCTTTTCATTTCCTTCCAGCCATATGGAATAACCTGACCAATCTTCAAGATATGCCATTCAGGTGGACAATTTCCGCCACTAAATCCAACATAACCCTCTTTTTCTTTCTTCCCAATATCCCTTGGTGATCACAAGATCCTTAGAAGCAGGGTTTAGGCCTATTTGTTGTTCTGAACTTCACCTAACAAAACTGTGGGTACCTAACAAAGACCAGTGAAAACACAGGTACATCGTAACAGCAGACAGAGTTTAGTGAGAAGCTTTTCAGAGACATTCTCATTTAGATTTCCACAGAAGAAAATCCAAATCGTAGCATAGCGGGGACAAGGAGAGATCACCTAAATTATGTACAATATTATGTAAAATATTTATAGACACAGCTGGGGGAGGGGTAGCAGGGGGAGGTACCAAAGAGAGGGAAACAGTAGCAAATAGGAGCAGCAACCACAGAGGTAGCTCAAATTCAGTTTTCATGAAAAACTTAACACTGATTTATAATTTACAGGTTTACTGTTACATCAAAAAGTGCCACAGATTTTGAGATTATTTTTGTTGGCAAGGAGATTAAATACCTCTCAAGCATCTTTCCTTATCCCAGGTGCAAAGAAGCACCTGGCTAGCTACTCCCACACAAGCCTCTGACAGCTTTTCAAAAATTTCCATAAAGAAACAGATACAGATAAACTCCCCAAATAGCAATAAAAAATTAAGATAAGCCATTACCGAAATTAAGGAAAAGCTGATACATATGGTGAGTATGAATTTGAATTCATGACATATCTTGGCTTGTTTCATGAAAACTTAACCCATCTGAACAAAATGCACAGAGATGCTTTAGGCTCTCCCACCAAAGCTCAGTGGACATGAGTTTGAGCCAACTGTGGGAGATGGTGAAGGACAGGGAAGCCTGACATGCTGCAGTCCATGGGGTCATAAAGAGTTGGACATGACTGAGCGACTGAACAACCACCCCAAAGCTTCATGCTCATGACTCAGAGCCTATCCCACTCGACAGAGCAGATACCTGTCTCACCCATTAGGGGCTGTTTTTTTCTAGACGGTGACTGCAGTTTTTCCCCACTGTTTCTCCACACCTGAACCTTCAACCCTGGCTACCATCGATTTCCACCTCCCTCCTACAGGCAGAGATTGTAAGATCCTGACACCTGAACAGTGCATTACTGGTGATTTGGGAGTCCCAGCTTTAAGCACTGCAGGACCAAAAAAACACTGGTAGCAGGGAGGTGAGAATTTCAGGCAACCAGAGAACACAAATAAAGGTAAAAGCAAAGATGCATTAAAAAAACAGAAAACTGAATAATTAATAAGTCCAAAGTCTGTGTGTCCATGCTTAGTCACTAAGTCGTGTCTGCCTCTTTGCGACTCTGTGGTCTGTAGCCCACCAGGTAACTCTCTCCATGGGATTTCCCAGTTAAGAATACTAGAGTGGGTTGCCATTTCCTCCTCCAGGGGATCTTCCCAACTCAGGGATCAAACCCACCTCTCCTGCACTGCAGGTGGATTCTTTCTTGCTAAGCCACCAAGGAAGCATAACTGTAATATCAAAACTCTTGAAGAAAAGTTTTGAAGAAAAAAAAAAAGAAAATAAATAGTTCAGTTATCTGAGGCATGAATGTAAATGTAAAAATTTAAAGCACAATATTATAAAGTAAACCCTATGAAAATAAAACCAAAAATAAACAAAAGGGACCTAATGAAACTTTAAAGCTTTTGCATAGCAAAGGAAACCATAAACAAAACAAAAAGACAACCTTCAAAGTGGGAAAAATATTTACAAATGAAGCAACTGACAGGGGATTGATTTCCATAATATACAAAGAGCTCATGCAGCTCAATATAAAAAAAGAAACAACCCAATTAAAAAATAGACATAATCTAAAGAAGACACACAGATGGCCAACAGACACATGAAAAGATGTTCAGCATGGCTAATTATCAGAGAAAAATGCAAATGAAGACTACAATAAGGTACCACCTCATACCCATCAGAATGGCTGTCATCAAAAATTCTACAAATAATAAATGTAAGGAGAAAAGGGAGCTCGGCCACACTCTTGGTGGGAATGTAAACTGATACAACCACTATGGAGAAAAGTATGAAGGTTCCTTAAAACACTAACTATAGAACTATCATATGATCCAGCAATCTCATAGCTGTGCATACACCTGGAGAAAACCATAATTCAGAAAGATACACACACCCCAATGTTCACTTCAGCACTGTTTACAATAGCCGACCAGGGAAGCAACCTAAATGTCCCTCAACTGAGGAATGGATAGAGAGGATATGGTACATATATCCAATGGACTATTACTCAGCCCTACAAAAGGAACAAAATTGAACCATTTACACAGATCTGGATGGACCTAGAGAATGTCACACAGAGTGAAGTCAAAAAGAGAAAAATAATGTGTATTAGTGTAAATATGTGCAAACTAGAAAAATGGTGTAGATGAACTTATTTGCAAAACAGAAATAGAGACACAGACATAGAGAACAAACGTATTGATACCAAGGGGGAGACGGGAGTGAGATGGCTTGGGAGACTGGGATGGACATATTAACACACACATTTCTACACATAAAATAGATAACTAATGAGACCCTACTGAACCTACACAGGGAACTCAATTCAATGCTCTGTGGTAACCTAAACGGGAAGGAAATTCAAGAAAAAGGATATATGCATATGCGTGGCTGATTCACTTTGCTGCACAGCAGAAACCAACACAACACTGTAAAGCAATTATACTCCAATTTTTTTTAAAGCAAACTCTACATATATTAATAGAAAACTTGGTGGTGGGTGGGCCTCACCAAATCAGTTGAAGGCGTAAATAAACCCTCCCACTGAGTAAAAAACATTCTTCCTAATCGCCTTCCGAGTGAGTGACTTTTTTCTAGTCTTAGGATTTGAACTGAAACATTGGCTCTTTCTGAGTGTCCCACTTGCTGACTCACCCTGAAGGTCCTGGGACTTGCCAGATCCATAATCACATATGTCAGTTCCTTACAATAAATCTTTTTCTCTCTCTCTTTCTAACCCTATTGGTCTCTCTCAGATCCTCCTGAATTTCTCTCAAACCTCTCCCTCTTTTCTCCCATACCCTCCCCAGTTCCTGTTGGTCCTAAACATAACCCATTGATTCTGTTTCTTTAGAGAACCCTGTCTTGCCAAGACAGAGAGAGCTGGCCTGGCCTGTAGATGTGCCTCAAGGGCACTTTACAAAGGCTCAGAAGACTCATGGCACAAACTCCCACTATGACACATATTTTTCGAGGAGGTATTCAAATAGAAAGCAAAAATCTAGGAGATGTTGTAACAGATGAGAAAGAGGATGATCAAAAAAATCTTCGTAGATATTTCCCTGGAGGTCCAGTTAGTAAGATCCTGCATTTCCAATGCAGGGGGTATGGGTTCAATCCCTGATCAGGGAGCTAAGATCCTATATGCTCTGTAGTGCAGCCAAGAAAAAAAAATTTAAAAATCTTGGTAAAGTTCACTAATGTTCAGTTCAGTTTCAGTTCAGTTCAGTCGCTCAGTCATGTCCAACTCTTTGCGACCCTATGAACCACAGTACGCCATCCTGTCCATCACTAACTCCCAGAGTCCACCCAAACTCATGTCCATCGAGTTGGTGATGCCATCCAACCATCTCATCCTCTATCGTCCCGTTCTCCTCCTGCCTTCAATCTTTCCCAGGATCAGGGTCTTTTCAAATGAGTCAGCTCTTCACATCAGGTGACCAAAGTATTGGACTTTCAGCTTCAATATCAGTCCTTCCAATTTTAACACCCAGGACTGATCCCCTTTAGGATGGACTGGTTGGATCTCCTTGCAGTCCAAGACTCTCAAGAGTCTTCTCCAACACCACAGTTCAAAAGCATCAATTCTTTGGCACTCAGCTTTCTTTATAGTCCAATTATCACATCCATACATCACTAATGTTACTTGTTAACAAAGGACAGAGGAAGAAAGGAAAGAAATCATTTAAAAACCTACTGGAATTCATAATCAAGTGGCCAATCACAAAATAAGTCAAAATAAAGTTTTTTTATGCCAATTCCACTATACACAGTCCTAATGTACTGGGCAATTTAGTTAAAACCTCAGTTACTTCATCTTTCATGAAAGGAGGAAGAGAATATGTACCTTATAGAATTGCTGTAAGAATCAAATGTAAAAAATGTATGCAAAGTACAGTATCAGGTATGTATCCAGTGAATGTCAGTTATATTACCAGTACTTGTAGTAAAGCCCCCAAATTTCAACTATATAATTCATATCCTCCCTTTTGAGTTTATTTCCAGATGTAAAACTGGACAAACATGTCTTTTTTTTTTTTAACTTTAAACTTTTTATTTTGTATTAGGGTATAGTTGATTAACCAGTCTGTTGTTCCATGTCCAGTTCTAATTGTTGCTTCCTGACTTGCATATAGGTTTCTCAAGAGGCTGGTCAGGTGGTCTGGTATTCCCATCTCTTTCAGAATTTTCCACAGTTTATTGTGATCCACACAGTCAAAGGCCTTGCATAGTCAATAAAGCAGAAATAGATGTTTTTCTGAACTCTCTTGCTTTTTCCATGATCCAGCGGATGTTGGCAATTTGATCTCTGGTTCCTCTGCCTTTTCTAAAACCCGCTTGAACATCAGGAAGTTCATGGTTCACGTATTGCTGAAGCCTGGCTTGGAGAATTTTGAGCATTACTTTACTAGCGTGTGAGATGAGTGCAATTGTGCGGTAGTTTGAGCATTCTCTGGCATTGCCTTTCTTTGGGATTGGAATGAAAACTGACCTTTTCCAGTCCTGTGGCCACTGCTGACTTTCCAAATTTGCTGCATATTGAGTGCAGCACTTTCACAGCATCGTCTTTCAGGATTTGAAATAGCTCAACTGGAATTCTACCACCTCCACTAGCTTTGATCGTGATGCTTCCTAAGGCTCACTTGACTTCACATTCAAGGATGTCTGGCTCTAGGTGAGTGATCATGCCATTGTGATTATTTGGGTCGTGAAGATCTTTTTTGTACAGTTCTTCTGTGTATTCCTGCCACCTCTTCTTAATATCTTCTGCTTCTGGTAGGTCCATACCATTTCTGTCCTTTATCGAGCCCATCTTTGCATGAAATGTTCCCTTGGTATCTCTAATTTTCTTGAAGAGATCTCTAGTCTTTCCCATTCTGTTGTTTGCCTCTATTTCTTTGCACTGATCGCTGCGGAAGGCTTTCTTATCTCTTCTTGCTATTCTTTGGAACTCTGAATTCATATGCTTATATCTTTCCTTTTCTCCTTTGCTTTTCACTTCTCTTCTTTTCACAGCTATTTGTAAGGCCTCCTCTCAAGGCTGTATATTGTCACCTTGCTTATTTAACTTCTATGCAGAGTACATCATGAAAAACGTTGGGCTGGAAGAAGCACAAGCTGGAATCAAGACTGCCGGGAGAAATATCAATAACCTCAGATATGCAGATGACACGACCCTTATGGCAGAAAGTGAAGAGGAACTAAAAGCCTCTTGATGAAAGTAAAAGTGGAGAGTGAAAAAGTTGGCTTAAAGCTCAACATTCAGAAAACAAAGATCATGGCATCCGGTCCCATCACTCCATGAGAAATAGATGGAGAAACTGTGGAAACAGTGTCAGACTTTATTTTGGGGGGCTCCAAAATCACTGCAGATGGTGACTGCAGCCAGGAAATTAAAAGACATTTACCCCTTGGAAGAAAAGCTATGACCAACCTAGATAGCTTGTTGAAAAGCAAAGACATTACTTTGCCAACAAAGGTCCATCTAGTCAAGGCTATGGTTTTTCCAGTGGTCATGTATGGATGTGAGAGTTGGACTGTGAAGAAAGCTGAGTACCGAAGAATTAATGCTTTTGAACTGTGGTGTGGAGAAGACTCTTGAGAGTCCCTTGGACTGCAAGGAGATCCAACCAGTCCATTCTGAAGGAGATCAGCCCTGGGATTTCTTTAGAAGGAATGATGCTAAAGCTGAAACTCCAGTACTTTGGCCACCTCATGCGAACAGTTGACTCACTGGAAAAGACTCTGATGCTGGGAGGGACTGGACGCAGAAGGAGAAAGGGACGACAGAGGATGAGATGGCTGGATGGCATCACTGACTTGATGGACGTGAGTCTGAGTGATCTCTGGGAGTTGGTGATGACAGGGAGGCCTGGCATGCTGCGATTCATGAGGTCGCAAAGAGTCGGACACAACTGAGCGACTGAACTGAACTAATAACTGATTAACAATGTGGTGGCAGTTGCAGATGAATGATGAAGGGACTCAGTCACACATACATGTCTCCATTCTTCCCCAATTCCCCCTCCCATCCAGGCTGGCACATACCATTGAGCAGAGTTCCATGTGCTATACAATAGATCCTTGTTGGTTATCAATTTTAAATATAGCAGTGTGTACATGACCTTCCCAAAGTCCCTAACTATCCCTTCCCCCTGACAACCATTATTTTGTTTTCTAAGTCTGTCTCTTTCTTTTTTCTAAGTTCATTTGTATCATTTCTTTTAGATTCCACATTTGTATCATTTCTTTAGATTCCACATTTAAAGAATGTCACATGATATTTCTCCTCCTCTGTCTGACTTCAGGCAATGTAACCTTCTCTAGGTTCATCCATGTTGCTGCAAATGGCATTATTTCATTCTTTTTTAGTGGCTGAGTGATACTTCCATTTTATATATATATATACACATACACACACACACATACACACCACATCTTCTTTAACCATTTCTTTGTTGATGGAGATTTAGGTTCTTTCCATGTCTTGGCTATTGTAAGTAGTGCTGCAGTGAACACTGGGGTGCATGTATCTTTTCGAATCATGTTTTTCGCTAGGTATATGTCCAGAGATGGGATTGCAGGGTCATATGGTAGCTCTATTTTTAGTTTTTTAAGGAACCTCCATGTTGCTGCTGCTGCTGCTAAATCACTTCAGTCATGTCCGACTCTGCGACCCCATAGACAACAGCCCACCAGGCTCCCCCGTCTCTGGGATTCTCCAGGCAAGAACACTGCAGTGGCTTGCCATTTCCTTCTCCAATGCATGAAAGTAAAAAGTGAAAGTGAAGCTGCTCAGTCGTGCCAACTCTTAGTGACCCCATGGACTGCAGCCTCCCAGGCTCCTCTGTCCATGGGATTTTCCAGGCAAGAGAACTGGAGTGGGTTGCCATTGCCTTCTCCAGGAACCTCCATACTCTCCATAGTTGCTGTACCAATTTATATTCCCACCAACAGAGTCCCTTCTCTCCACACCTTCTCCAGCATTTGTTATTTGTGGAATTTTTGACAACAGTCATTCTGACAGGCATGAGGTTATATCTCACTGTAGTTTTGATTTGCATTTCTCTAATATCTAGCAATGCTGAACATCTTTTCATGTGCCTGTTGGCCATCTGCATGTCCTCTTTGAAGAGATGTCTATTCAGGTTTTCTGCCCATTTTTTGAGTGGGTTGTTTGTTTTGATGCTGTTAGGAGTCAGAAACTATAAATATTGAACACTAATCCCTTATCAGTCACATCATTTCCAAGTATTTTCTCCCAATCTGTGGGCTATCTTTTCATTTGTTTATTGTTTCCTTTGCTGTATAAAAGCTTTTAAGTAGGTCCCATTTGTTTATTTTTGTTTTTATTTCAATTATTCAGGGATATGGGTTGAAAAAAATTTTGCAGAGATTTATGTCAGAGTGTTCTGCCTATGTTTTCCTTTAGGAGTTTTGCAGTGTCTGGTCTCACACATAGGTCTTTAACCCATTTTGAGCTAATTTTTGTGTATGGAGTTAAAGCACAATATCAGGTATGTATCCAGTGAATGTCAGTTACTAAAAACATTATTATTTGTATTATAGTTTCCAAATTTAAACTGCATAATTCATATCCTCCCTTTTGAGTTTACTTCCAGACATAAAATTCAATAAACATAACATTTCTAATTTAATTACCTCTTTGCTTTACACTATTTACAAATAATGAAGATGTATTACTGTTGAGTTGGTCACATCATTTCGAAAATGTTTTCAATCATACCTAAGTGTGAATCCTGTTATTAGGAAAGTAAAAGGAAATGCTACAGTCCCCTCCTTATTAAGCCAACAGTCACTCCTGGATGCTTATAAATATCAAAAGTAACTCATGCCAGGTCAAGTATCTCAAAAATGCCCAACCACTGATAGAAATGATGACAACAGACTAAAATTTTAAGGTTTATACAGGGTTTCCTCATTCCCAACCTTCTGATACTGTTTCAAGAGATTTATTTACTCCACTGAGGTCTTTGGAGAAGAAAGTCATTTTCTGAAGTAAAGAAATATGACAACATGGATGTCTGTAAATCACTATACTTAAAAACGGCTGTACTCAAACTGAAATAGCTCACGGATGATAAGAAATCTACATGTTACCTATATTTGTTATAGCATTTCTTGAGCCTGCACAGAAAAGAACACCTTAAAGCCTTGACAGGGTAACACTGGGCGCTAACTGTCAAGCAGAATTATCGTTTAAACAACATTCTCGAGCAATTATCAGAAAAGATAAGTTTTTATAAATATAGCTTTGACAGTAAGAGCAATTTCAATACAACTGTTTTCTGTATGTTCTTCCTTGCCACATGTATTTTACTGCCCAAATTCTGAGAATAAAGACTAATGAAAAGTGCTAAGGGAATAAGATCATACAATCACATTATTTACTGTCTTAGTTTGCCATAGCTACCATAACAAATTTTTCTTTTTTGCATTTCTTTTCCATGGGGATGGTCTTGATCCCTGTCTCCTGAACAATGTCACGAACCTCATTCCATAGTTCATGAGGCACTCTTATCTATCAGATCTAGTCCCTTAAATCTATTTCTCACTTCCACTGTATAATCATAAGGGATTTGATTTAGGTCATACCTGAATGGTCTAGTAGTTTTCCCTACTTTCTTCAATTCAAGTCTGAATTTGGCAATAAGGAGTTCATGATCTGAGCCACGGTCAGCTCCTGGTCTTGTTTTTGTTGACTGTATAGAGCTTCTCCATCTTTGGCTGCAAAGAATATAATCAGTCTGATTTCGGTGTTGACCATCTGGGAATGTCCATGTGTAGAGTCTTCTCTTGTGTTCTTGGAAGAGGGTGTTTGCTATGACCAGTGCATTTTCTTGGCAAAACTCTATTAGTCTTTGCCCTGCTTCATTCTGCATTTCAAGGCCAAATTTGCCTGTTACTCCAGGAGTTACTTGACTTCCTACTTTTGCATTCCAGTCCCTTGTAATGAAAAGGATATCTTTTTTGGGTGTTAGTTCTACAAGGTCTTGTAGGTCTTCATAGAACTGTTCAAATTCAGCTTCTTCAGCGTTACTGGTTGGGGCATAGACTTGGATTACCGTGATATTGAACGGTTTGCCTTGGAAACGAACAGAGATCATTCTGTCATTTTTGAGATTGCATCCAAGTGCTGCATTTCGGACTCTCTTGTTAACCATGATGGCTACTCCATTTCTTCTAAGGGATTCCTGCCCACAGTAGTAGATATAATGGTCATCTGAGTTAAATTCACCCATTCCAGTCCATTTTAGTTCGTTGATTCCTAGAATGTCGACATTCACTCTTGCCATCTCTTGTTTGACCACTTCCAATTTTCCTTGATTCATGGACCTGACATTCCAGGTTCCTATGCAATATTGCTCTTTACAGCATCGGACCTTGCTTCTATCACCAGTCACATCCACAACTGTTTTTGCTTTGGCTCCATCCTTTCATTCTTTCTGGAGTTATTTTTCCACTGATCTCCAGTAGCGTGTTGGGCACCTACTGACCTGGGGAGTTCCTCTTTCAGTATCCTATCATTTTGCCTTTTCATACTGCAGATGGTGACTGCAGCCAGGAAATTAAAAGACGCTTACTCCTGGGAAGAAAAGTTATGACCAACCTAGATAGCATATTGAAAAGCAGAGACATTACTTTGCCGACTAAGGTCCATCTAGTCAAGGCTATGGTTTTTCCACTGGTCATGTATAGATGTGAGAGTTGGACTGTGAAGAAAGCTGAGCTCCAAAGAACTGATGCTTTTGAATTGTGGTGTTGGAGAAGACTCTTGAGAGCCCCTTGGACTGCAAGGAGATCCAACCAGTCCATTCTGAAGGAGATCAGCCCTGGGATTTCTTTGGAAGGAATGATGCTGAAGCTGAAACTCCAGTACTTTGGCCACCTCATGCGAAGAGTTGACTCATTGGAAAAGACTCTGATGCTGGGAGAGGTTGGGGGCAGGAGGAGAAGGGGACGACAGAGGATGAGATGGCTGGATGGCATCACTGACTCGATGGACGTGAGTCTGAGTGAACTCCGGAAGTTGGTGATGGACTGGGAGGCCTGGCGTGCTGCACTTCATGGGGTTGCAAAGAGTTGAACACAAGTGAGCAACTGAACTGAACTGAACTGTAAGAAATTACCATAAACTCGGCAGCTTGAAACAACACTAATTTGTTGTCTTACAACGCAAAACAGACCTCAATACAGATCCCATGGGGCTAAAATCAAGATGACAGCAGGAAGCCTTTCTCTGGAGGCTCTAGGCAAGAATCTGGTCCCTCGTCTTCCCATCTTCTGGAGGCCACTGGCATTCCTTGGCCGTGGGTTCCCACCTCTCTCCTCCACCTTCAAAACCAGCAAGAGTAGGTTGAGTCCTTCTAACATAACATTACTCTGACCTTCTCTACCTCTCTCTTCCACCTGTAAGGACCTTGTGACTACACTGATCCCCATCTGGATGATATCCCTATCTTAAGTCAGCTGATTAGCAACCTAATTCCCTTTGCCATATTACATAACATGTTCACAGCTTCCAGGAATTAGGATGAAGATTTCCATTATTCTAGCTACCATTATTCTGCCTATTACTGAGAATAATAAAAGGATCAGAGGTAATAAAAATGATGATGGGCTATGGTGCTGGATCCCCTAAGCCAAACCCCAAACTAAAAGAGTTCTCGTTATTTGTCCCTAAATTAAAATCACAATCCTCTTGAAGACACAAGGTGGGATAAAACAGATCTAAGCTTGAGTCTGGAAGTCAGAGGTAGTCACTGCTACTTGTTTTTGGCAAAGGGACTTCTCAAATCCCTAGTTTTATCATCTTCTAAATAACCATACAATGCCAGTTTCATATAATTGTTGTGAAGATAAATTCATTTGTTCATTTATAAGCACCTCGCTAGTGAAAACTTGGTGACAGGGTCCCTGCTTTCTGGAAAGTAGTTGGCATACAACTGGACAAAAACAACAAAACAGCAGTAGCATGCCTACTGAACACCTTTTAATGGCAGGCAAAAACAGTCACTAAACAAATGTGTCCTTTATGAGCATTCTAAATGTCAACATTTTATAATACATAAGCTACGACTTTCTCTGAGCAGAGACATTTTGCCAACTAATCTCTTTTGGGCCCATTCCAGATAGGTTCCAACATCTCCTCCCCACTATGAGCCACCATGACTGTTCTTATAAGGATCACACCAAAGGGCTCACCTTTAGAGACCCAGAGGTGAAGCTGTAGACCTCACCCTATTCCTCTTCCAAGCAGTATCTGGTATAACTGACCACATTCTTTCTGCCGAGATGCATTCCTCCCTTGGCCTCTGGGACACTGCTTTCTAGTGCTCTATTCCTACTTCACTGGTTACGCCTTCTCACTCCCCTTTGAAGATTTCTCTTCATATACCAGATCTCTAAAAAGTTAGAGTATGCCTAGGTCCAGACATCAGGTCTCTCACGTATCTGTCCTCATGCCCTGAGATCTCACTCAATTTCATGGTTTTAAATACCGTCCAGATGTTGATTCAAAGATTCTTATCTTCAGCCCAGACCTGCACTAGTCTGTTTTCATCCAACTGCCTACTTGACATTTGCACTTGGATGTCTAATTGATTTCTCCAACTTCAGTTCAGTTCAGTCGCTCAGTTGTGTCTGAGTCTTTGCAACCCCATGAATTGCAGCACGCCAGGCCTCCCTGTCCATCACCAACTCCCGGAGTTCACTCAGACTCACGTCCACCGAGTCAGTGATGCCATCCAGCCATCTCATCCTCGGTCATCCCCTTTTCCTCCTGCCCCCAATCCCTCCTAGCATCAGTCTTTTCCAATGAGTCAACTCTTCACATGAGGTGGCCAAAGTACTGGAGTTTCAGCTTTAGCATCATTCCTTCCAAAGAAATCCCAGGCGTGATCTCCTTCAGAATGGACTGGTTGGATCTCCTTGCAGTCAAAGGGGATCTCAAGAGCCTTCTTCAACACCACAGTTCAAAAGCATCAATTCTTTGGCGCTCAGCCTTCTTCACGGTCCAACTCTCACATCCATATATGACCACAGGAAAAACCGTAGCCTTGACTAGATGGACCTTTGTTGGCAAAGTAATGTCTCTGCTTTTCAATATGCTATATGCTTAAAATACCCCAAAATGGAATTTCTGATTTACCCACCCTGCCCAACTACCACCATCACCACCAACTCACCCTGAGCCACAAAACCAGTGCTATATAGAGACTTCCCCTATCTCCATTAACAAGAGCTCCATCATTCTAGCTATTCATCCTCATTCCTCTCTCACTTACACCTCCATGTCCTGGTTAAGAAATCCATAGGCTCTACTTCAAAAAATACACGAGGGACTTCCCTGGTGGTCCAGTGGCTAAGACTCTGCACTTCCAACACAGGGGGCCCAGGTTCGATCCCTGGTCAGGGAACTAGATCTCACGTGCTGCAAACAAGAGTTCACATGAAGGTAAAAGGGACAGTCGCCCAGTCGTGTCTGACTCTTTGTGACCCCATGACTGTAGCCCACCAGGCTCCTCTGTCCATGGAACTCTCCAGGCAAGAATAATGGAGTGGGTAATCATTTCCTTCTCCAGAGGATCTGTCCAACCCAGGGATCAAATCTAGATCTCCTGCACTACAGTCAGATTCTTTACCGCCTGAGCCACCAGAGAAGCCCCAAGAGTTCGCATGCCACAACTAAAGACCTCACGTGCCACAACTAAAGACCCTGTGTGCCACAACTAAGACCTGGCACAGTCAAATAAAGAGTTAAATAAGTAAATATTAATAAAATAAAAATAAAGAACCACTGGATGTTTCTTAAAAATACCCTAATCTACATCACCTCTAGCTAGAGTTTTGCCAAAACGTCCTAACTGGTCTTGCTGCTTCCTACTTGCCACCACTCCCTGACTTTTTTCAAACATCATCCAAAGTAATCTTATTAGTGGTTTCCCATTTTACAGTAAAAACCAAAGTCTATAAGCTGACTTCAGACTCTAGCTCTTGGTCATGCACTTCTTAAGCAAGACTTCCTACCATCCTGCTTCAGCCCAGCTCATATCCTCTAAAGCCTCTATCATGACCCAACTTGTAGGTACCGTATTTGTTCTTCCTTTTATCAAGAAGACCTTTCCCTTGAATATTTACTTAAATGCCACCTTATCAGAGAGGCCTCCCCGACTGCCCAGGATAAAACAACAGCCCTCAGGCCACTTCACAGCCCCCTTACCCAATGTTATTTAATTTTTATCTACCACATTTATTATTACTTGATATATACGTTTTTATTGTCTGCCTTCTTTATCAAGTGCTAGTATATCCTAGGATCCAAAACATAATATTACTCAAACATTCGTTGAATAAAGAAAATAATCAATCCATCTTGGCTGTCTAAAATAACTTCTCCTTAGGTAGTAAAATTATAAATTCTGTTCAAATATGTATCATACCAGAAAGAGTCATGTTCATCTTAATTGCTAACAAATGTTAGAAATAAAGATTCACAAATCTTGCATCTGGAAAGTTTCTACTAAGTTTCCAAATGTATAATTTTTATAATATATGCTTCACAAAGAATGTTTATCCTTGTCTGAATGATGCAATAATCAGCAGAACCTGTTAATATTAATAGCTCATTAAATGAAAAAGCAAAATTTTAATCCAAGGGCTATTTGGAAGGATATATTATAATCCCATGCTCCATTTCTCACACCAATCAATCTCATAACAAGGTACATTACCATTTCAGTTACTAGTTGTGACAATTTGTTTATGAAAATTAATAGATGTAAAGAACCAATTTAAGTTTCAATAAATGATTCACAATGTTCTACCCACCAGGTTAAATACTTTTTGCGTGATGCATTTTGATTTAAAAAACCTATCTGCTGATTTCTCCCAATGACTGGTTTTCAGGTCTACAAAGCTGAAAAAAAATTCTCCTTGTGGTAGATATCCCAAAAGGTGCATTTAAAATTAATTCCTCATTCAACATAAACTATGTATAGGTTTATTTTAAATAGGCTCAGCTATCTGTCAGTCTTTCTGGTTTGTTAAAATTAATTCAGCTAACACATTCAAGGCCTCCTAATTGTGATATCTGCAAGACCTGAGCAAGATCTAAATGGACATCACTTAGAAGGCAGGTTTACTAACAATGGTAACAAAATCATAAGGACAGAAGTGACACTAATTAACAATTAGTTATCACATGCCATGGCCCAGGCACAGGTCATGTAATTTACAGACAATTTAAAGAAAGACACTATAGACAGAGTAAGTCTTAGTTTCGCTATTCAGTTGCATTCATGAATAACAAAAGGTCACTGGGACCCTTACTTAGAAGAAAGCAGACCTCACTACACTTCAATTTCCATTTGGTGCTCTTCTCTTTACTTGTAATCCCCATTTACCCAGATGTTTTCCCTCTTGTTATTCTCTTCTTGCTGTGCAAGTTTAATCTTGAAAGGTTAGGCTAACAATTTGATGCTTCTATTGCAAAGTTTTTTGTACAACCCAATAAACTCCTACAAAAAGGTGGAATAAACTTCCAAATAAACAATATACCAAGAACCTATTCAAAGCAGGGTTTAAAAAATATGTATCTCCATGAAGCAGAACAGCTTGTTTCCAGCTTTATAAACAAAGTTTTCCACAGCACATTATACCTGGTCCACAAGTAGGAAAGACCTTATTTCTGTATTGTTACTACCTCAATTTCTTTTTCCTGCACCACTGATTCTACTCAGAAATAAATCTATGGTGTGTTAAGCCACTATAATTTTGGAACTGTTTGTTACTGCAGCATCCTGCCTGATATAGGACTGCAGTCAATATTAAATAGTCCATGTAAAGCAAGGAGCACGACACAAGGAAGTCATAAGTGAACTCGAAAAAAAAAAATCAAAGTAACTGATGATTCTTCATGATTTAAATACTGCCTTCCATTAAAATGTCTAAGAATAAAATGAATCAGGTGTTGGAATTATCTGGCAAAGATTTTTAAAGCAGCCATCATAAAAGTGCTTCAACAAGCAATTATAAATTCTCCTGAAACAAATGGAATGACAGACTCTTTCAGCAAAGAAACAAGCTATTTTTAAAAATGAGAATTTTAGAACTGGAAAATATAATACCCAAAAGAAATAACTCAATGTTTGGGTTCAACAGCAGAGATGACAGGACAAAGCTAATGAACTTGGGATCAATCAACAGAACTTACCCAATGTGAACAACACAGAGAGAACAGACTGAAGAAAATGAATGGTCTCAGGGCTCTGTGAACAAGAACAAAAGGCCTAACACTCTTATTACCAAAGGCCCAGAAGGAGAAGAGAATAAAACTGAAAAAGAATTTGAAGAAATAATGACTGAACTTTTCCCAAATGTGGTGAAGGACATAAACCTACAGATTCAATTAGCTAAACAAATTTCAAAGAAGAGAAGTCAAAGAAATCCACTCTAAGAGACATCCTAATTAAATTTCTAAATACTAAGGTTAAAAAAAAAAAATCTTGCAAGCCGCCAGGGAAACATGACGCATGACTTATGGGGGAGCACCAACTCAACAACAGATTCCTCACTGGAAATGACAGAGGCCAGAAGGCAGCGGCACATAGGTTCTCAAGTTCTAAAAGTAAACAACTATCAACCAAAATGCTACATCTGATGAAAACATTCCCCCAAAATCAAAGGGAAATAAAGACATTCTCAGATGAAGAAAGACTAAAAGAATTTGTGTCTTGCAAATCTATCCCTAAAGAATGGGGTAAAGAAAGTTTTCTAAACAGGAAGGAATGAAGATAGAAGTTAACAGATAACAGTTTAAAACTTTAAAAAGAAAACATAAAAATGGGTTAGAGTAGGGAGTAAACATAGCAGATTATCCCTCTTTTCATAATTTCTTAAAGCATATTTGATATTTGAATTAAAATGTCTAATACCAACTGATAAGCTCAATGAACATGAAACATACTTAAGACAACCATACTTTAAAAAATGGGAAGTAAGGTTTCCACATATGACTAGAAATATTACAATGTTGAGGATACCAGCGGACTGTGAGCAGTTACATATGCATATTTTAACACAAAGAGCAACCATTAAGAAAATCACACAAAGTAATATACTCAAAAATACTATTATAAATAAATCAATGCAGTATTTCAGGGAAATGTTCAAGCAACTCACTGACAGGGAAGAAAAGAGAAACAAGAGAAATGAAAAACAGGAACAAACAGAAAACAAAAAATGGCAGTCTTAAGCCCTGATATGTCAATAATTGCCTTCAATGTGAATGTTCTCACCATGCCAGGGAAAAGACGAGAGTGGCAGAGTAGGAGAAAGTCAATCTCAAAAGATAAACACACTGTATGGTTCCATCCATATAATATACTTGAAATGACAAACATAAAGAGATGCAGAATAGAACAGTGGCTGCCAGGCGTGGGAGTAGGGGAGGGAGTGGCTGTGACTTAAAACGGAATTTTTCACCCTGTGATGAATGGTTCTATACCGTGACAGCACCGGTGGTCACACGAATCTTCACGTGATAAAAGTGCACACAATCAAATATACACTTATACACATGAATGCCCAAAAAACTGGTACCATCTGATTAAGGTTTGTAGACTGCACCAATATCAGTCTCACAGCATATCACATCTGATTGTGCAATATTAGTTACCCAAGATGTTAGCGTTTCAGAACTAGGTATAAAGAATCTCTTTGTATTACTTATTATGTCGGTATGTGAATCTACAATTATCTCAGAATTTAACACTTTAAAAAAAAAAGCTCAGGAAAAAAAAATGTTTATTAGAGTATAAACTATTCTGGCCTTATATAAAATCTTGAAAAAACAGAGGCCAAGAAATAAACCATAGTTTTCCTCTAATTCCCCTGTCTGAGTTTGAGGTAGGGAAGAAAGGACACAGTTTTACGTCAGGTTCCATACCTTTGCAACCCAAAAGTTCTATAACAGCAACTGCTATAGACTTTTCTAACATGTATAGACATTAACATGTTTTGTTAAAGAGGAATACTTGTACTGTTAAGTATATAAAGTAATGCATAAGCACATAAGTGTTAGTTGCTCAGTCATGTGTGACTCTTTAGAACCCCATGGACTGACTATAGCCTGCCAGGCTCTTCTGTCCATGGAATTCTCCAGGCAAGAATACTGGAGTGGATAGCCATTGCCTTCTCTCCACTTCTCTCCCAGGGGACCTTCCTGACCCAAGGATCAAACCTAGGTCTTCTGCACTGCAGCCAGCTTCTTTACCATCTGAGCCATCAGGGAAGCCCCATAGGTAATGCATATTTGTTACAAAAAATTTAGAAAAATGAAGACAGATTATAATAGTAAATGAGTCACATGACCCAGCGATAAGATGGCCTTGTAGTATTTTTCTCTATGATCATATGTGCACTTTGGAAGTTGAAGAGAAACTGGATTATACTCTAAATCAGGAATCAGCAAACTACAGTCCATGGCCAAATCCAGCCATATGCCTGGTTTTGTACAATCTATAAACTAAGAAGGGCTTTTACATTTTTATATGGTTACATACCTACATAATATCTTCAATATTGTCTCTTGGATTACAAAGCTTTAAGTATTTACTATCTAAACACTGACCAAAAGAGCTTGCCAACCACTCTGCATGGTATTTTTGTAAAAAGCTTTTCTAAATTATAAAGATAATACAATTCCTTATTTCTAGATACTTAGCCTGTTTCCAAATTTTTATAATTCAAAGTTGTAATGAACATTCTTGAAGCTAAATTTCTGTGCACAGAAATTGATATACTTTTCAAAAGGGATGTAACTCATAATTAACATTATTTTATATATGTTTATTATTCTAAAATAAGAATTCTATCAAAATTATTGTCATACATACATTAGCTAGACAATCCTTTCTTCTCCAGAATAAACAATAAGTTCAAAGATTCTGAAATCAGTATCTTACCCCACTAGTTGAATAAACCAAAATCTGTAACATCATCCAAAATATCATACCTATGTGACAGTAGCCATCCATCCCTAAAAACTGAAAAGGTCTTTGAGCTTCAAGATGAGAATGAAATCTTTTTGAAGATAATATACTTTTCTGTTAAACTTTACAAGAGAAACACTGTCTCAAAAATAGTCTGGCTCATCATATCAATGTGGAAAAAACAGATGGCTGTATATTAAAAACAAAAAAAAATCCTGGATATGAGGATCAGTTTATTTATCCTCCAAATTTTCCATTAATTATTAACATGATCGCAAGACCCCTAACTATGTAGCTTATTAAATAAACATCACTTCCTATCTTGGTTGTAACCTGGCTTTGAATTTCTACTTTAAGTGTAAAGAACAAGTTAAAATTCTTAAAGGTTGGCATCTTGACATATATACCACTTTCAATTATTTTAATTATACTCCACACCTCAAATTCATTTCATTTGGCTGCAGTTTTCAAGATTAGTGAAAAATATACTGATAGTTCTGAGTATTCAGTTTTATTTTCTCAAACACATTACAATAAGAACTTTGAAGAAAACACAGGAGGAAGCTTCATTACATTGGATTTGGCAAAGATGTTTTGGATATGACACCAAGAGCACAAGAAACAAAAGTAAAAACGGATAACTGAATTACATCCAAATTAAAAATGCCTATATATCAAAAGATAGACTCAAGAGAATGAAATAGCAACCAACCTATGGAATGGGAGAAAATATTTAAATATCTGCATATCATATAATTAAAAAGGGATACACATGTTAATATATATTCTTTATATATTACCAATATATTTTATGTACAGAGATATGGATGTAAGTAGGGCTTCCCAGGTGGTGCAGTGGTAAAGAATGCAGGAAACACAAGAGACCAAGGTTCGACCCCTGGGTGGGGAAGATCACTTGGAGTATGAAATGGCAATCCACTCCAATATTCTTGCCTGGAAAATCCCATGGACAGAGGAACCTGGCAGGCTACCATCCATGGGGCTGCCAAGAGTCAGGTGTGACTGAGCACGTGCACACACACACAAATACAGGTAAATCACTTATAACTCCACAAATCTATACCTACCTACCTAGCTAGCTGTCCATCTATCCATCCATCCTATCCACAGGTTGTTGAGTTATATTTATAGCTACTGAATAAGGCATTAATATCCAGGTATCCATCTGATATCCATATCTACACCTGAAAAGGGTTAATATTCAGAATATATAAAGGATTCAGCTCAACAAATAAAACCAAACAACTCTATCAGAAAATAGTCAAAGAGCCTGGATATATCTCCAAAGATACAGAAATGGCCCACAAGCATATGAAAAGATGCTTCACATCACTGATTTTTGGGGAAATGCAAATCACACAACAATAAGATATCTCCTCACACCTGTCAGGATAGCTACGATCAAAAACAAAAAGGAAAATAAGTGTTGGTGGAGCAAAGTTCCAGAAACAGGTTGCCCAACAATGTGAATAAACTTAATGATACTGAACTGTATACTTAAAAGTGGTTAAGATGGTATATTTTGTTTTATGTATATTTTACAACTAAAAATTTAAAAATTAAAAGTTAATAAAAGAACTTCAGAATAACCTAACACTGTAGTTCTCCTATAATGTGAAAGTCCAGTTTATATGAAAGGCAGCATTTCATAAAATGGCAGAAAAATAAATTACTATACTACATGGTTGAAAACACTAAGTATTGTTCACAAAACTGGAAATCACCTGAGCACTTAAACATGCTTATTCATAAAGGAAAGCCTATATGTACAAAAAGAGAAAGCTTAATTAACAGTTACAAAACCAAATCGGGGGGACTTCGCTGGTGGTCCAGTGGTTAAGACTTTGCATTCCAAAGCAGGGGATGCAGGTTTGAAGGTTCGATCCCTGGTGGGGAGCTAAGATTTCACATGTCTTCCGGCAGAAAAAACAATAACATAAAACAAGCAATACTGTAACAGATTCAATAAAGACTCATAAAAAAACATCTGTATTTAAAAAAAAAAAAAAAAACCCTAATAGGAAGAAGGGACAGAGGCAGAAAAGGAAGAATAAAGATTCCCTGGGAATCAAGTGGTATGTCAATACCAATATCAATCTTGAAAGTGGTTCAAGCTGAGTGAGAAATCCAAGAAAATCTTCTCCAAAGACTGGACTGCAAGCCAACTTACTATAGTTACAATGGCTTCATTCAGCTCTACCACCAATCTAACTATTTTGCTGGTGCATAAACTCACTAGAATTGGTATTATCTGGGATGGTAACCACTTTCCTAGAGCCAGTGTAGGAAGACTCTCCAAGCCCTCAGATTGAAGCACCAGGCTGTAAAATCAGCCACCAGCACCACAGCTAAAATAGAAGCTGGAGATCACCAATATTCCCAGAGTGCTTCCCATGTGCTAAATGCCAAACATGATGATTTGCAAACATCAATCTTCTCTAATCCTCACCACCACCATACGAGGTTAGCAGTCACTCCCATTTTTCACATCAGTTACTCCTATTTTTCACATCAAGAAGCCGAAGAACGGAAGAATTGACACGATGCCCAAAGTAACATAGCAAGTATGAAGCACAGCTGAGAGATGAACCCGAGGTACCATCCTGAGAAGGCACCATGGCTGCAAGGCAAGAAGACCAAAAGAACCCAGAGTCTGGGGACCAGAATCTGAACCCATTTCTCCCACAAAGCAGCTACGACATTAGACTGTCAGGTTATTTTTTGGGCCTCAGTTTTCTCGACATTAAAATACCTTTTCTTTCCATTTCATTCTTGAAATGTCGTTAACTTTATTCCTTAACTTCCTAGTTTTTGGTTCATTTCTATTCTGAGATTTTTAAATTTCTGGTTTAAGATAGTTTTTTTGTGTGTGCTTGTTTGTTTCAAGATATTCAGCTTACGATGGAGTGTTATGTTGGTGTTCTCTTGGAAAATTTTTGATTCTCACAACTTCTTTATCCTGTAAGCAGTTTTGTATGGATGCTACCATTTCAGATCATTTTTAAATGACTTAGATGTTCCTGGACAGCATAAACAGGTGCTCCCAGGGAGAGGTGAGGTGTTTGGGTGGTTTACTAGGTTTCTTAGTTACACTGGTAAGGGAAGGCATTTTGTTTGTTGTTAAATTTTGGGCACGGCCCATGATGTGTGGGCATGTGAGATCTCCCTGCCTTGACCAGGGATCAAACCTGTGCCCTCTGCATGGGAAGTGCTGAGTCTTAACCACTGGACCACCAAGAAGTCCCACATTTTCTTTAATAAGCGGCATCCTTTTTATGGTGGTGTGGAGAGAAGAGGTAAATCTCCTGATTGTACAATATTGTTTGTTTCTGACACCTTGATATCTCTGCTTTTTCCTTTTCCCTGTACCACCAGACCTCCAGGGAATGCCTCCCCCTTGTCTGCAGAAGTGGCCCCATCCCAATACTGTACTTTTGGTGTTTCACAAATTTTCAAACTCCTTCCTTTAAATTCTCAACAATCAGTTCTCAGATCCACGAGGCTCAGACCTGTACTCACAACTTCCCTACTTGGGATTGGGCATGACTTCCCCTGTTTTGTGCCACCACTGGGGCTTGGCCACACTTCCCTCATTTCCATCCATCTGATCCTCAGCTCCAGTCAATCCAAGCTGGCTCTACTGGTTTCAAATATTTATTCCCCCACTTATTTTGAAGTTCACAGTGCTCCCTGTTGCCTAATTATGCTGGAGGCATGGCTTATAGATTCTTTTGTTTGCTCCCTTTCTGGATCATTTCATATCTGAATGATGGGTGGAAAGATTTAGATGGACGGAGGTGCCAACAACCTGCTCACCCTGGAAATGAAATTCCCGGACAGGGCTCCAAAACTGTAGGATTCTGAACTGGTGATCCTCAGAACACAGGGTTCTCAGTTAAGCAGAGTTCTCCAAAAGTAAAAATGGTGCTCTGAAATGCTTTCAATGCATTATTAAAAATCAACAATTATTATATCCTATCTATAAGTAATTTCAGTTATACTTTACCAGGATTAAAACAGCATCACAGATCTTTAGTAGTGAAAATGTTAGGAATTACAACTCTATAGAAAAACTACAAACTTATGATGGCATAATATGGAAGATGTTCTCTAGAGGAATATGTATAAGACCACCTTTTCTCCCCAAAGCATAAAAGAGACTATCTGTAATATCAGTCCAAATTTAATAGATTATATTAAATAGCATGTTGGTGTGGATTTCCAAAAAGTTATCACAGATACTTTTATAGTCCTCTGAGCCAAAGGAAATACTATAAGGAAAAAAAGTAACTATTATTATTAGTCCATCCATAAAACTAATAAGCTAATTGATCAGTGTAATGCTTAAACTTATTTTTTATGCATAGCCTTGAGAAGAAATTTTTTTAAAGGCTTCCTTTATATATTACTTTTTCTCCTTAAAATACAATCTTTACTACAACTGAGCTCCCTAACAGTTTTTTAGGTAGCTACTTCCCTTTTTATGAAACATCATTTCAGGGATTCAGAAATTATACTAAAAAACACATCATATTCATTAAAAGAACAAAGAATAAATACTGCAGACCCTACAATGGTTATTTTTAAAAATAGGTTTTTAACTGTCAAGATTAGTTTGTAAAATTTGGCATGAATTTCCTCACTGCCAACACTCTTAGGATTAAAATATTGTTCAAAATAAGGGAAACACTTGTTGCCCCTTTTCTCGTTTATTTTTTAAATGAATCTAATACTTTAAAAGATGACCAACATATTCCTCCTCAAGGTTTAATCACCTATGACCCTACCTTACCTTCCCAAACTCGGGGAATGTTCCATTTAGCAAGGCATGACCAGCTCAAGATGTTGGCTCACCTAGAAATTTCCATGCTCTTGAATCACCACCTACCTCAGACTCATCTGTAGATTCTTCCAGAGATCCAGTGTCCTACAAATCATAGAGGGGGGAAATGGTTAGAACACATGACAAAAGAAGAAAAAATATTTTCGAGAAATAAGAGTCCTCACGTCCTCACCACCAATACCTATTTGCTCTTCTTTGGCAGTAATCGTCAAACCCAGTTTGAAGAACTCCACATGGTCCGACTCTCACAAGCCTCCTAAGACATCTCCACGCCCTGCAGGGCTAAGATGGTCATCTGGGTCCACATGGATCTGTCACTCCCAGTGACCTCCCTCAATGGGTCAGCAGCTTAACAAATGACTCCAGGAACTTCTTATGGGAGGACCCAGAAAGCTCTTCCTTCACTAAAGATGGAACTCAGTCTGGCAAAGCAGTCTTTACTGATCTCAGAAGGGAAGAGGCAACTGCCACTTCAAATTGTCCATAAGCCAATTTTTATACAGCAAAGCTCAAAGCTCTTTTGCTGTTAATTATTATGCTATTAATCTGGCTGAGTCAAAATGACTGTCTTGCTTAAACAGCTTTTACAAAAGAATTCCCCTAGTGTGGTACCTTATCAGGCACTGCGCAAACAAGCTGTATAATTTACATCCACTCTTTAAACCATTAACCGGAAGACAAATTCTGCCATTTAACAGTTTCCCTCTTGCAAGACAATGAATCTTGCTGCTCTGGAGAAAACAAAGCAAAAGGGGGGAAAAATGGACTTGGTCCTGCTAATCTCTCACCTGTCCACTGAAAGAGAGAATCTGCTGATGCCATGCATCTTCAAAGGGGTCAGCAAAACGAAGATTTACTTAACGTGCTTATAGATATCAATAGCAATAAAAGGTTACAGCTAACGTGCTGACAGTGAACATAAGCATTTCTCAACCATCCATGAGACATAAAAGGGTGGGGTGGGGCGCCAAGGACATTCACAAGCCAAAAAAACAACGGGGGGTAGGACATTTTAGATACAAAGAATAATTTTTTTCAGGACCAAACAAATGAACATTTTAAAGAAAGGTGGATGCACATATCACTAAATGCAAATTGGACTGCAGGATAAACAGACACTGCGTGTGTGAAAATATTTTAATTTCACGTGTCTAAAATCATTAAGAGCCTGGCAGGTGGCAGGCTCCCTCCAGAAGAGCCTTGTGGACAGAACAGTCCCTGCTCACAAGTTCATCTGTAAAATGGGGATGAATAATAGTTGTAATTAAGAATCTGATTGTAGCTATAACACTAACTATGATGAATGTGAACATCTCCTCTATATCCTAATATAGCTTGTTTGTTTTCAAGATAATCTAAATATTAGAAAGTCCTCATTAACTTGGAGCTATGATCTTTCCACAGCAATGTTTTGTTCTTAGCTCTAACTATGACACATAAAAAATCTAATTCTATTGCTTGCCAGTTCTCCAGACAGTTAATGAAATAGATCAAGCTGACTCTTCTAAATTATTTCTCCCCTACACTAATCATCCCCTGGTTAGTGTACCTGCCCTCCTGATCCTTCTATTTTGGACACAGACACACTCCACTTAACATTAATAGTCACTGTTCTAATGTCTTTACTCAACATCTATAATATATCACTCATGATGCTAAATGTTTCACATGTAGTATCCTGAAATTTCCTAATGCCCTCCGAAGTAAAATGCAAAGGCTTAGAGTTTGAACTTAAATGACTTCTAACATCTCTTGACAGTTTCTGCACATTAAGTTATTAGCATGAGCGAAACCAGGCTTTGACAGCTGTGCCAATAAGCCATGGCAAGATTCCTATCTCCCACCTCTAGAACTTTCAGGGAACACTTGACTACTCTTTTCCAAAACTGACATTAAATCGAAGGAAACATTTTTTCCTAATTTGCAATCCATTCAAATATACACATGGTGTATAAGGACAAACATCCCACTTACATGCATCATTAAAACAAAAACCTAAGTCCCCAACCAGCAATTTCAATCCAAAAGCTCAAAATCAAATTACACATTTGTTCCCACCAGAAAGCACGCAGAGGCAGAATCTGATACCTTAAGGCATGCAAATATCAGACATCTGAGTCTTCCAGCCCTCCTGTGGCTGCTGGTATCAACAAAGAATATTTATTTCAGGACACTCAGAGACTTAGCATCAGCACCAGCATGAACCTCCCAAACGGAGCTGTGGCCTCAAAAAATGACAATTCTACCCACAATGCTATCAAAGCCCTGGGTAAGTGCCTTCAGGAACTGGCCTGGTCTGTTACTTTTTAGCATCCTTCATTCATCAAGCCCCGCTGCTCAATGCTCCAGAGAAAGAGGCTAGAGGAAGATCTAAAGTGAATGTACCCAGTGAGGGATCCCAGAAGAAGAAGGCTGAACATAGAGAAACTGTGACTTCCAAACATTTTATTTTTTTAACTTCACATACTCCTGGTGGCTCAGCCGTTAAGAATCTGCCTGCCAGTGAAGGAGACATGGGTTTGATCCCTGGGTCAGGAAGATCCCTGATGAAGGAAATGACAACCCACTCCAGTATTCTTGCCTGGGAAATCCCATGGACAAAGAAGCCTGGTGGGCTACTGTCCGTTGGGTCACAAAATATCGGAGACGACTTAGAGACTAAACAAACAACCTTCAAATCATCAAAATGTAAGTTATAAAACTGTGCTAGCTTCTAAGATAAATATGTCAGACACAACAAGACAAACATTGCAGTATTCCACTTATGAGACAGAGAGCTGAACAGAGGTTACCTAGAGCTGATGTTGGGGGAATGAGAGTTATTGTTTAATGGGTACAGTTCCAGTTTTGTGATGACAGAAAGTTCTAGAGCTAGATGGTGGTAATGACTGCACAAAGGTGAATGTACTTAATTGCACTGATTCCTTACACTTAAAAATGGTTAAAATGGTATATATTATATGTATCTTATCATAATAAAAAAATAAGCTGCTCTGCTTGAAGCCAAAATGAAAGGCTGGAAAGCATCTAGTGACACAAATGTATAGTCGGACAAATTCTGGGCAACAGATTGAAATCTAACTAAGTCAACAACTGATTCATTTTACCTTTCTTTTGAAGATCAATCCCTTAATCATGTGTCCAAACAGCATTAACTAAAAATCTCACGGCCTTGACAGGTGACCTCTTGAATCCACTCAACCACTGACAGAATCGTCTTCCCAAAAGACACAGTAGACTGGTCACTGTTCTCCAGCAAGATCATTGAAGCCCACCCCAATCTGGCCCCCAGCGCACTTCCAGCCTCACTCCCCACTCTCTGTACAGACCCATGGCCCTCCAGGCACACTGGTGACTTCTCACCTAGAGATCACATGCTCAAGTCTCTATGTCACTGGGAGCAAGAGTGACTTGCAGTCTGGATGTCGACTGTAGGTGTTTTGTTTGGTCTAGATAGTGTTTTTAAGACCTTCACATAAAAATCTGTATTTCTGACTTCATAAACTCAGATACACCTGAAATCTACATTTCCACAGACATTGGTTGGAGCTGAGCAGCTATGGTCCTGGAGACAGAATGCACTTCACCACCAACACCCCAAAAGTCCCAACACCAGGCAGTCCCATTCATGGCCACTCCACGTGCCCACCTTGAGCATGTGATGCTGTTGCAGAGCCTCCTGAAGCACTTCCCTAGCTTAGAAGGTCCTTGGCCCACCTCCGCACACTTCCTAGTGTTCCTCCAACTCTCAGCATGCTCCCCAGGACAATTCTCAGGAAGTACCTCCAGGAGGTAGGGACAGTCGGGCTGAGGGCTTTCAATCTTGCTTTCACAACACAGCCTGGACTGTATGTCTTCCATTTCCATGTTGCCAATGTGAGGCTAAAAAAAAAGTTAGAAACTCACTGGCTGTTTCTAAATCCTAAACTTTCCTCACAGCCCAACCTAGCCCTCACCTCACTCACAGAACTGTCTCCAGTGAGTCCAGGCCACAAGGTCCAGATCTGGCCTCCTATGGCCTCTGTTTCTCCTAGTATTAATTGTCTGATCCTAGTAGTTATCCTTTTAAATTCACTGTGGATAATCCCAAAGGCTTTTGCCTGTCTCCAACTATCCTACCCAAAGGATAGGATTCAACAGCTGGTTGCTGATGATCACGATGAGAAGAAATAAGGTGCTGTAGAGAGAATGTGGAGAAAAGGGGACCCTCTTACACTGCTGATGGGAATGTAAATTGGTGCAGCCACTATGGAAAACAGTATGGAGGTTCCTCAAAAAATTAAGAGTTGCCATATGATCCAGCAACCTCACTTCTGGGCATATATCCAGAAAAGATGAAAAGTCTAATATGAAAAGATACATGCATTCTAATGTTCATAGCAATACCATTTATCATAGCCAAAACAGGAAGCAACCTACATGTCCATCAACAGATGAATGGATAAAAGGAGATGGAATACTATTATGCTACTAGTATACAATGGAATACTACTTTGCCATAGAAAAGAATGAAACAAGGCCACTTGAAGCAACATGGATGGACCTAGCAAGTAGCATACTAAGTAAAATGAGTCAGAAAGAGAAAGACAAATACCATATGAAATCACTTACATGTGGACTCTAAAATATGGCACAAATGCACTGACCTACAAAACAGAATCACAGAGAAAACAGATTTGTGGTTGCTGGGGTATGGGTGGGGTGAGGAAGAATGGACTAGGAATTTGGGATTAGCAAATGCAAGCTGTTATATACAGAAGAGATAAACAAGGTCCTACTATACAGCACAGGGAACTATAGTACCTTAAGGTTAAATCTTTAACCATAATGTTAAAGGATATGAAAAAGAATATATATTTAACTGAATCACTTTGCTGTACAGCAGAAAGTAAAATACTGTAAAACAACTATGGTGCTCAGTCATTCAGTGGTGTCCAATTTTTTGAAACCCCAGGGACCACCAGACTTCTCTGTCCATGAAATTTTCCAGGCAAGAATACTGCACTGGGTTGCCATTTCCTCCTCCAGGGTATCTTCCAGACCCAGGGACTGAACCCACGATTCTTGCATCTCCTGCACTAGCAGGTGGATTCTTTACAACTAGCACCACCTGGGAAGCCCGCAAATCAACCATACTTCAATAAAATAAATCCTAAAAATAAATAAATAATAAGCTGCTAATCCAAGGCAGTAACATTGTACCTCCTCTGTGTATTCCTTTCCCACTTGTAAGTAAGAGTAAGTGCCTTTTCTCCAGCTCATTAGCTCATGGCTACAGGACAGCGACAGAGGGGGACGGAGGCGTGACAGCACAAACAAGGACAGAGAGATTCACATAGAGTGTTGACCACCTAGCGGCAGCGCTGGGAGGGAGCTAACCAGGCGCTCGGAAGGTCCTCACAACAAGGTCTTCCCACGCACCTTGACCCTAATCCCACCATCAGGGCCCCGTGACAGCAGCCCGGAAGAAGATACAGCACAGCCAGCCTCAGAGGCCAGGAGGGGTTCAGAAAATGTCAGCCCAGGAAGAGAAAGACAAGCCAGGACCTCCGAGATTGTGAAATCCGTACAATTTGGAGGGAATAGTTTGTTAAGCACCATGAAGAGAACTGGGGGGAGAAATGGGAGGCTGGAGCCTGAGGAAGGCCAGCTCCAAACTCTGCAGGATGAATAAACAGCAGCGACCAGGCCCCAGAGAATCAGACTGGGCTGGAGACGGACGTGAAACACACAACACTTACTGCCACCTTCTCTCCCATCCCAACACACTGTGTGCCATGGCTGAGCCTGACGACAGAGTGGGACAGGTCCCAGCATCTGACAAAGGCACGGAAAGAGGAAATGTTTTGTGTGAATTGTATTTGATATCCTTCTGCACAGAGCTTCCATTACAGAAAGCTATGAGTCCCGCAAGGACTAGGCTGTCTGAGTAAGATGAAAGGATACCCCAGGAGCTGACAGAAGCGGAAGACACAGGTTACCAACCTTGTTCAACCCATCTCAACGGCTGCTCTCATTTTACTCTGCAAATGAAGGAAAGCCTCGAGGACTGGCCCCGCCTGGTGCCTAGTGGCCCCATCCCAAATCTGACTTTGCATCAGAGCCATCTAAACTCAGTCTGAGGGACTGGCTAATATTTGCTAATCCACTCCATGTTTTTTTTTTCTTTTCCATTATGGTTTATTGAATATAGTTATGGATTTTCTGAAATGTGGTGTTGGAGAAGACTCTTGAGAGTCCCTTGGACTGCAAGGAGATCCAACCAGTCCATCCTAAAGGAAATCAGTCCTGAATATTCATTGGAAGGACTGATGCTGAAGCTGAAACTCCAATACTTTGGCCACCTGATGTGAAGAACTGACTCATTGAAAAAGACCCTGATGTTGGAAAAGACTGAAAGAGGGAGAAGGGGACGACAGAGGATGAGATGGTTGGATGGCATCACCAATGTGATGGACATGAGTCTGAGTAAGCTCCGGGAGCTGAAGGACAGGGAAGCCTGGCATGCTTCAGTTCATGGGGTCACAAGGAGTCGGACACGAGTGAGTGACTGAACTGAACTGATGGATTTTTCTTTTCTATTATGGATACTGAAGATAGTTCCCTGTGATATGCAGTAGGATCTTGTTGTTTATCCATTCTCTATATAACAGTTTGCATCTGTTAATCTCAAACTCCCACCCCATCCCTCCCCTACTTCTTCCCCCGTGGCAACCACAGATCTGTCCTCTACGTCTCTGGGTCTGTTTCTGTTTCACAGATAAGTTCACTTGTGTCATGTTTCAGATTCCATATATAAGTGGTACAATATGGTATTTGTCTCTTTCTGACTGACTTCATTTAGTATCCACTCCATCTTCACAGATTCTGATGCAGTAGGTATAAATCGGAGTCCAGATTCACAAGGATTTGATAAAGCAAACAAACAAAAAAAAAAACCCACTAAGGAAGATCAAGTTTCTAGAAGAAACAAAGGCGACTGTGACTGATTAGCCATGGGCAGGGAACTGCATGAAATACAGAAGCCCGCCCGGATCTGATGAGAGGCCTCTCCACAAAGTGGTAACCTGGGAGCCAGGGAGGCTACTAATGATCAGCTGATGTCACCAGCCTCCAGCCAACCAAGCCAGATGAAGATGGGAGGAGAAACTCAAAAGGTACCACGCTCATCGCCTGGGCTAATTCATGACTATACTTGTTACATAAAGGTAAAGACTGGGTTTCCTAAAGATTTCTCTGATCCTGTGCTTTTGCAACTTCTTATTCAGGGCTTTGCTTTTCCTTTAGTTATTTATTAGTAAGTGAAAGTGAAAAGTGTTAGTTGCTCAGCTGTCTCCAACTGTTTGCAACCCCATGGACTGTAGCCTGCCAGGCTCCTGTCTATGGGGGTTTCCAGGCAAGAATACTAGAGTGGGTAGCCATTCCCTTCTCCAAGGGATCTTCCCAACTCAGGGGTAAAACCCTGGCCTCCTGCATTGCAGGCAGATTCTTTATGGTCTGAGCCAGCAGAGAAGCCCACTTAGTAAAGCTGCTTTTAAAAGATCTATCTTGACCAAACTATATGAAGACTGTCTGCACCTTAGCCAATCCAAGTTTGGGTTATAAATCATTGTCCTATTTACAAGCCAATTGCTTCAATCTGGTATTGTAACATACTTTATCTCATTTCACACTCACAAGAATCCTGGGGAGTAAAATCCCCAAGCTACAGGCTTGAAAAGCCTGTGATACTCAAATATCTGTCACCTTGATTTTTACTTTTACACAGGGCACAATCACATGAGGGTATACCTGCTCATCAGTGTACTATCTCATAATCCGAAAATGCTCTACAGTACAGACAGAATGCCCCTAATTTCTAAAAGGCAGAGGGAAACTCAATGGAGAAGCTCTCCGATCTGGTCAAAGAATAGATGATCTGAGTGACCAAGTATTTTAATGGACCAGGTTCCCTGCTGGTTGCGAGAAAGAGAGTACCCAGGGAGTTGACAGGGTAAGGAATGTAGGAAATGTAACCTACAATCCATGTGAATGAAAAGCTTTCAAAATTTTCAGGTAAAACAACAGCACAAATTCTTTGAACCTAGCTTAACAATTTGGTGTTTTCAATTCAGAAAGCTATTCTCCCCCTAATAAATCCATTTAAACATTTTATTAAGCCCCTAATAAATCCATTTAAACATTTTATTAAGTACCTAGTACCTGCGTAAGGCACTGGCGCTGTGAGAGATACAGATATGAGTAAACTCTGTGCTCGTTCTTGAGGACTCAGCAATCTGCAGTAGAGCTAAGACAAATACACAAACATACAAACAGCCAGACTTCGGGCAGAATGTCTCTCACAAGCACGGTATGGGCAAATAGTGTCAGGCATCTGTGATTACGAAGGTCAACTATAAATCATTTTGGTGAGAGGTAAAATGGCTGGTTAGAGGATTTCCAGGCACAATGCAAGGTGAACTAATTTATATGTAGTTATTTTTACTAACCACTTTAACCATTCTCAGAATAAACAGGATTTCCCAATGACTTTTAAAAAAAAGTTCATTCATATCCAAAAAGTGATCTTTTTTTAATCTTTTTTTGTGTGTGTGGCTGCATGACACAGCTTGCAGAATCTTACTTCCAGACCAGATACAGAACCCCTGTCTCCTACTGGAAGCAGACTCCTAACCACTGGATCGCCAGGATATTCCACAAAAAGAGATCTTGAGTTTGCGAGTCTGTGAACTGTGTTATATTAACTCAGTATATATCTCACTCTCTTGGTTCTTCCTAAAATTAAGAGGGACAAAAGAGCCATCACCAAAAATACAACACTCAGAAAAGAGGAGAGGTTGACTTAAGAGTAAGTTTTATTTTCTGTTTTTTGGCCAAGTAGCATGTGGGTTCTTAGTTCTCCAACCAAGGATCAAACCTGAGCCCCATGCATTGGAAGCTCAGAGTCTTAACTACTGAACTGCCAGGGAAGCCCCTTAAGTAATTTTTTTAAAAGGCAGAGTGTTCTGGTAAAAAATCATGAGAGTTGGAGACAGAATACTGGAGATTTATTATAGACACAAGCCTGGGTAAGTTACTTAAGGCATATGAATTTCAATATGCTTACCTGTAAAATTCAATCATTTAACATATATTGAGAACAAAGCACTTTTCCAGGTGTCAGGCATACAGCAATGAACAAATCCTTGCCATCCTGGAGCTTACATTCCACAGAAAGAATATATAAAAATGAATATAGAAATATACAGAATATACAGGGGAGAGGAGAAAGGAAATTTAAAAACACAGTATGTCAGATGGTCATGAGCACTAAGGAGAAAATTACACAGAAGGCGGTTTTGAAGAATGGTCAGGGAAGGTCTCACACAGAAAGATAACACCTAGAACAAACACCAGAAACAAAATAACACCAGGAATAAAAAGTGAGAGAAAGTCCTGCTAATATCTGGGGTCAAAAAAAGTGAGCAGTACGAGCAAAGGTCCTGAGGCAGGTACATGCCTAGTTTGTTGAAGGCAGAGTAAGAAAACCAGGGGAGCTGATGTACAGTGACAGAAAGGGAAGAGAATAGTGGAAAATGAGGTCTGAGAACAAGAATGGGGAGCAACTGTGACAAGGTGCTATAGGGGAACTAGACTATTCTAAGGACTCTTTTTTTTTTTTTTTCCAGAGTGCATAGGAAGCCATCTGAAGGTTCGCAGCATAGGAGGTGACTGATCTGACTTACGTATCAGAGTCAAATTTACCAACAGAAATATTTTGTAAGGACCAAATGAAACATGAGACGGTTCTTTAAACTGAAAGGTCCTATAAAAATGCAAAGCATTCTTACTATCATGAACTTTCCAAGTGTCATTTTAATCAAACAGCTTGGCTAAACTCCTACACAAAACAGTAGCAGACACTAGGTAGCAAATACTAGGTAGTAAACATGTTGGAGAAGACTCTTGAGAGTCACTTGGACTGCAAGGAGATCCAACCAGTCCATTCTAAAGATCAGCCCTGGGATTTCTTTGGAAGGAATGATGCTAAAGCTGAAACTCCAGTACTTTGGCCACCTTGTGCGAAGAGTTGACTCACTGGAAAAGACTCTGATGCTGGGAGAGATTGGGGGCAGGAGGAAAAGGGGACGACAGGAGATAAGATGGCTGGATGGCATCACCTACTCGATGGACATGAGTATGAGTGAACTCCGGGAGATGGTGATGGACAGGGAGGCCTAGCGTGCTGCGATTCATCAGGTCCCAAAGAGTCGGACAGGACTGAGCAACTGAACTGAACTGAATAAACATATCCTGCTAAACTGCTTGAAATGGGAAAAGGGACTCCAGGGTTACAGAGGAGACTCATCTGTTAGCATAATGAAGACCCAAAAACTTAATTTCTACCTTGGCAAATTTATTTATTGGCATATGTGAAAATTACACAGGACAATTTTCATTATGTAATTGAAGTATGTTGCAAATGGTACAAAGTAAATTTTTAAAGGAAACTTCCTATATGATAGTAGCGCATCAAGTCACTGCTCACAAGCAATTATGGAAACTGACGGCCCTATTAATTCATAAGGAAAAACAGTGCCAAGCTAAAATAACACTGGAAATGGAAATTTAAGGTATTTCCACAAATTCCAATCTGCCTTTGGGGGGTGGGGGATGTGGGGGATGAGGGGTACTCGATGCTACTTTGTCATTTCATCTACTGTCTGGCTACCACTATTGCCTATATGAAAATAACTACTGCCATTACTAATCTTTCCCTAAACTCCCGTGTCACACTGCCAGGTGTAGGCTGAACACTGCCAGCTGATAATCAGCAACTATCCCACATAACTTATACTGAGCCAAACTTCTTCTAAGCACTTTAAATTTGCTTAGACTCAGTCCTTAAATCACCCTTTGAAGACTGTACTATAATTATCTCCATCTCTACAAACAACTAGCCCAAAGTCACATTTTAAGAAAAAGAACGAGCACTAGAACCTGAGACTTGTTTGCTCCCTGACTGATGCACTTAACCACTGCCAGATAAAACAGACTTGTAACTAAATGAAACTGATCCAAAATAAAACTCAACAGATACAACACTGACTTAGCTCTGTATGAAAATGAAATTGACCCGAAATAAAACTCATCAGATGCAACACTGACCTAGCTTGGTACCTAAATGAAATAGATCTGAAACAAAACTCATCGCATCTACTTCGCCTTCCTAGCCCACCTGCAAATCAGCTCTTTCAGTCCTACTTCGAGTAGAAAGGAACTTAAATCTCAGTCACCTGACCTCAAAACTCAAATCAGGTGTGATGCCTCCCAGAAACAGCCAGTCCCTGAGAGAGCCCAAGCCAAAATTTCTCAGAACACAGGCCACAAGGCTAGAGCCAAAGGGAGGGTCGCCCCACAAACGCTGGGGGTGTGTCGAGGCACTGTCTCCGCCTGCGGTCCAAAAGACTGCATCCCACTTGCCTCTCGGCTCCCCGAAATGGACTTTGGCCATACCCCAGCCCCACACGAGCCTGCCTGACCCCGCGGCAGCCCCACTCCTCCGTAGCAACCCCACTTTACGCCCCCATCGCCCCACCCTTGCCTCTCCTTCCCCCGCCTAGGAACTGCAGCTCTTACCTGCTCCTCTGCTTCCGCCATGGCGCAGCCGGAGAGTCACCTGACCCACCCGGAAATGAGAGAAAACAAGACCCTGGAACTCAGCGCATGCTGGGAAATGTAGTTTTAGCGTCATCTGAACCGAGACATTTATTTTAGCTGATGAACCTGCTGGACTTCATTTCGGCTTCCGATTCTCCAAGTTAAGTGGAATTGTGCTTTGGGGAATCCAGACATAACCATTGTTAATGCTACGATTTATTTCATCGTTGATCTTATTGATTCCTTGATTACCATAGTTGAAGAAAAGTAGCAAGGCTCTAGGTAGCCTGGAGTTAAAACTCCCTTCCAGGCCCTCCCCAACATTCTATGCAAAACAAAGAACTCTCTCACAGGAAGAAAAAATGGACAGTAGGCTGATTACGCCCAGCTCCCAGCCCGTCGAGCCTCCAGCCTCCAAAATTCCTTGCCTAGCCATTTAAGAGATAACTACTCCAAACAACCTTGGAGAAGAACAGGCCCCTTAAGACCGTAACTTTCCCCGCATACATGCCTATATATACTTACTCATTTCTTAGGTTAGTGCAGAAACTCACTAATCTGACTGTCTCCCCTTCTCGCCTCATTAAAGGTGATCTGTTCCTTTAAAGTGCTGGTCTCCTTCTTTTTCTGAACCTTGCCTTCTCTAACTCCCTTACCCTACAATAGTATTTTATATTTGCTGTATATCAGATCCTGAGTTTAGAGTTTTGCGTGCAGTGTCTCATTTAATCCTCCCAGCAATCTTTACTGTTATTCCCGTTTTATAGAGGGGAATATCTTGCCTCGAAGGTCACACAGTCAAGGAAAGAACTAGGGTTCGAATTTGGCTTTGTCTGATGCCAAAAACTCTGTGATTACCAAATCCTGGTTCATCTAAAAGTGTCCTTGCTTTAAAAAAAAAAAAAGAAGAAGAAGAAAAGAAAAGAAAAGAAAAAGTATATGAATATAAAGCAGTTTTTGAAATAAAGAACCAGAGACAATTTATCCTCCAAAAATATTTAGCTCCTACTCTTTGCTGCTACTTCTAAGTTGTTCTCTTCTGGAACCTGGACATGCTAACTTTTAAACAATGTCCATTGTTTAATTATTTAAGTTTTCACTGAGTATATTCCATGGGTAAATATTCAAGACAGAATATAAATTTGTCCTTGGTAAAATCTGTAAAACCACTGTATTAATTCCATCCTTTAGAATGAATGATCCCCTCTCCATTTTTCTGGACATTATGAAGGCTCCTTCCTAATCCTCAAAATCTGCAGTTTCCTGTCCAAAGATGGGCATTTCCTTCTTTCCTCTCATCTCCAGAAAGTAGGAACTACTAGAGGGCATCACAAATGACAGCACCTGGTGGGTGCCCAGTACTTATTGACTCTTGTGCTGCATGAACTCTGACCTAGTAGGAAATCATGGACTCAGCACTCTGTTGCCTCCCAGATCTCTCCCTGTAACCTGCTCAACCCATGATTCCTCAACACCCAGGTGACATCATCTGAGACACTTATCTTCTCCCCTGTGCCAAAAGAGCCTTAGTTCCACCTTCTTACTCCAAGTTTTGTGGGGAACCCTCTTCTATTTTGTCAATCACTTACTCACAAGGAATAAAAACACACCAACACCATGGTATCTAGGTATATGTAGCCAAGAACTCCATACCCTAAGTATCGACCTTTCCAGTTTGATAAGTTTCTAAAATCTGTCACAAAACTTCCCACGAGCAAACATTCGTTACTCACGATGGACTTTCAGTCCCACAAGGATCCTTATACCAACCGAAGAGGCTGTGGAAGCCTCCATTAAAGTCATTACAAAAAAAGTAAGCCTAGACCACTACCATTCTGACTTTCCTCACACACTGTAATTGTTCCTTTTCCATTAGGACATAGACACTCCCATAAACTTCTAGGGATACACCCTTTCCAAATTGGCAATCTCTTCTGCTTAAAAAAAATTTTTTTTAATTATATATTGGAGTATCTCTAATCAACGATGTTGTCATAGTTTCAGTTGCACTGCAAAGCATCTCAGCCATACATATACTTGAACTCTTCTGCTTTGACGAAACATATGCTTAGGATTAGGAAGAAAAATAGAAGATTATAACCACTATCTTGTCCCTAGGGTGTTCTTGTTGTATTGTTCAGTTTTATTGTGGTGAGAGGTCAAGTAACACATCCAGAAAAAAAGAGACTAAATACTGGAGATAAGTGAGAAAACTGCCACTGAAATTCAGAACAAAGTCTTGTTCTCCTAAAGTTGTTTTTCTCTTTAAATTAGGAGTTTGGGATTAACATATACACACTACTATATATAAAATAGATAAATAATAAGCACCTACTATACAGTGCAGGAAACAAACTCAATATCTTATAATAACCACCTGTAAGGGGAAAGGACCTGAAAAAGAATGATTATATAATAACTGAATCACTATTCTGTACATCTGAAGCTAACACATCATTGTAAATTAATTATATTTTAAAAAGAGAAAAAGAAGTAAAAAAAAATTTTTTTCTTTCTCAACATTGTGTGCACCCTCAAAATTCTGGGGAGGTGCTAGCTTCTCTCTCTTCTTCTAGGCCGGCAGTCTTCCTTCTAACCCATCTTGGTCTCTGATGCCAGCTGTGCTGAGTCTTCTCCCAGACCCCTGTCACTTGGCCCTGTGTTGATGGTAGAATTAGGGGTGGGGATCAGTGGAAAGACATTATTGAAAAGATCTTCTGAGAGTCACAATCAGCTCCTTGCCCAGGGCTGTGGCTCTTTGATTTCATTGCTGAATATATGCTACCTTTTCTTTTCTTGAAGGCTGGTGATCCCTAGGTCTATGTGATGGGTGAGTCTTCTCCACAAACTCTCCAAGGGACACATTTCTCTCATCTGCCACACAGGTTCTGCTCTGGGGACCCTCTTGGTGGAGAACATCCAATGGCAGCCCAAGAAAGCAAAGTTGGAGGTGGGTCCTCAGCTCTGGGCCTTCCTGGTCTTTCTACTTTTCTGGAATGCAGAATGTTCAGCCTCCTTCTCTTCCTCAAAAAGGGTGTTATGTGCTTGATTGAAGATGTAGTCAAAATGTACAGCAGAATTCTCCTCTGCTCATTCAACCTCAGAGACAATGGCTGCCCCAGGACTATTCCCGATTCAGTGTACTGGCTTAACTATGATAAAATATAATGAGTATTGTATACATTACTGTTTCCTTTGGAGTAGACTGGAAAGTGAAATGACAAAGATATGGAAAGATGAATTAGAGGAAGAAAGCCCCTTCAGGCTGACAGGTTCACATTGTGCCTGTGAACAAGATGAAATTCATATGTGACCTCTGTGCCCCAAGTTTTCTCCTGTGAAACGAAAGTTTGGGGTTTCTCTTATCTAGAATGTTCTCTATCCCCTGAGACTCAGAGTGTAGTCCACAGACCAGCAGTATCCATATCACACTGGAGCTTGGAGCTTGTTAGACATGAAGAGCTTAGGGACTTCCCTGGTGGCGCAGTGAATAGGAATACACCTGTCAATGCAGGAGACACAGGTTCAATCCCTAGTCCAAGAAGATTTCACTAAGCCTGTGAGCCACAACTACTGAGCTCATGTGCTGCAACTACCGAAGCCAGCACAGCTCAAGCCTGTGCTATGCAACAAGAGAAGTCACCATGATGAGAAGCCCGTGCACCATAAAGAAGAATAACTCTGGCTCCCTGCAACTAGAGAAAACCTGCACACAGCAACAAAGACCCAGCACAGCCAAAATAAATAAATTTAAACTTTAGCTTTTTTATTTTTTAAATTTTGAAAGTAAGGAAACACAATTACAGGAGACTTGGAAATTACAGAACAGTTACATATGCTTCACTATGTATTACAATTATTTTTTTTTAAAAAAGGAAAAGAAATGAAGAGCTTAGGGCCCCTCAAGAGACATACTGAACAAGAATCTGAACTTTAGTAATATCCCCATGTGATAGATATGTACATTAAAGTCTGAGAAATGTTCAGACTAACAGTCTTTCATTTTATGGAGAAATGACTTTTTCTTTCCCATCATCAGGTCACACTCTCCAGCTTCAAGTTATGGAGGTAAAAGTGAGCCTCAGCATCTCCTTCTCAGTCTATAGGACCTAGTTCTGTAAATAGTTCACTGGCTTGAAGGCTCTGTTTCGTATGTTTGTTGTATAGGCCTGAAAGAGTTGACCAGCTTGATACATTTAGTCATTTGATTCCTAATAATCTATTTTATTGTTAAACACTATGAGGGGCTTTAATGTTTTCCATTATAAGATAGTATTTCTAGAGACTTCCCTGATGGCCCAGTGGCTAAGTCTCCATGCTCCCAATTGCAGGGGGCCTAGATTCCATCCCTGATCAGGGAACGAGATCCCATATCTCATAACTAAGACTTCCAATGTCCCAGCTGAAAAGATCCCAAGACCCAGTGCAGCCAAATAAATGAATAATAAATTAATTAAAATATAGCATTTCTAAATTTCAGAAACTTAAAAAATCAAACTGGAAAGATAAAGCAAAAAAAAAAAAAAACCAATCATCCCCTTTATCTTTTCTAATTAGATGATGCTTTAAAGAATGTTTTCCCAAACATTAGCTTGCATTCCTTCTTAGATTGCTGCCTTTTTCAGTCTAAAGGTCTTTCTTGATAAGCAGTGACAAGCAAAGTTGCACCACCTTATGCTACTGACTTCTGAGCTATGATATTAATCTTGCTTTAACTTTCTCTCCCAAATAGATAAAATAATTTTTATTTTTATCAATTTTGGTAATCCTCCACTTATTTTGCAGCTTGGTTTTTTGAAACCTGTACCCACTGAAACCTGTTCCCTTCTAATGTTTCAGAAGTCACCTTCACTTCAGTTCAGTCGCTCAGTCGTGTCCGACTTTTTGCGACCCCATGAATCGCAGCATGCCAGGCCTTCCTGTCCATCACCAACTCCCAGAGTTCACTCAGACTCACGTGCATCGAGTCCGTGATGCCATCCAGCCATTTCATCCTCTGTCGTCCCCTCCTCCTCCTGCCCCCAATGCCTCCCAGCATCAGTCTTTTCCAATGAGTCAACTCTTCACATGAGGTGGCCAAAGTACTAGAGTTTCAGCTTTAGCATCATTCCTTCCAAAGAAATCCCAGGACTGATCTCCTTCAGAATGGACTGGTTGGATCTCCTTGCAGTCCAAGGGACTCTCAAGAGTCTTCTCCAACACTACAGTTCAAAAGCACCAATTCTTCGGTGTTCAGCCTTCTTCACAGTCCATCTCTCACATCCATACATGACCACTGGAAAAACCATAGCCTTGACTAGAAGTCACCTTAAGATATAGCTTATTGTAATTTTCCCTGAGACCCCACACTAGATTTTTTTTTTAAGAAACATGTTTCTAATTACAAAAAGAATGCATAATCATGACAGATAGTTGGGAAAATACCAAAGAAATTTTTAAATAAATTCAGAAGTCACTCAATTTCTCCCTTCTTGTAAATATTTGTTCTCTCTCTCCCCCCTTCTCTTCCTTTCTTTATAAAACAAAAATTCTATCAAGATTTGTCATCTGCTTTCCTCAGTCAAACTTCAAGATCATTTTCCAATAACATTATAAATTATTAGTCTGAAATGTGATTTAATGCTGCACGTTAAGATTATATTCTGTGGAAATGCCATAGTTTATATAATCAACTCTCTTCTTTTTTGGAGGGTGGGGTGGGGCATGCTGTGTGACTTGCAGGATCTTAATTCCCTAACCAGGGAACAAGGGATTAAAGCTGGGCCCCGACACTGAGATCCCCAAGTCCTAACCACTGGACCACCAGAGAATTCCCTAATCAACTCTTTTTTATTGCATATTTTGTGTATATCTAATGAACATTCCTGTGCATAGTGTTGGTAGGTGCTATAATAAAAGGTGGTGTCAATATAGACATAAATAGAGACAACCAAAGATCCTTCTCCAGCATGGACATCAGCCACCCTCATCTGTGTTTTGGCAGAGACTCAGTGGTGGACAGAGGTGTGAGAAAGCTTTCTGGTGTAAAAAAGGGAAGGCGTCAGGTCTGCCCTGATAAGAGGCTGATGGCAAGGGAAGCCATAAGCGGGCTATGAGAAGTAGGGCATTCTGTGTGATCAGCTAGGGATGCGTATTTAGTATTTCAGGTACTAAGTTGAAAGTAAAGACAAAACTTAGGGAAGCTGTTAGTTGCTAATCAAGTCTTGGACACTTTGGGCCAATTATTACAGAAGTTATTGTTTAGCTTCCTGTCTGTTACTAGAGTCGGCAGTCTGACTGCCTACAAGTCTGATTTAAGGAAGCCTGGCTTCCAAGACTGCTAGAAAAGGGGTTGATTTCCTGGGCAGGTTGTCGGTTAGAATTCTATTTTTATATATGGTCTGGCCACTGTCTATTTGTATATTCCATCTCTCATAATTATATTCATAAAACCTATCTATGAAATCTTTATACTTTCCAACCAAACATTCAAGATTATTATTTCTTTAAAACATCATCAACTGGGTTGGAAGAAAAATAGTATTTTACCTTTTGTTTTAACTTATATTTCTTTGATTTCTGAAGAATCGGTATTTTCTTTTGTTTTCTGCATTTTCTACTCTTGTTCTTCACTCATTTTCCGTTGGCAAATAGATCTTTTTCTTATTGACTTAAATGATAACATACAGGAACCGGTTCAGTTCAGTCACTCAGACCTGTCTGACTCTGAGATCTCATGGACTGCAGCACGCTAGGCTTCCCTGTCCATCACCACCTCGCAGAATTTGCTAAAACTCTTGTCCATCAAGTCAGTGATGTTATCTAACAATCTCATCCTCAGTGGTCCCTTCTCCTCCTGCCTTCAGTCTTTCCCAGCATCAGGGTCTTTGCCAATGAGTCAGTTCTTTGCATCAGGTTGCCAAAATATTGAAGCTTCAGCTTCACCTTCCAATGAATGTTCAGAGTTGATTTCCATTAGGATTGACCAGTTCGATTTTCTTACAGTTTGAGGGACTTTCAAGAGTCTTCTCCAACACCACAGTTCAAAAGCATCAATTCTTCAGTGCTCAGCTTTCTTTATAGTCCAACTCTCACATCCATACGTGACTATTGGAAAAACTATAGCTTAGACTAGATGGACCTTTGTCAGCAAAGTAACATCTCTGCTTTTTAATATTCTATCTCGATTGGTCATAGTTTTTCTTCCAAGGAGTAAGCGTCTTTTCATGACTGCACTCACCATCTGCACTGATTTTGGAGCCCAAGAAAATAAAGTCTCTCAATTGTTTCTATTGTTTCCCCATCTATTTGCCATGAAGAAACAGGACCTGATGTCACGATCTTTGTTTTTTGAATGTTGAGTTTTAAGCCAGCTTTTTCACTCTCCTCTTTCACTTTCATCAAGAGACTCTTTAGTTCCTCTTCACTTTCTGCCATAAGGGTCGTGTCATCTGCATATCTGAGGTTATTGATATTTCTCCTGGCAATCTTCATTCTAGCTTGTGCTTCATCCAGCCCAGCGTTTCTCATGATGTACTCTGCATATAAGTTAAATAAGCAGGGTGACAATATACAGCCTGATGTATTCCTTTCCCAATTTGGAGCCAGTATGTTGTTCCATGTCCAGTTTTAACTATTGCTTCTTGACCTGCATACAGATTTCTCAGGAGGCAGGCCAGGTGGTCTGGTATTCCCATCTCTTTAAGGAAATGGTTGCTTAGTTGGTTTTGAAGCTAAGAGAATTCCGATGCTAGGGAGAAATAGTCTGAGATCTTCAGCATACAATAAGTATTTGAAGTTCAGGGGAACTAAGCAATCAAGGGAAAATAGAACTTAAAATAGAACCTTTTGGAATATGCAGATTTGAAGGACACTGACAAGACGTAGTTTAGATTCAATGTGGTCATTTTCTGGCTGTGAAAGTTGTGTCCCCGGATTTGAGGATCAAGGGGTTTCATTGCTCAGATTAAATAGTCACAGAATTTTCCCAATTCACAAGAAAAAAAAAATTTTAATAGTGGAGAACATATACCATTTAAAACTTTTCTCTTACACGTTTTCCTAGAATCTTTGACTTTGCTATTGCTCAGCTATAAACATGGAGAAGGCAATGGCAACCCACTCCAGTACTCTTGCCTGGAAAATCCCATGGACAGAGGAGCCTGGTAGGCTGCAGTCCATGGGGTCACAAAGAGTAGGACATGACTGAGCATCTTCACTTTCACTTTTCACTTTCATGCTTTGGAGAAGGAAATGGCAACCCACTCCAGTGTTCTTGCCTGGAGAATCCCAGGGAAGGGAGAGCCTGGTGGGCTGCCGTCTATGGGATTGCACAGAGTCGGACACAACTGAAGCAACTTAGCAGCAGCAGCAGTAGCTATAAACAAGTACTGAGCTCCCTCCAAAAAAGCCACTAAAAACAGTAAATTAATCCCAACAAAAGAATCAGAAAGAAACAATCATATTTGTTTTAACAGCTCCCTATGTTTTTAATTTTTTATTAAAATGTAGTTGATTTACAATGTTTGCTAATTTCTGCTATATAGCAAAGTGATTCAGTTATACATAAATATTCCTTTTAAAAAATGTCCTTCTCCATCATTGTCTATCATATGATATTGAATATAGTTGCCTGTGCTATAGAATAGGACCTTGTTGTTTATCCATTCTGTATTTAATAGTTTGCATCTTCTTAACCCTGAACTCACAATCCTTCTCTTCCTCACCTCTTCTCCCCTTTGGCAAACACAAGTCTGTTGTCTGTGTCTATGTGACAGCTCTCTCTTTTTCGATAAACATGTGCCCAGCACCTAGCTCAGTGCCTGAGCACCTACTCAGTGCCGCATAATTCAGTTCAGTTCAGTTGCTCAGTTTTCTCCAACTCTTTGCGACCCCATGGACTGCAGCACACCACCCTCCCTGTCCACCACCAACTCCCAGAGCTTGCTCAAACTCACGGCCATTGTGTCGGTGGTGCCATCCAGCCATCTCATCCTCTGTCGTCCCCTTCTTCTCCCGCCTTCAATCTTTCCCAGCATCAGGGTCTTTTCAAATGAGTCAATTCTTCACATGAGGTGGCCAAAGTATTGGAGTTTCAGCTTCAGCATCAGTCCTTCCAATGAATATTCAGGACTGATTTCCTTTAGGATGGACTGGTTGGATCTCCTTGCAGTCCAAGGGACTCTCAAGAGTTTTCTCCAACACCACAGTTCAAAAGCATCAATTATTCAGGGCTCAGCTTTCTTTATAGTTCAACTCACACATCCATACATGACTACTGGAAAAACCATAGCTTTGACTTAGACGGACTTTGTCAGCAAAGAAAAGTCTCTGCTTTTTAATATGCTATCTCAGTTGGTCATAGCTCTTCTTCCAAGGAGCAAGCATCTTTTAATTTCATGGCTGTAGTCACCATAATTGTTTGCTGACTGAATTAATGAATTAATCAGTTATATTCAATCAGTCAATTAGAATTGAATATATCTCTATTCTGGAAAAAGGTGACAGCACCCCACTCCAGTACTCTTGCCTGGAGAATCCCATGGACTCAGGAGCATGGTAGGCTGCAGTCCATGGGGTCGCTAAGGGTCGGACACGACTGAGCGACTTCACTTTCACTTTTCACTTTCATGCATTGAAGAAGGAAATGGCAACCCACTTCAGTGTTCTTGCCTGGAGAATCCCAGGGATGGGGGAGCCTGGTAGGCTACTGTCTATGGGATCACATAGATTTGGACATGACTGAAGTGACTTAGCAGCAGCAGCATATCTCTATTTCATTATGTTTTCCCAGGAGATAGACTTTCTTGGCATCCTGAGGCCATCTATTTTGTGAGAAAATAAGGAGGCATTGAAGGTTTAAGCAGAGCTGACCCGATGAGTGTGGTGTTTGGGAAGTTTAAGTTAGAAGCTATGGGAAGCGTCAAGACTTCATGAAGGAAGCATCTTACCAAGTGGTCCCTAAAGAATGGGTAAGAGACTGATGGTAGAAAGCAAAGGAAAGGAACGATCTCCCACATACGGAGAGCAATATGAGAAGAGACATAAATATGTGAAATATATCACAAGAATCATACATAATATTAGGCAGGACAGTGCTAGAGTCTGTCAACACCAGGCATAATTTTGCATAGTTTCACAGGTAGTTGTGGCAGAGATTGCTAATTGCCACCCTGATATTCTTTCACTTCTATTTCCTTAGTAAGAGCATAAGCAGATAGCTTAGGGGTCCCCAGAGAAAGAGAACCAGGAATGGCTTTCTTGACATAAGACAGCCCATTTTGACCTGAGCCGTTCTGTAATCTAAACCTAACCACGAAGCTCAGCCTTGAACAAGTCTTGTAATTAATGATCTTAAAGGAAGGAAGGAATGCAGGAACAAAGAAAAGTCAAACAATCGTACACTGAAAAGCAATAGTCTCGGATCCTCCTCAAGGGATACACATAATTGTAGATCTTTGAGTTCTGTAGGAGTTAAGACTCCCACCCAAGTGGAGGATGGAAAGATGATGTTGACCCTCCAGGCTTCAATCAACTAAGACTTAGACTCTGTTGACCTTTGCCCCATGTCTATGCTGAATACTCCTCTGCTCACGCATGAATACGTGAGTTCGCTTAGCTTAATACTTCCCCAATTTTGCTGACACTGCTTTGGGAAAGATCCACCTTGGTGTTCTCCTTACTCTGTTGTTGTTGTTCAGTTACTAAGTTGTGTCCAACTCTTTGTAACCCAGTGGATTGCAGCATGCCACGCTCCCCTGTCCTTCACTATCTCCTGGAGTTTGCTCAAATACATGTCCATTGAGTCCTTACCACAAGTAATAATAAATCTTTCCTTCTCCCAATCTTTGGCTTTGTTGCATCTATTGACTTGACACCTACTGAGAGGCAAACTCAGTTTTCAGGTAACAAAAGAACTCCTATAACATTGGGGACAGCAATTCCATTAGATAAAAATACTACATTTCTTGACCTTTATATCATAGATAGGTGTGTCTGTATGATTACGTTCCAGTCAATGATATACAAATGAAAGTGTTATGTTCTTTCCCGGAAAGACTCTTCAATGGAGACAGACAGCTGGAGATACTTCCTTTTTCCATTTCTGCTGCTAGATCCTATAGCAACCTTCTGGGTCCATGAAGTGACCCTGAGGTTGGAAACCAAATGCTAGAAAGGATGAAGTGGAAAGATAGAAGAAACCGGGCTTCCTGATGACTTTTTGGAGCCAACATGCCCTCCTCCCAAATTGTGTGCAAAGTCACTTCAGTTGTGTCTGACTCTGCGACCCTATGGATGGTAGCCCACCAGGCTCCTTGGTCCACGGGGATTCTCCAGGCAAGAATACTGGAGTGGCTTGCCATTTCCTTCTCCAGGGGAATCTTCCTGACCCAGGGGTAGAACCCATGTCTCAAGTCTTCTGCATCAGCAGGCAGGTTTTTTGCCAAGTGGGGCAGGGGCCCCACTTCCTATCCCCCACCAAACTGCCTGCCTCCAATTTTATTTTTAATGAAAGAATAAATCATGCTGTTATCATGGGTTGCCTATCACAGGCACCCATATTTCATCCTAACTGATACAGTGATACATACTCAGGATTTTTGAGACTAGAAAGGATATGGCCATAAAGACATCACCTAGTGCACATGAGTGAATTATTCTTTTTTATTTGCACATGTGAGAAATAAGAAAAGGAGAAGAGATCATGTATGCATGTATCTTAGAAGAACAACTTCCTTTATGTAAAGTTTTTGGATCTTGAAACTAAAAAAAGGCTAGAACAGTGAACGCAGGTGCAAAATTGCCTTTGACTCTGTCTAGTTCATTGTGATGTCTAAGACCAGGACTCAGATCCTACCTATGCCACCTATAATACAATCTCACAAAAGTACAAGTTACTTTAAAAAAAAAAAAAGTACAAAAAATGAGCTAATAGTAACTTTCTCAAGGATTATTGTGAAAAATAAATGAGAAAGGCAGAAAACAGGGACACAATTATTTTAATTATTTACATGTAAGTATCATGTTTCTTGCCCTTGAATATCCCCGTAGCAAACAGGGCAATGTCCTGCTCCTGCTCTGTCTCTCCTGACACTCACCTATAGGTGCATGACCATTCTCCTGCCTTATTTGTTTTCGTAAGAAGTAAAAGAATATTGGGGATGTGCCCCTCAAAGGAAACTTTATGTAGGGTTTATCAGAGGCCTTGTATAGGTAAAAGGAGAGTAGACTAAAAAGTGTTATTTTTCTGGGGACTTCCAATTTCCATTTCTTCATGTAAGGAACCTGGAAGTTACCACTCCATCCTAAGAACAAATAAAAAGCTAGAAAAATGGGGGGGTGGAAATCACTCTTCTAGGGTCTGTAATAGAAAGCAGGGCAAACCCTTGTCCCCAAGATCAGAGAGACTAACAGTGGAAATATGGAGTCAGGGGATTACAGAGTAGAGACTCACAGGGAGAAACCCCCGTGGAAACCAGTGCCAGGGTAGGGAAACCTAAACTGTACCTGACAAAGTGCTGGAGGCTCAGTGTGGACAAGCGTGAGAGTTACAAACTCCAGGGACTCCTGGGCTGGGCCCCCCACAATATTGTGAGATTTACCTTCTGGAGCTCAACTGTTGTAGCCACGGGTTCCGGGAAACAAACTCACTCAGAAGGACAATGCAGATAGTGGAGTGCAGTTTATTACACCGGCGCGCCCAAGGCAGAGTCTCCTCTTGGCCAAGGACCCCGACCAGCATTTGTGAAAATCTTTTATACCCCATGTGTACGTGTCTGAACCCACCACTCCAAATTCCTTGAGACTTACATAAACCAAGGACAATACAATCCCAATAACCCCCTCATTCACGTGTTATGTGCTCATGTGCTCAAACAGTCAAACAATTAGCCAATAATCAATAAACCCAAGGTTACACTCTGACAGATACAGAAAAATGTATGGCCTGTCTGGAGGAAGGGGTGATTAGTGTATGTTTTCTCTTATGCGATGAGTAACCTAGATATGATCTTCAAGATTCCCCTGTCTGGAGGGGGGTCTTATCCTTCCATTGTTGTTTTCATACGCATTAAACACAGAGTTCAGAGTCCATTGGAAAGGTGGCCGAGCATGATCAGCATGAACAGGCCTTAGATGGAGTCCAGGCCCTATTAATTCCTTCTTCACAACAGGTTCCCATGGAAAATATTGGAGAAAAATCCCATCGTGCTTCTAGGAGAAACAGGGGAAGACACACTGTTGAAATTAGCCACAGGCCTTGTTCTAAAAGGGCTTCCCTGGTGGCTGAGTTGGTAAAGAATTCTCCTGCAATGAGGGAGAACTGGGTTCAATCCCTGGATTGGAAAGATCCCTTAAAGAAGGAAATGGCTACCCACTCTAGTATTCTGGCCTGGAGAATCCATGGACTATACAATCCATGGGGTCAAAGAGTCGAACATGACTGAGCTACTTTCACCTCATGCTTATTCTAAACAAGGCCTGCCCTCAGGGTAAAGTCGTTAAACAGAACCTAACTGACCTGGGGGAAGGGGAATAACCAACTCTAGCCCCCTCTAGCCACCCTGCTCCACTTAAAGAGGGAGAAGGAAAAAAAAGAGAGAGAGAGAGAAGTACTTGTGAAATGTATAGTCCACAGGCACAGGTTCACTAAAAGACCGACACTTAATCACAGCACTTCTCTTCTCCCCATACCTCACCACCACATTGAACGTGAAAGTGAAAGTGTTAGTTGTTCAGTTGTGTCCAACTGTTTGCCACCCCGTGGACTGTAGCTTGCCAGACTCCTCTGTCCATGGGATTCTCCAGGCAAGAATACTGGAGTAGGTTGCCATTAGGCCTATTTAAGCATTCCTTTTACTTGGCATATCACGCCCAGCTATCAAGAAAAAATATAAGCATACCAAAAAGCAAAAACACAATTTGAAGAGATAGAGCAAGTGCCAAAACCAGACATAGCAGAAATGTTGGAATTATTAGATTAGAAATTTAAACATGATTAACATGCTAATCATATTTATCCAATATGCTGGTGGACAAAGTAGACAGTATGCAAGATAGTATGGAACATGAGCTGAGAAATGGAAATCCTAAGAGCCAGAAGAAATGCTAGCAATTAAAAACAGTGCAATGAAAAATGCCTTTGATGGGATTATAAATAAACTAGACATGGCTAATGAAATCAAAAAATATATAAAAAGAACCCCCAAAAAAGCAAAGAGAACAGAAATGGGAAAAAAGAGATCAGAATGTCCAAGGACTGTGGGACAACTATAAAAGATGTAATATATGTGAGATGGGAACAACAGAAGACAGAAAGGAAGAGAAGAAATATTTGAAACAATGTGTGAGAATTTCCCCCAAATTAATGTGAGACACTAACCCACAGTACAGAAAACTCAGAACACCAAACAGGATAAATGCAAAAAAAAGAAAAAGAAAAAACCCACTATATCTAGGCATATCATTTTCAAAGATAAAAAAAAAAAAATTCTAAAAGAAGCTGGAGGGAAAAAACACCTTTACTATAGAGGAACAAAGACAATCATATCTAACTTTTCTTTTTTGCTTCCATACAAGCAAAAAAGAAAGTGGAGTGAAATAATTAAAATGTTGAGAGGAGAAAAAACTAACTTTGAGTTTGGTAGTTCTACAAAATGATCCTCCAACCGTGAAGGAGAAATAGACTTTACCAACAAGCAAAAATTTGAAAACTTTCTTGCTAGTAAACCTGTCTTGCCAGAAATGTTAAAAGAAATTCTTAGAAATAAAGAAAATAAGTCAGAAACTCAGATCTACATAAAGAAGGGAAAACAAGCAATTAGTGAAAGTAAAATTTTCAAATTTATTTTTCTTTTTAATCTAAAACATAAAATATTGTTCAATAACAGTAACAATGTTTTCAACCACATGTTCAACATGCAATGTATACTTAAGAATATAGCTTATATATGTATTTATATAAGTGAAAGGAGTAACAGCAATGATACAAAGAATGAGAAGAAGAAATTAGGATTATTTGGTCATCATAAGATAATAATTATACTACCTGTGAAGTGGTATAGCATTATTTGAAAGTGAACTCGGATTGGTTGTAAACATATATGGTAAACTCTAGGGTAACCATTAAAAAAATTTTTTTAAGAAGTATAACTGATATGCTAAGAAAGGAGAGAAAATGGAATTATATAAAATGTTAAATTAACCACAAAAGGCAGAAAAAGCTAGAAGGCAAACACAGTAAAAAAACAAATAAAACAAAAAGTCCAAGAAACAAACCAAGGGCAAAAAATAGGAAGTAGTAACAAATAGAGGTCAAGAAGCAACAGTTAGAACTGGGCGTGGAACAACAGACTTGTTCCAAATAGGAAAAGGAGTCCGTCAAGGCTGTATATTGTCACCCTGCTTATTTAACTTCTTTGCAGAGTACATCATGAGAAACGCTGGACTGGAAGAAGCACAAGCTGGAATCACGATCGCTGGGAGAAATATCAATAACCTCAGATATGCAGATGACACCACCCTTATGGCAGAAAGTGAAGAGGAACTCAAAAGCCTCTTGATGAAAGTGAAAGAGGAGAGGGGAAAAGTTGGCTTCAAGCTCAACATTCAGAAAACGAAGATCATGGCATCCGGTCCCATCACTTCAAGGCAAATAGATGGGGAAACAGTGGAAACAGTGTCAGACTTTATTTTTTTGGGCGCCAAAATCACTGCAGATGGTGGCTGCAGCCATGAAATTAAAAGACAATTACTCCTTGGAAGGAAAGTTATGACTAACCTAGATAGCATATTAAAAAGCAGAAACTTTACTTTGCCGACAAAGGTCCGTCTAGTCAAGGCTATGGTTTTTCCTGTGGTCATGTATGGATGTGAGAGTTGGACTGGGAAGAAGACTGAGGGTCGAAGAATTGATGCGTTTGAACTGTGGTGTTGGAGAAGACTCTTGAGAGTCCCTTGGACTGCAAGGAGATCCAACCAGTTCACTCTGAAAGAGATCAGTGCTGGGTGTTCTTTGGAAGGAATGATGCTAAAGCTGAAACTCCAGTACTTTGGCCACTTCCTGCGAAGAGTTGACTCATTGGAAAAGACTCTGATGCTGGGAGGGATTGGGGGCAGGAGGAGAAGGGGACGACAGAGGATGAGATGGCTGGATGGCATCACCGACTAGATGGACGTGAGTCTGAGTGAACTCCGGGAGTTGGTGATGGACAGGGAAGCCCGGCATGCTGCAATTCATAGGGTCACAAAGAGTCGGACACGACTGAGTGACTGGACTGAACTGAACTGAACAAATATAGTAAATATGAATTCAAATATATAAAAAAATCACTTGGAATGTCAATGGCCTAAATCCACCAATTATTAATAAAAGACAAAGGTTGTCAGAATAAGTAAAAAAGTGCTCAACTATATGTTGATTAAAAGAAACCCATTTTAAATATACACACAGAAATAGATTAAAAGTAAATGGATGGAGACAAATATAGCATGCTAATACTAATCAAAAGAAAGCAGGAGTAACTGTATTAATTTCAAGCAGTTAGTGTCAGTCACTCTAACACTAACACTGTTTGAAATTAAAAAGGGTCAATTCTCCAAAAAAACCTAACAATTCTTAATATGTAGGTGCCTAACAGCAGTGTCAACAATGTGAGGCAAAAAACTGATAGAATTTCAAGGAGAATGAATACATAGATGAATACACTATCATAGCTGGAGACTTCAACATGCCTCTGTTGGAAAAGGACAAATTGAACAGACGGAAAATCAGTAGGGACATAGCTTGACTGAACCACACCTTCAGTCAATTGGATATAACGGACATCTATAGACTATCTCGTCTAACAAGAGATTACACATTCTTCTCAGGATCACATGGAACATGCACCAAGATAGACCATGTTCTGGGCCATAAAACACACCTTAACAAATATAAAAGAATAGAAATTATAAAATGTCTCCTCACAGATCATGATGGAATTAAACCAGAAATCAATAATGAAAAGATAACTGGAAAAACCCCAAGATGCACAAGATTTGAAAAAAAATACTTCTTAATAACACATGGGTCAAAGAAGAAATCTAAAGATATTTTTAAAATATTTTGAACTAGATGAAAATAAAAACATAATTATTGAAACTCATAGGAAGCAGTGAAAGCAATGCATAATGGGAAATTTATAGCATCATATGTAAATATTAGAGAAAGAGATAGATCTAAATGTGATAATCTAAAGTTTCCAATTTAGGTAAATAGACAAAGATGAGCAAATTTAATCCAAAGTAATCAGTCGGGAAGAAATAGGAATTAGAGACTCCGATGAAATTGAAGACAGGAAATTAATAGAAAAAAAAAACAAGAAAGCAAAAACAGGGTCTTTGAAAAGATCAGTAAAATTGTTAAGGCTCAAGCCAGGCTAACTGAAAAAAAAAGAGAGAACACAAATTACTCATATCAGAAATAAAGAGGGGACATCATTGAAGATCCCATGAACATTGAAGATATAATAAAGGAGCACTATGAACAATCCTAAGCGCATAAATTTGATAAGCTACATGAAACGGACCAATTCCTTGAAAGACTCAAGCTGCCAAAACTCACAGAAGAAGTGAATAGGCCTGAATCTATTACAGAAATTGAACTGATCAATAATTAATAATCTTTCAAATCAGAAAGCACCAGGCCAAGATGGGCCCGACTGGTGAATTCTACCTAACACTGAAGGAAGAAATTACACTAATTCTCTACAATCTTATAGAGGATAAGATGTTGTTGTTTAGTCACTAAGTCATGTCTGATTCTTTGTCACCCTATGGACAGTAGCCCGCCAGGCTCCTCTGTCCAAGGGATTTCCCAGGCAAGAATACTGGAGTGGGCTGTCATTCCTTTCTCCAGGGCATCTTCTGAAGCCAGGGATTGAAACTGCATTTGCAGGTGGATTCTTTGCCACTGAGCCACCAGGGAATCCAGAAGCAGAAGGAATACTTCCTAATTCGTTTTAAGAGGTGAGCACTATCCTAACACAAAAACCAAACAAAGAAATCTTGAGAAAAACAAAAACAAAATATAGACCAATGTCTCTCACAAACATGGATTCAAAACTCCTACACAAAATATAATCAAAACTAATCCCAGAAAGTATAAAAAATAATTATAGACCACAACCAAGTGGGATTTATGTAGCATTCAATATTTCAAAATCAATTAATAGTAATGCATCTAGTTCAGTTAAATCACTCAGTCTTTGTGACCTATAGGCTGAAGGATGCCAGGCTTCCCTGTCCATCAGCAACTCCTGGCACTTACTCACACTCATGTCCATCACATTGGTGATGCCATCCAACCATCTCATCCTCTGTCGTCCCCTTCTCCTCTTGCCTTCAATTTTTCCCAGCATCAGGATCTTTTCCAAGGAGTCAGTTCTTTCCGTCAGCTGGCCAAAGTATTGGAGTTTCAGCTTCAGCATCAGTCCTTCCAATGAACACTCAGGACTGATCTCTTTTAGGATGGACTGGTTGGATCTCCTTGCAGTCCAAGGGACTCTCAAGAATCTATTCCAACACCACAGTTCAAAAGCATCAATTCTCTGGTGCTCAGCTTTTTTTACAGTCCAACCTCACAGCCACACAAGACTACTGGAAAAACCATAGCTTTGACTAGATGGACATTTGTTGGCAAAGTAATGTCTCTGCTTTTTAATATGCTGTCTAGGTTGGTTATAGCTTTTCTTCCAAGGAGCAAGTGTCTTTTAATTTCATGGCTGCAGCCACCATCTGCAGTGATTTTGCAGCCCCCCAAAATAAAATCTGACACTGTTTCCATTGTTTCCCCATCTATTTGCCACGAAGTGATGGGACCGGACGCCATGATCTTAGTTTTCTGAATATTGAGTTTTAAGCCACTTTTTTGCATTCATCAAGAGGCTCTTTAGTTACTCTTTGCTTTCTGCCAAAAGGGTGGTGTAATCTGCTTATCTGCGGTAATTGATATTTCTCCCGCCATCTTGATTCCAGCTTGTGCTTCATCCAGCCCAGCATTTTTCATGATGAATTCTGCATATAAGTTAAATATGCAGCCTTGATGTACTCTTTTCCCGATTTGGAACTAGTCTGTTATTCCATGTCCAGTTTTAACTGTTGCTTCTTGACCTGCATACAGATTTCTCAGGAGATAGGTAAGCTGGTCTGGTATTCCCATCACTTTCAGAATTTTCCACAGTTTATTATAATCCACACAGTCAAAGGCTTTGCCATAGTCAATAAAGCAGAAGTAGATATTTTTCTGGAATTGTCTTGCTTTTTCTATGATCCAACAGATATTGGCAATATGACCTCTGGTTCCTCTGACTTTTCTAAATCCAGCTCGAACATGTGGAAGTTAACAGTTCACGTACTGTGGAAGCCTGGCTTGGAGGATTTTGAGTATTACTTTGCTAGTGTGTGAGGTGACTGCAATTGTGTGGGAGTTTAAACATTCTTTGGTTTTGCCTTTTTTGGGGTTTGGAAGGAAAACTGACCTTTTCCAGTCCTGTGACCACTGCTGAGTTTTCCAAATTTGTTGGCATATTGAGTGCAGTGCTTTCACAGCATCATCTTTTAGGATTTGAAATAGCTCAACTGGAATTCCATCACCTCCACTAGCATTGTTCATAGTGATGCTTCCTAAGGCCCACTTGAGTTCGCATTCCAGGATGTCTGGCTCTAGGTGAGTGATCACACCATTGTGGTTATCTGTATCATGAAGATCTTTTTTGTATCGTTCTCCTGTGTATTGTTATCTCTTCTTAATATCTTCTGCTTTTGTTGCTGCTGCTGCTGCTGCTGCTAAGTTGCTTCAGTTGTGTCTGTCTCTGTGTGACCCCATAGACGGCAGCCTACCAGGCTCCCCATCCCTGGGATTCTCCAGGCAAGAACGCTGGAGTGGGTTGCCATTTCCTTCTCCAATGCAGGAAAGTGAAAAGTGAAAGTGAAGTCGCTCAGTCATGTCCGACTCTTTGTGACCCCATGGACTGCAGCCTACCATGCTCCTGAGTCCATGGGATTTTCCAGGCAAGAGTACTGGAGTGGGGTGCCATTGCCTTCTCCGTCTGCTTTTGTTAGGTCCATACAATTTCTGTCCTTTAATGTGCCTATCTATAAATGAAATGTTCCTTTGGTATCTCTAATTTTCTTGAAGAGACCTCTAGTCTTTCCCATTCTATTGTTTGCCTCTATTTCTTTGCATTGATCGATGAGGAAGGCTTACTTACCTCTTCTTGCTATTCTTTGGAACTCTGCATTCAAATGAGTATATCTTTCCTTTTCTCCTTTACCTTTAGCTTCTCTTCTTTTCTCAGCAATTTGTAAGGTCTCCTCAGACAGCCATTTTGGTTTTTTGCATTTCTTTCTCTTGGGGATGGTCTTGATCCCTGCCTCCTGTACAATGACATGAACCTCCATCCATAGTTCTTCAGGCACTTTGTCTATCAGATCTACTCTATTGAATCTATTTGTCACTTCCAATGTATAATTGTAAGGGATTGAATTAGGTCATACTTGAATGGTCTAGTGGTTTCCCCTTCTTTCTTCAATTTAAGTCTGAATTTGGCAATAATGATCTGAGCCAGAGTCAGCTCCTGGTCATGTTTTTGCTGACTGTATAGAGCTTCTCCATCTTTGGCTGCAAAGAATATAATCAATCTGATTTCCGTATTGACCATCTGGTGATGTCCATGTGTAAAGTCTTCTCTTGTGTTGTTGGAAGAGTGTTTGCTATGACCAGTACATTCTCTTGGCAAAACTCTGTTAGACTTTGACCTGCTTCATTTTGTACTCCAAGGCCAAATTTTTCTGTTACTCCAGGTATCTCTTGACTTCCTACTTTTGCATTCCAGTCCCCTATAATGAAAAGGACATTTTGGGGGAGGAGTTAGTTCTAGAAGGTCTTGTAGATCTCCATAGAACTGTTCAACTTCAGCTTATTCAGCGTTACTGGTTGGGGCATAGACTTGGATTACTGTGATACTGAATGATTTGCCTTGGAAATGAGCAGAGATCATTCTGTCATTTTTGAGATTGCATCCAAGTATTTCATTTTGAACTATTTTGTTGACTATGAGGGCTACTCCATTTCTTCTAAGTAATGTATCTAATCAACAGATTAAAAAAGGGAAATCAGACGATTGTTCCAACAGATGTATAATAGTTAGTCAAGGTAAAAAAATTCTCAGTACACTAGAAACAGAGAGCAATGTCCTCAACTTGATAAAGCCCATCTACAAAAACCTACAGTTAATGTTATGCTCAATGGTGAGAAATTCAAAGCTTTCTCACTAAGTTCAAGTACAAGGCAAGGATGTTCCCTCTCATCAATCCTTTTAAACACTGTACTAGTACCCTTGCTAATGCAATAAGGGGGAAAAGGAGGAAATAAAAAGTATGCAGATTGGGAAGAAAGACATAAAACTGTCCCTGCTGCATATTACATGATTCTCTATTTAGAAAATCTGGGGGGAACAAATCACCAAGAACTTCTGAAACTAATAAATATGTGATTAAAGCATGGTTGTAAGATACAAGTTACTACACGACACCAACTGCATTTCTATATAACAGCAATAAATTAAGTAATTAATAATTATTAAGAATTTGAAATTAAAACCACAATACCATTTATATGAGCATCTCAAAAAGGTGAAATTCTTTAGATACAACTCTAACAAAATATGTAAATGATCTATTGAGGAAAACTACACAACTCTGATGAACAAAATCAAAGAATGACTAAATAAGTGGAAAGATATTCCATGTTCTTGGATAGAAGACTCAATATTGTCAAGCAGTCAGTTCTTCAGTTTGAAGACTCCATGCAATTCCAATCAAAATCCCAGTGAGTTATTATATGAATATTGACAAATTGATTCTAAAGGCGAGGCAAAAGACCCAGAATAGCCAACACAATATTGAAGGAAAAGAACAAAATGAGGGAACTGAAACTACAAACTTCAAGACTTTTTATAATGCTACAGTTATCAATGCAATGTGGGAGACCTGGGTTCAATCCCTGGGTTGGGAAGATCCCCCAGAGAAAGGAAAAGCTACCCACTCCTGTATTCTGGCCTAGAGAATTCCATGGACTGTATAGTCCATGGGGTTGCAAAGAGTTGGAAACTACTGAGTGACTGTCACATGGTTATAAAGACAGCGTGGTCCTGGGGAAAAGTCAGACAAATAGATCATTGGAACAGAGTTAGACATGATCTACGAAATAAATACTAACCTGGATTTCATTAGTATTAAAAACTTCAGCTCTATAAAAGACCATGTGAAGAGAATTGGAAGACAAGCCACACTCTGGGAGAAAATGTTTGTAAAAAATACATCTGATAAAGGACTTATCCAAATATACAAAGAACTCTGGAAACTTGACACACAAAAAAGCAGCAATCTGATTAAAAACTGGGACAAAGACCTTAACAGATCCCTCACCAAAGAAGATCTATAGATGGCACATCAGCATGTAAAAAATATGTTCTGCATCATATAACACCAGGAATAAGGTGAAATTAAAGTGATAATGAGATACCACCACACACCTATTAAAATAGCCAAAAGTGGAACATTAACAACACTGAATGCTGACAAGGATGTGAATCAATAGGAGCTTTTTGTTGGTAGGAATGCAAAATGATAAAGCTACTTTCAAAGTCAGTCTGAGGGTTTCTTAAAACTAAACATACTCTTACATTATCCCGATATCTTGCTCCTTGGTATTTACCCGAAGGAGATGAAAACTTGTGTTCACACACAAACCTGCATATGGATGTTTATGGCAGCTTGATTCACAATTGCCAAAGTTTGGAAGTAACCAAGATGCTCAGTAGGTGAATGCATAAATAAGCCATGGTACATACAGTGGAATATCATTCAGCATCGAAAGGAAATGAGCTCGACTGGTAAGACAGGAACCTTAACTGCATGTAACTAAGTGCCAGAAGCCAATCTGAAGAGGCTACATACTGTTCGATTCTAGTTATATGATATTCTAGAAGCTCATTGCATAATGGTAGTGTATCTGAGTCCAACTATATGGCATTCTAGAAAGGGGAAAGCTACAGAGATGATAAAAAAATAACAGAGTTTGCTGGGGATGGAGTGGAGGTAGGATGAACAGGCAGAACACAGAGGATTTTTAAGTCAGTGAAAATATTTTGCATGTTGTTCTAATTAATATGTGTCATTATACATTTGTCCAAACCCATAGAATATACAACACCAAGAGTTAACTCTGAGGTAATCTATGGCCTCGGGTGGTTATGATGTGTCAATGCAGATTCATTAACTGTAACAGATATACCACTTCTGTGATTGGTATTGATAGTTTCAGGAGGCTATCATGTGTGAGGGCAGTGGGCATATGACAAAACTCTACCTTCCTCTCTATTTTGTTGTGAACCTAAAACTGCTCTTAAAAATAGTTTATTTCTTAAATATATATTTTCTGTTTAATTGCAGAATGTACACAGTTGTATCTTACCAGTAATGAGAGTAGAAAATCCTACTGGTCATGCTTTTCCCATAAGTGATCATTGCTTTACGTATGTTAATGCTTTATATCTGTGGGTTTGTAGAAAGAATGGTGAAGTTTAATCTCTTTGTGGGCTTATCTGGTGATTCAGTGGTAAAAAAAAAAATCTGCTTGTAATGCAGGAGATGTGGGTTCAGTCCCTGGGCCAGGCGGATTGCTTGGAGGAGGACATGACAACCGATTCCAGTATTCTTGCCTGAAGAATCCCATGGACTGAGGAGCCGGGTGGGCTGTAGTCCACGGGGTCACAGTCAGAGACAACTAAAGCTACTAAGCACACACGCATGCAATCTCTTTGTGAAAAGAAAAAGGTAATGTATAAGTGACCTGTCAAATATTACTCTAATAAAAAAAGAAAAGGAGATCAAGAAGGATATTTTTTCTTATATATTTTAGGGTGTATTTTCCCAGGTGTTCTTCCACTTGTGTATATACAGGGGACTCCTTATATGTGAGTTTCAAATACAATTTGGATAACACTCTCTAGTTCTATGGCACATTTTAATTTTAATTATTAATAAGTAAAATATAATGTCGTTTATTAATATACAAAATGTTGACTTCACATAAATAATTTCAACTATGTAGCTACATAATTGTCTATGCTTCTACTGAATTGATTATCATAATTTTTGTAGTAATTCTCTACTTTTAAATATTTAAACTGCTTTTCAATTTTTTCTATTAAACCATATTGTGTGGTGCATTGTAACTTTGTGTACTTGAACAATTTATATATCCTTAGAAATATATTCAGAAATTGAATGACTTGGTCAGAGGACCTTTGAGGTTGTCATAAAAGTTCTTTGGAAATAACAAAAAATGTCTAAAAAGCCCATCTTTTGAATCATCTATTGTGGTTGTTTTGAATAATTTTAGGAAATCTTTTATTCATCTTTGGAGTGCTATTGTATGTCTAACTAACAAATACTTCAAATACCATCTGTTTGGGTTTTCCCCAGACAGAGACTGCTTATGTGCAATCCACTTACTGAACTTCTTTCATATTTTTGACAGAAAAGCACAAAACTAATTTTTTTAACTTAAGGCATGGATTCAATCTGTTCAGAATCCAGGTGTTTAGCTGTGCCAAGAAAATGTATTATTTTATAGAGAATCTTTCATTTTCAATCAAAATTTTGAAACAAAATACTTAAACACATCCTGCCATTGGATCCAAATATCATTTGTGAAACAAGGTCCATTTTTCAGCAAGAATCCAATTTCAAGGTATGTTTGTGGAGCAAGAGACTTTCTCTCCTATATATCAGAGGCCTTCAAACACAAAGACACAACAAATTGAAAAAGAAGAGGAAGAGAAGAGAAAAGATGATAAGGAGGAAGGGTCCGCTTCACTAGGTAAAAGCAATGACAATTCTCAGTTGTATTTCAAATTTTAATGTAACCAGTACGTTAATTGTTGAAACTTATTAGTAATTCTTTTTTATGAACAGTAATATAAATGCTTTTTAGACAGAAGACTGTTTAATCCATAACATTGTGGAATCTGTACATGTTATGAAAAATAGAAAATTACTATTGCGATAATTAAATAACATAAAAATACTATAATGTTGGTTGAATTATTTTGTACTTACTTTGAATATTGGTTAATGAAAAAAGCCAAACCGTATCATCACATGGTTTTATTTTTTTGACTTGATTGTGTTTCTCCAGGATTCAATAATTTATTGGAATAATTTATGACAATCATGGAGCTTCTCTACTATTTAAGGAATCATTATCATAAGACAGTACCACTTTAATTACAGATCCCTAGCCCAGAAATGGAGCTTAGAGCCTTTTGATTGTAGCATTAAGGAGAGAAATTACTTTAACCATCACTAAAGAAGATTTATCCCCTAAAAAAGAAAGCATACCAAGGAGAAAATGAGAAAGAGGTTCATAAAATGAACATGTAATATAACATTGTGTCCTAAAGCAAAGCCTTTACCTGCATCTTTAGATAATCTTTGTTAGATTCCCACGTGACATTTCTAGCTGGCTTGACAACTATTGGAGAAAAATTGTTAACTCTGTATCCACCATGTATCTACACATGTAGCAGCAGAAGAACCCAAGGCCTGACATCTCTAATTGATGTATCATTAACTTCTCCTGCGATTTCCCTGGTGGTGCAGTTGTTGAGTCTGCTTTGAGTGCCTGGGGCATAGGTTCAATCCCTGGATGGGGAACTAAGATCCTGTAAGCCACAGAGTGCAGCCAAAAAAACAACAAAACAAAACCCAGCTTCTCCTTTCAGGTATACATGTCTAGAAAGTTCTGAAGGAAACTCCCCTGCCCCAAATGCCCACCAACCACTTCCCAAGGCCATCTAGAATGCTCCTCACTCTCGTTCCTGTAGTGAAAGTGAAAGCTGCTCAGTCATGTCTGACTCTTTGTGACCCCATGAACTGTACAGTCCATGGAATTCTCCAGGCCAGAATACTGGAGTGGGTAGCCTTTCCCTTCTCCAGGGGATCTTCCCAACCTAGAGATCAAACCCAGATCTCCTGCATTGCAGGTAGATTCTTTACCAGCTGAGCCACCAGAAAAGCCCAGGGTCCTGTTGATCCTACTTCTAACTGGGATGTTTTAGACTTGCTGTTCCCAAAAGCCAGGTCTTGCCCCCTTTCCTTTATTTCATTCTAGAGTCACTACCCCCTTGTTTTTACTGTTTCAGTGCCTGACGTTGGTGCAAGTGAGTTGAAAAGATTTTTTTTTTTTTTTTTGGAATATATTATAGGAAAGGTGAGTGGCAGCTGCAGGTATTATGCTGGCCTGTGCTGTCAGTGTCTTTCCAAGTTCTTCTTGCATGCAGTGGGAGATCCCATGGCCACAACAAGCCACAGCCCTTGGAATGGAAAGGTCTTTATGATAGGACTGGCCATGGAGAAGAAAACCACGTCTGCCTATATGTAGTACATGCACTAGGTCACTTCGATCATGTCTAACTCTTTGTGACCCCATGGATTGTAGCCCACCAGGCTCCTCTGACCATGGGATTCTCCAGGCAAGAATACCGAAGTGGGTTGCCACGCCCTCCTCCAGGGAATCTTCCTGACCCAAAGATCAAACCCACGTCTCTTACGTCTCCTGCGTTGGCAGGTGCGTTCTTTACAACTAAACTACCAGGGAAGCCCTTAAGCTGGTATAAATGATGGGCTTCTCTATCAAGGCTGATCCTGATTTTCTCTGTCCCTGGACTCTTCATTGCAGTTGAGAAGGCCCAATGGTACAGAAAGCCTGTTATAAGTTTTTATGAAATATTGTGGTAGACATTGATTAGATTGTCCATCCAGCACCCTTTCCCAGGGTTTGCCTCCCCACCACTCCATGCTTCTGGCATACCACCAAGTGGTGCCTACAAAGCCCTTCTGCTTGCTGGATATATCAATAATTTATTGATCTTCATCTTTCCCTGGTATTTTTGGAAATGAGACTGAAAGAGATAAAAAGATTTGTTGATTCAGTGAGATATGCAGGAATATTTTTTGTTGTAGAAATAAGTTTAAATTAGTTTTCTGATGTTTTCAGTCAAAAAAGTCCTAACTTTTAACTGATATGTTCAGTTCAGTTCAGTTCAGTCACTCAGTCATGTCCAACTCTTTGCGATCCCATGAATCGCAGCACACCAGGCCTCCCTGTCCATCACCAACTCCTGGAGTTCACTCAGATTCATGTCCATCGAGTCAGTGATGCCATCCAGCCATCTCATCCTCTGTCATCCCCTTCTCCTCCTGCCCCCAATCCCTCCCAGCATCAGAGTCTTTTCCAGTGAGTCAACTCTGCATGAAGTGGCCAAAGTACTGGAGTTTCAGCTTCAGCATCATTCCTTCCAAAGAAATCCCAGGGTTGATCTCCTTCAGAATGGACTGGTTGGATCTCCTTGCAGTCCAAGGGACTCTCAAGAGTCTTCTCCAACACCACAGTTCAAAAGCATCAATTCTTCAGCACTCAGCCTCCTTCACAGTCCAACTCTCACATCCATACATGACTACTGGAAAAACCATAGCCTTGACTAGACGGACCTTAGTCGGCAAAGTAATATCTCTGCTTTTGAATATGCTATCTAAGTTGGTCATAACTTTCCTTCCAAGGAGTAAGCGTCTTTTAATTTCATGGCTGCAGTCACCATCTGCAGTGATTTTGGAGCTCAAAAAAATAAAGTCTGACACTGTTTCTACTGATTATATGTACATACACACAAATACACACACACAATCATGCACGCATACACCGTTGGCTTTCTCCTCTAAGCTGTCTTATATCATATCCTCCCTGCCCTTGGTTCTAGTAAATGGGTTTTGGTAACCAGGGAAACAGTCTTGATTCTCAGCCCTTGGGGATTAAGGAAATGTCTCCAGTAAAGACAGAACTCAATGCCCTGCTCTTTGGATGAGCTTACAATCACCAATCTCACCTCTCCTTTATACGTTTCTTCTCTTGCCTGCAGGACTTTGTCATCCTTCTGATGTTGGGGCTTCCCTGGCAGCTCAGAGGGTAAAGATGTGCAATGTAGGAGAACCAGGTTGGATCCCAGGGTTGGGAAGTTATCCTGGAGAAGGAAACAGCAACTCACTTCAGTATTTTTGCCTGGAAAAATTCCATGAACAGAGGAGCCTGGTGGGCTATAGTCCATGGGGTCACAGAGTTGGACAAGACTGAGTGACTAAAACTTTCTTTCTGATGTTAGCTGAATTTCAGCCAGAAACTGAATTGACCATGCTTTCTTTGTTAGATTTCAGATAAATCATTATAGATGAACTAGATACAGGGTCAGGAGCCATTTGATAGGCAGTTTCAGGCTCAGGAGAAACTATGATACTAACACCCTCAAAGACACTGGTTCAAATACTTGGTTCAAGTACTACGTCAGTAGTGGGCTAGCCTTGGTTTCCCAGTCCTCATTGATCTGGAGGTAAGAGGACTATGAAGAAAAGAGTGTTCAAGAAAATCCTAACCCCAACCAGGCAGCCAGCTGAAAACCTACCTGTAGTTGCTCAGCAACCTACCTGAGCATTCCTATTGTAATAACTATACTTAGAGTTCAGATAAACATATCCCTTATTTAAGTGGCATATAGTTAGAAGGAATAGCTCTGAAGAACCAGGATTTAGACATGACTTTTTGCAATTCAACACTTCTTAAAGAAGGTACAGTCAACTCTAAGAGGACAATTCCCTTCTGTGAATTCTCATAATTCCTGGAGGTTTTTCCTCTTCCACAAACAGACTGAAATGAATGACAGGTTTTTCTCTTTCTAATGATTTAAAGTATTGCTAAGTTTGCATTTTGGTCTACCGTTTGTAAATATTATCTAATAGCCTTCTTCTAAGCCTAAAGAAGCATACTGAAAGATTGAAGAAAATATTCAGAGTTTAATAGTGATAGTCTTTGCAGACCTGGTATAATTTCAGTGTAATTTCATAACTGGGAAAGGATTCACTTGTAACAGTTATGTCCTAGGCTCCAAGTGGCACGTTGCTGTGAAACGCTGGAGAATCAATGCCTTGACTGCATCTACAAACCCAAAAGTCATTTCGTCCTATAGTAATGGCTCTTTTCTGTATTTGCTCATCCCGTATTCCATGAATTGGGATAGCCTAGTTGAAACTCTTAGATATCATGCCATAGTAACTCCAGGTCCATTGTCCACATAAGATCTGTGCTACCTTGTGGGTAACATGAGTTACAACCTGAAAGTTCTCTCCCGATTTTAACAAGATGTGGGTTCTTGCAAAGTGAAGGGCTTTTGGCTCTTCATGTGACACCACCCCTACTTACAATGTCAGGAAGTTATCTTTAACTCCACGCCTGAGATACTGGTATTTATAATACACTAAACCTGGTGACAAGTAGTTAATATTGTGAGCGTACAGTGTACTTCAATGCTTTCTCTCACTGTTTACTGCAGAAAGGACCCTGGGAGAATTTTTATTCAGTCTATCCAAAGGACTACATGGGATAGCAGCTTGTCCTAGTGTTTCCGTGAGTTTGTTCTTGGGCCATTTACTAGATTCTTTCCTCCATGAATGTATCTAATATCCCTGGTTCCCTCTCAGAAATATTAACAACATATCATATGTAATTTGTTTTGAATATTGTTCAAAAGGCATTATTATTATTACTTATTTTACCCAGATAGCACTCATTCATTTAACAACTGGCTTGTAGCAAGAGTGGATACATGAGCCCAAAGATTAAGGGACAGTTCTACCTAAGGGTAGACATCACTGAATATGAAAACATTCAACTAAATTTACAGACACTCAAATACATTGCTGTCATAAGATATTGCTAAGCCTTTTCCTTCTCTTCTCCCTTTTATGAGGAAATGAGAGTGTAACAGGCAGGAAGGCTAGGGGTCTCCAAACGGAGGAAATAGGCTGCAAGTGTTAGACATTTTTTTATCTTTCTCTTAAGCGGCAGGAGGAAACAAACTACAAGTGTCGGATTTTTTCCACCTTCTCTACAAAATTAAAAGAAGGTTTGTTTTAAAATTCTGTGTTCCACCTGAATTTAACTTTTCTCAAAACTTGAGCTAACCAATGCATTTTTCTTATGGAAATGTTTTTCTTAAGCTATGTTAATGAACTATGTACTTACCCTAGACTCTGTCTTTGGTTCACTTAAGATTCAGAACCAATAATGGCTCAAAAACCCAGTATGTTTTTACTCATGGAAATGTTCTCTTAAGCTATGTTAATGAGACTTCGAATTTGCTTGGAAATCTGCCTTTCTTCAAGATTCATGTCAATGGTTTTATGGCCTGGGATGACTCAACTTGTGCCAATGTTATCTCAAAATGCATGTTGTTGGTGAGGGGCCTGGTGCCACTCTCTGAGTTTTGAGACATTTCCTTTTAGCAGCCTGCCATTAGGTATATAGCTTCTTGTTAAAAACTAGCAACGGGGCATTCTTTCTGCCCTCTTCTGATGTCTATGTCAGAAGATTTCTCTATCTCTTTTATACCTTAATGAAACTTTATTACACAAAAGCTCTGAGCAAGCAAGCCTTGTCACTGGCCCAGGATTGAATCTCTGTCCTTCAGAGGCAAAGAATCCTGGTGTCTTTGATGGCTCAGCAACAACCTTTCAGAAACATCCCAAACTGAATGGATTGCCTCTCATCCAAAACCTCCTCCTCCTGAGTTTCTTTTCCCTATGATTGACACCACTTTATAATGTAGTTGCCCCAGTAAGAAAGCTGGTAATAACCTCAATGTCCATTGACAGATGAATGGACAAAGATGTGGTGTGTGAATACACACACACACACACAAACACACACAATGGAACATGGCTCAACCATGAAAAATGAAATAATACCATTTGCAGCAACATGGATAGACCTAGCAATTATCATACTAAGTGAAGTTAAGTCAGGCAGAGAAAGACAAATACCACATGATATCGTTTATATGTGGACTTTGAAAAAAAAAAAACAAACAAATGAAATTATTTACAAAACAGAAATAGACCCATAGACATGGAAAACAAAATTATGGTTACCAAAGGGGAAGTTGTGGGGAGAAGGAAAAGTTAGAAGTTTGGGATTAACATATAAACAGTACTATTTGGAAGGAATGATGCCAAAGCTGAAACTCCAGTACTTTGGCCACCTCATGCGAAGAGTTGACTCATTGGAAAAGACTTTGATGCTGGGAGGGATTGGGGGTGGGAGGAGAAGGATGAGATGGCTGGATGGCATCACTGACTCAATGGACATGAATCTGAGTTGGTGATGGACAGGGAGGCCTAGTGTGCTGTGATTCATGGGTTCGCAAAGAGTCGGACATGAATGAGCGACTGAACTGAACTGAATGTATAAAACAGATAACCAACAAGGATCTACTGTATAGCACAGGAAACTACACTCAGTATTTTGTAATAACTTATAAGGGAAAAGCACATATATGTGTGTATATATATATATGTGTGTGTGTGTATGTGTATATGTATTGGAGAAGGAAATGGCAACCCACTCCAGTATTCTTACCTGGGAAATTCCATGGACAGAGGAGCCTAGTGGGATATAGTCCATGGAGTTGCAAAGTCAGACACGACTTAGCAACTAAACAAAAGATGTATATATGTGTGTGTATGAACGTGAAAGTGTTATTCACTCAGTCATGTTCAACTCCATCATTCCATGGACTGTGGCCTGCCAGGCTGCTCTGTCCATGGAATTCTTCAGGCAAGAATATTGGAGTGGGTATTCCAGTCTCTTCTCCAGGGGATCTTCCCAACCCAGGGATCAAACCCAGGTCTCCTACATTGCAGGTGGATTCTTTACTGTCTGAGCCACCAGGGAAATCCCAGAATACTGAAGTGGTTAGCCATTCCCTTCTCCAGGGGATCTTCCTGACACAGAGATCGAACCAGGGTCTCCTGCATTGCAGGCAGATTCTTTACCATCTGAGGTACCAGGGAAGACCCAAGTATGTGTGTGTGTGTGTGTGTGTGTGTGTGTGTGTGTGTGTACACACATGAACCATATATCTACAACTAACAACGTTGTAAAACAATTATACTTCAGTTTGAAAAAAAAAAGGGAGCAAGGTGTCATCCCTGACTCATCTCGTTTACTTATACTTCTAGATCTCACTAGGTCACCGAGTTCTGCTAATTCAACCTGTTAACATCTCTCTTTGTATTCCTCTGTCCATCCAAATGTGTTTCCTAGTTCAGCTCACCACCAATCCTCCCCTAGGTTGTTGTAATAGCTTCCTGAAAGGTCTGTGCCTCCATTCTCGTCTCTCTCAACTTCTTTATTCACATTGCAGCTGGAGTGATATTTTAGAAGTGATACATGATTGCAAAACTCCTCTGCTGTATACCCTTCGTTAGTTCTCTGTGTGCTTGGGATAAAATCTAGAGGGCTTATGTGCATCACCTCTCTAGGCTCACCTGCCACCAGTCTCTACCTCTTCCTTCTTCAGCCATATAGACTCTCTTGAAGTGCCTTATGTGCCTCAGTCTTCCTAATTTCTGGGCATTTGCACATGCTGACCTTTTTATCTACAATAATCTTCCTGTCCCCTGTTGCTCTAACCCACCTCCATACTTGATTGCTAAAGTCTCAGGCTTCAGAACCATCACTTCTTATCACAATAGCAATAAAAATATCTATTAATCTTTTCTCCGGAAACATATCTTGATTTGTACTTATATAAAGTTTCCTAGAATTTTAGGCAGGTGCAACATACCATTTTCTATGCCTGGTGATCACAAAGCTATAACATTTCTTTGCAGTCATAGAATGGTTCTTCCATTCTAGGCAAGTGAGTTGGGGATCATGGAAACTAGGGCTCTTCTAAGTCACTAGGGCATTATTCCATAAAAAGATGACTATTTACTTCAAATTAAGCTTTGTCTAATATTGCCAATAACAACATTCCTCCCTCTTCCAGGCTATCATTCGATGACAAAAATGACTTAATATATTACTATATGTCTTCCATCCAGTAAGTTATATAATAACTTAGCCCTCCAAGTAAACCTTTGACTCTTGGAATCTTAGCTCAGTTTTTCTGAGTCTTTGCAGATTGTTGTCCTGCTTTCTGAATGACATTCAATTCTGGTATTGCTTCCCCTCCAGCTCTTATAAGATAAATTTGATAAATATATTTGATAAAATGTGCTATTTGTTTGGTTCCACAGCCAGCTATGTGGACTGTCTCTGAGGCTCTGAGTTTACAGTACCTGATGAAGAATATTCAAATCATGGGCACTTATTGTTAGGGCTATAAATATTTTGGTTTATTTGCTTTCATGAACAAAAACTTTAGAAACATATTGTATACAATCATTAAATGTGGAAAGCAAATTTGATTTCTTAGTAGGACTATTTAATTTTTCCAAGCACTAAGTAGAATTTTCATCTTTTAAAAAAATAAGAGTATGCTTGAAAATCTCACTGTTAACTCACTGTATCTTAAAGGTTTTTGTTTTGGGTTTTGTTTTGTTTCCTACTGCATTCCACAGGAAGAAACACATTCTACATTATGATCTGGTTAGTTAGATGGGTGATAGATAGAAGACAGGTAGATAGACCACACACACACACACACACACACACACACTCACACAAACACACTCAAAACTTCCATGAAATAATACCCTTAGTTTATGTGGTTCACACTGACATCATGAAATTTGTCTGTCCAGCCCTATGCTATGCTGTTCTACAATATTCTGGTCACTTGCCATTAAGTTGATTCCATTATCTGCATTTGAGGTACAACACTGCAATTTGAAAAGCACTGGATTATAGTTTTTGGCAGTAAGAAAACAAGGCAAGAAGATGGATTAACTCTAGTTTTTTACTTTCTAGAACATTTTCCCATTCTTTTTCCTTTGATTTCTAGGTGATCCTGGTGGGGCTCAATCCCACTGGCTTCCTCACCATTTCCAGCCTTCAAGGTAAGCAACTAAAGTTGGGCCTCAGACAGTCAGTTCAGTCGCTCAGTCGTGTCTGACTCTTTGCCACCCCATGAATCGCAGCACGCCAAGCCTCCCTGTCCATCACCAACTCCCGGAGTTCACTCAGACTCACGTCCATCTAGTCCGTGATGCCATCCAGCCACCTCATCCTCGGTCGTCCCCTTCTCCTCCTGCCACCAATCCCTCCCAGCATCAGGGTCTTTTCCAATGAGTCAACTCTTCGCATGAGGTGGCCAAAGTACTGGAGTTTCAGCTTCAGCATCAGTCCTTCCAAAGAAATCCCAGGGCTGATCTCCTTCAGAATGGACTGGTTGGATCTCCTTGCAGTCCAAGGGACTCTCAAGAGTCTTCTCCAACACCACAGTTCAAAAGCATCAATTCTTTGGCGCTCAGCCTTCTTCACATCCAACTCTCACATCCATACATGACCACAGGAAAAACCATAGCCTTGATTAGACGGACCTTAGTCGGCAAAGTAATGTCTCTGCTTTTGAATATGCTATCTGGGTTAGTCATAACTTTTTTTCCAAGGAATAAGTGTCTTTTAATTTCATGGCTGCAATCACCATCTGCAGTGATTTTGGAGCCCCCAAAATAAAGTCTGACACTGTTTCCACTGTTTCCCCATCTATTTCCCATGAAGTGATGGGACCAGATGCCATGATCTTCGTTTTCTGAATGTTGAGCTTTAAGCCAACTTTGTCACTCTCCACTTTCACTTTCATCAAGAGGCTTTTTAGCTCCTCTTCACTTTCTGCCAAAAGGGTGGTGTCATCTGCATATCTAAGGTTATTGATATTTCTCCCGACAATCTTGATTCCAGCTTGCGCTTCTTCCAGTCCAGCGTTTTGCATGATGTACTCTGCATATAAGTTAAACAAGCAGGGTGACAATATACAGCCTTGACGCACTCCTTTTCCTATTTGGAACCAGTCTGTTCTTCCATGTCCAGTTCTAACTGTTGCTTCCTGACCCGCATACAGATTTCTCAAGAGGCAGGTCAGGTAGTCTGGTATTCCCATCTCTTTCAGAATTTTCCACAGTTTATTGTGATCCACACAGTCAAAGGCTTTGGCATAGTCAATAAAGCAGAAATAGATGTTTTTCTGGAACTCTCTTGCTTTTTCCATGATCCAGCGAATGTTGACAATTTTATCTCTGGTTCCTCTGCCTTTTCTAAAACCAGCTTGAACATCTGGAAGTTCACGGTTCATGTATTGCTGAAGCCTGGCTTGGAGAATTTTGAGCATTACTTTACTAGCATGTGAGATGAGTGCAACTGTGCGGTAGTTTGAGCATTCTCTGGCATTGCCTTTCTTTGGGATTGGAATGAAAACTGACCTTTTCCAGTCCTGTGGCCACTGCTGAGTTTTCCAAATTTGCTGGCATATTGAGGGCAGCACTTTCACAGCATCATCTTTCAGGATTTGAAACAGCTCAACTGGAATTCCATCACTTCCACTAGCTTTGTTCTTAGTGATGTTTTCTAAGGCCCATTTGACTTCACATTCCAGGATGTCTGGCTCTAGATTAGTGATCACACCATTGTGATTATCTTGGTTGTGAAGATCTTTTTTGTACAGTTCTTCTGTGTATTCTTGCCACCTCTTCTTAATATCTTCTGCTTCTGTTAGGTCCATACCATTTCTGTCCTTTATCGAGCCCATCTTTGCATGAAATGTTCCCTTGGTATCTCTAATTTTCTTGAAGAAATTTTATCTTTCCCATCCTGTTCTTGTCTTCTATTTCTTTGCATTGATCGCTGAAGAAGGCTTTCTTATCTCTTCTTGCTATTCTTTGGAACTCTGCATTCAGATGCTTATTTCTTTCATTTTCTCCTTAGTTTTTCACCTCTCTTCTTTTCCCAGCTATTTGTAAGACCTCTCCAGACAGCCATTTTGCTTTTTTGCATTTCTTTTCCATGGGGATGGTTTTGATCCCTGTCTCCTGTACAATGTCACGAACCTCTGTCCATAGTTCATCAGGCACTCTATCTATCAGATCTAGTCCCTTAAATCTATTTCTCACTTCCACTGTATAATCATAAGGGATTTGATTTAGGTCATACCTGAATAGTCTAGCGGTTTTCTCTACTTTCTTCAATTTCAGTCTGAATTTGTTAATAAGGAGTTCATGATCTGAGCCACAGTCAGCTCCCGGTCTTGTTTTTGCTGACTGTATAGAGCTTCTCCATCTTTGGCTGCAAAGAATATAATCAATCTGATTTCAGTGTTGACCACCTGGGGATGTCCATGTGTAGAGTCTTCTCTTGTGTTGTTGGAAGAGGGTGTTTGCTATGACCAGTGCATTTTCTTGGCAAAACTCTATTAGTCTTTGCCCTGCTTCATTCTGCATTCCAAGGCCAAATTTGCCTGTTACTCCAGGTGTTACTTGACTTCCTACTTTTGGATTCCAGTCCCCTATAATGAAAGGACATCTTTTGGGGGTGTTAGTTCTAAAAGGTCTTGTAAGTCTTCATAGAACCGTTCAACTTCAGCTTCTTCAGGTTACTGGTTGGGGCATAGACTTGGATTACTGTGACATTGAATGGTTTGCCTTGGAAACGAACAGAGATCATTCTGTCGTTTTTGAGATTGCATCCAAGTACAGCATTTTGGACTCTCTCGTTGACCATGATGGCTACTCCATTTCTTCTGAGGGATTCCTGCCCACAGTAGTAGATATAATGGTCATCTGAGTTAAATTCACCCATTCCAGTCCATTTTAGTTCGCTGATTCCTAGAATGTTGACGTTCACCCTTGCCATCTCTTGTTTGACCACTTCCAATTTGCCTTGATTCATGGACCTGACATTCCAGGTTCCTAGGCAATATTGCTCTTTACAGCATCGGACCTTGCTTCTATCACCAGTCACATCCACAACTGGGTATTGTTTTTGCTTTGGCTCCATCCTTTCATTCTTTCTGGAGTTATTTCTCCACTGACCTCCAGTAGCGTCTTGGGCACCTACTGACCTGGGGAGTTCCTCTTTCAGTATCCTATCATTTTGCCTTTTCATACTGTTCATGAGGTTCTCAAGGCAAGACTACTGAAGTGGTTTGCCATTCCCTTCTCCAGTGGACCACATTCTGTCAGACCTCTCCACCATGACCAGCCCATCTTGGATTGCCCCACAGGCATGGCTTAGTTTCATTGAGTTAGACAAGGCTGTGGTCCTAAGGTGATTAGGTTGACTAGTTTTCTGTGAGTATGGTTTCAGTGTGTCTGCCCTCTGATCCCCTCTTGCAACATTTACCATCTTACTTGGGTTTCTCTTACCTTGGGTGTGTGGTATCTCTTCACGGCTGCTCCAGCAAAGCACAGCAGCTGGTCCTTACCTTGGATGAAGGGTATCTCCTCACCGCTGCCCTCCTGACCTTCAATATGGGATAGTTCCTCTAGGCCCTCCTGTGCCCGCACAGCCAGCGCTCCTTCCTCCTGGGCACAGTAGTCCCTTCAGGTGAACAAGGATGATTAACCCAAGGCACACTCATCAAAACTTCTCTGCTGGAATGAGCGCAGAGAATGTCCTCTTTCTGTTGGATTTGCCAAGTTGTAAGGATGTGGGTGTGCACAGTTTTCAGCACTCTTCATCTTGCTGGAGAAAACCTGAGTGAATAATGAAGCCAAGCTCTACCAACAGAGGGCAAGAGGCAGAGAGAGCCCTGGGAGCAGTGTCTGAACCACTGGATCAGGATGTAAGGAATTCTAGTTTTATCTTGTATTTCTCAGGCATAGGTGAAGTGAAGTGAAGTGAAGCGGCTCAGTCTTATCCAACTCTTTGCAACCCCATGGACTGTAGCTGACAAGGCTCATCTGTCCATGGAATTTTTTAGGCAAGAGTACTGGAGTGGGTTGCCATTTCCTTCTCCAGGGGATCTTCCCGACCCAGGGATCAAAGCCGGGTCTCCCACATTGGAGGCAGACCTTTACCATCTGAGCCACAAGGAAGAAGATAGTACAATTTTCTTTATCTTTAAGCTATTTTGGATTGCATTTTCTTACCCATCAAGTGGAAGAGTTCTGACAAAAGGTAAACCAGATGGGCACAAAGGACTTGATATTTGTAGTGTGAGTGTAAAGATTTTGTGCATGCTGTGTCTACATGGAAACTATTAATAGAGGCTATTTTCTACCTCCCTTTCTTACATCCTTGGAGAAATGGGTTGTTCAGTGGCTTATGTGGCAGGATAATCTATTTTAAGTGTATTTTAAGTATTGATTCATATGTCTTTTCCAGCCACCAGTTCTTTACTCCTATCTTTTCTCCCATTCAGTTAGCTTGGCTTTCCTTATTCATTTCCTCAGAAAAGGCATGGCACAGCAGAAATATAAAGTTCTAGCTTTTAATTTTCAATTTCCTAGGCTTCAGGAGAGCATGAATGAGGTGTGATGAATAAGATAAAAAGCTTACTAACTGTAAGACCAGTAAGGAATACCCAGGCTGAGGGTAGTGAGAAATGAGGAGGGCATGAGTGGGAGAAATTTGGGAGAGATCCTAGGAAAATTCACCCAGCATCTGGTCCCACAAGCAGGGTTCACCTAGGAGACTTCCTGGCTCCATTTTGGTGAGGATGATGTGTTCCCTGTGCTGAGGAGTTGTGTTAGTCATTCTTGACTAATGAGACAGCATAAGAGACACAGATGTATAGAACAGTCTTTTGGACTCTGTGGGAGAGGGAGAGGGTGGGATGATTTGGGAGAATGGCATTGAAACATGTATAATATCATATATGAAACGATTCGCCAGTCTAGGTTCGATGCAGGATACAGGATGCTTGGGGCTGGTGCACTGAGATGACCCAGAGGGATGGTATGGGGAGGGAGGTGGGAGGGGGGTTCAGGATTGGGAACACGTGTACACCCGTGGTGGATTCATGTTGATGTGTGGCAAAACCAATACAATATTGTAAAGTAATTAGCCTCCAATCAAAATAAATAAATTTAAATTAAAAAAAAGAATGACTAACAAAACAGAGGCTCTGTGAGCATCTCCCTTCCACTGCTATCACCACATGGCCTGCTGAGTATCTGCTACAAAGACTGCCTCTTTAGGTTCCCATGTATCCATCTCATTAATCATGGGTAGACAGCCCCAACTAGGACACACAAAAACCCCCTTCAAGTGAAGTGTGAGGGGCTTGGATGCATAGAGAGCTATCAGAGGAGAAAGAGAAACTCACTGTATCCAAACTTAGATGAAGCAAATTACTGCCAGCCTGAAACCTCTCCAGAGTTAGGCAGTAATAAAAACAAATCCAGATCACCAAAAAGCACATGAAAAGATGCTGAACATCACTAGTTATTAGAGAAATGTAGATCAAAACTACAATGACGTATCACCTCACACTGTACAGAATGGTCATCATCAGAAATACAGAGTGTAACCATTGCTGGAGATGGGGTGTGGAGAAGAGTGAAACCTCCTATACTGTGGGAAAGTAGTTTGGTACAGCCACTATAGAGAACAGTAAGGAGGTTCCTAAAAACAAAGAATAGAAATACCACATGATCTAGCAATCCCATTTCTTTCATTTATCCAGAGAAAACTAATTTGAAAAGATATATGCTCCCCAATATCCACCGCAGTACTATTTACAATAGCTAGGACATGGAAGCAACCTAAATGTCCATCAACAGATGAGAGGACAAAGATGTGGTACGTATGTATACAAAGGAATATCGTGAGTGTGAGTGTAAGTCACTCAGTCGTGTCCGACTCTTTGCGACCTCATGGACTACACAGTCCATGGAATTCTCCAGGCCAGAATACTGGCGTGGGTAGCCTTTCCCTTCTCCAGGGGATCTTCCCAAACCAAGGATCGAACCCAGGTCTCCCACATTGCAGGCAGATTCTTTACCAGCTGAGCCACAAGGGAAGCCCAAGGGAATATTACTTAGCCATAAAAATAATGAAATAATGCCATTTGCAGCAACATGGAAGGACCCAGAGATTATCATATTAAGACAGAGAAAGATGAATACCATAATATCACTTCTATGTGGAATCTAAAAAAAAATGATATAATTAAACTTATTTACAAAACAGAAATAGACTCACAGATGTAGAAAACAAACTTATGGTTACCAAAAGGAAAAAATAAGGGGAGGAATAAATTAGGAGTTTGGGAGTAACATATATACACTACTATATAGTTAACAAGGACTTACTATATAGCACAGAGAATTCAATACAATATTCTGTGATAACCTATATAGGAAAAGAATCTGAAAAAGAATGGATATATGTATAACTGAATAACAACTAAAACTAACACATTGTAAATTGACTGTATACTTTAATATAAAATAAAACTTATGTTAAAATCATTACCATGACCACCACACAGTTAAATCTATAGTGTGTGTGTATATATGTATATATAGTGTTGAAGAGGGATTCAAGCAATCTGCAGTTAATATTTTATATATTTTTCTTTCATGGGTTTTCAACAGAGGGTAACAGTGCTAGGCACTGATAACACAGGGCTGACTACTACATGATCCCAACGCTGATGTTGCTTATAGTGCAGGGAGTGGTGGGTGCAGAAATGTATGTGTCTGATCCCATTCAAAGAACTGATGGAATGAGGGGTCTGTCTGAGTGGCCTCCCAAGACCTCTTCCCTTCTATCACTTGACAATTCTTAATTTTTTGGTCAAAAATTACCTGGCATTGTCACAATTTTCATTTCAGTTTAGCCATAAACATTCAGCCTGTGTAATTCAATGAAGGAGTTTTCCTATATTTCCTGAGGGGTAAAATCTGGCATTAATTACACTTTAAAACATCCAGAGAAAACGATGCGCAAAAGAACCTCTGATAGATCACTTTCTGCACTTGTACCGATAAAGTCTGATGGCAGTGAGGGGGCCATTTTCCACCCACTTCCATCCCCATGCTTTTCACGGGGTCTGGCTGCTAATCACCACCTTGCGAACAGGATGGCCTTCTTCAGCACAGTTTCCACTTCGGTGCTGTATCAATTTTTTCCTTTTCATAGAAATAGCGTGCCCTTCCTATCTCCTTTCTTCCTCCCCAAACCCCTTTAGTAATTGAGGCTCACCCAGAGCCTGGCACCCTTGGGCAGCCCTTGATTAAGAGGCCACTGAGTGGCCTCACCCCATGTCAGATCGTGGGCTCTGCAGGTCAGCTCCACGCGGTTAAGTGGTGCTTGAAAGAGACGGCTTAAGTATCTGGCTTTGTGGTGGGTTTTTCCCCCCCTATTGCTTCTTCTCATGAGCCTTTCTAAAGAAATACATTTTGAGCTAAGAGCCTCTTCCAGGGTAGTGAGTATATCTGTAGGTTTCAAGGAATTAAAAACCAGGCCTCCCCCACCCCCCACCCCATCCATCAGGATAGTTAAGATGAAGCCAAGCAGCTCTCATGGAAGAGGAGGCTGCCTCTGGTAAGGAAATAAACCAGGAGAGAAGAATTTTCCAGAAATGGTAGGCATATGTTTTTGAAAAGATGTGGCATTCCAGAGACACACACTTGAAGTAGAATGTTCTAACTGGGTGGCTGTGATACAGAATAAGTTAACAAGTGAACTAAACACGTCTTAAGAACAGGCAAAGCACTTCCTTGAACAGTGTTTTTTCTACATTTCCTTCCTTCTGGAGACTTATAAAAGGTATTTTGATGGATCAGAAGCCTTTTATGAACCTCTAACCCAGATTTAGAAAAACTGTAATCACTGCATGCTGACATTTTGTAATAAGCACATCTCACCCCTCTAGGCTTCCAGCCCCCAGATGAACTCCAAAGAATACAAACCAAAAATCAAGAACTACATGCACTAAAAATTATGACCAAAGTTTAACATAACCCTGCCACATTTTGGCAAAGACTATCTTGTTGGATTAGGGATTAGATATTCAACTGAAGTGCCATTGTTGATTAATTTATAGAAACACTCAATGTGTGCTTAAGATAATAAGAGTAAAACTATTCATGCTCTTCACATATATGGCAGGAACTTCATCACTTTGATATGTTCCAAGGTTGACAATAGAGAGAAATTTCAGATGGGAAGGACTGGCTGCCGGGCTGGCTGTGTCCCTTGGCTGAGGATTTTTCCACATTAATGTAGATAGTTTACGACTTTTTTTTTTTTTTTAGATTACTTCCAGCAAGAACGGTTTACCTCTGACTAAGGCTCAGTTTCTAATTTCTTGTTCTGGAATATTTTTCCCAGTATGATGGACACATAGGAAATTTTCCTCCTCTAGAGGAAAACATATCTCTGAACAGTAAGACATGGTCTTACTTTATCTCCATAAGGTATCATATTAGAACACCATAATCTGGTATCAGACAAGATAGAGTGTGTGGTCTTTTCCTTACATTATCACCTGTAATTGATCACCTATAAGAAATAGAATTATAATTCACACAAGTGTATTCCATTCACATATAGTTGCTTATTAAATTCTCTCAACATACTGGCCAGTTAATCATGCTCATGCCCCTTCCCTACTCAAAATATTCTAGTAACTCCCCCCTTAAACTACAAGATAAAGTCTTTGGTTTGATATTCAGCATCCTTCAAGAAGTAGAATGAGAAATAAAGAAAGTTGAACAGCCCTCCAATGTTTCATTTGTGGCCAATTCTCTTCTAGGTTTGGCCAATCCCTGGGTCTAGAAGATCCCCTGGAGTAGGAAATGGCATTCTACTCCAGTATTCTTACCTAGAAAATTCCATGGACAGAGAAGCCTGGCAGGCTACAGTCCATGGGGTCCCAAAGAGTCAGACACAAGTGAGCGTGCACACAGCACAAGCCGCATGGCAGGCCAGATCTTGGTTCCCCATCCAGGGATAGAATCCATGCCCCGCTTTGGAAGTGCACAGTCCTAACCAGTGGACCTCCATGCAATTCATGACCAGTTCTCTTCTAGATTGTAGTCTTTTTCAAGTGCACGATTGCATTCTAATCCTGCTTCTGCTGTTTTCCATCCTTGGGACTCAGAAAAACCACTCAGTGTTTCTGTGCAGGAAACTGGGTTTCAGAAGCATTAACTGGATGGAAAATGGTAGAGATGGGGTGGGAACCCAGTCTGATTCCAGAGCTGAGCTCCTATGAGTTTGCATGGGTCTGGTCACTGATGCTTCCAGTGAGAGGGCCGTAGTGAAAGCTCAGTACAATTCATTGATTATAAGTCCACCCACATGGCCATAGAGCTGGCAACACCTCTGGTAATTAGCATTTCGTATATCTTGAATTGATGATTAAATTTAATGACTTCTACTTCTCAGATGAGGAAATTGAAACTCAGGGACACTAAATGGCCTTCAGAGTTCTAGGAGGAGAAAGTGGCAAAGTCAGGATTAGAATCCAAGTCCTTTGACTCTTATTCTGGTGTTCTTTCTGTGCCACTTGCTAACCCTATATTTAAAATTTAGAGTTAGGTAGATCCCAGGGACGGAGGAGCCTAGTGGGCTGCCGTCTATGGGGTCACACAGAGATGGACACGACTGAAGTGACTTAGCAGCAGCAGCAGCAGATGTATAATTGAAAATAAAAGAATAAATATTTAAGCTTTCTAAGAGAAGAGGTTCTTGGAGGAATTTTCACCTTATTCCTTCACTGGTAGGATTGACAAAATAGCTATCATTTTAAAAGTAACCCATGACTGTACTTCTAAATCAGGATTTTAAAGTAAAATCTATGCTTCCCTGTAGGTGAGTAAAACCAGATTTTAGCAGGTACGGTTAGTGGTGATGGAAGCATATTTATGATAAATAGAAAGGAAATCTAGTTTTATTGACTCAATCCTTAGGCTATCAGAAGGAAATTATATGTGTGTGGTTATGTCTTATTCTCCTAACCATTTCTTCCCTTCAAAGCTCAGGTCATCCTATTTGAAAATATTTGGGGGAACAGGACAGATTCTAGCATTTACAGATTTTTTAGCCTTTGACATGAATAGAATAAAGGCACAACCTAAAAAAAGTCAAATGTGGCCTTGGAAAAAGCAAATGTATTTGTTAGGTTTTCTGTTCACTCTTCTTTTTAGAAAATATTATCCATCTAACATTGAAAGTGAATATAGCTTTAAGCTAAAAAAAAGAAAAGAACATTCCAATCCCTAGAGTTGAAACAGCCTATTAAAAGCTTGAGAATAAAACTTCCTTCCCTATCCATGTTTTCCTTTTCTATTAAGCAAATATTGATTTCCCCTCCCCCACTTTTAATACAAGAGGCCAAATGACCATGGACGGCCCTTCTGGTCTGTTTCCTTCTTTGTGTGCTGAGGACTGACAAGGCTGTGTTTATGACTGCCCACTGCTTGGGCAGCCGACAGGGGGTGCTCACTGCATATTTGGATGAAGGTAAAAAAGATTTGATTCAAAACGATCTTCAGTTTTATTTTTTTATACTTTCAGTGCAAAAGTAAAGACTACTGTTCTCACACACAAAAGTTTTGCAAATATTTTCAGAAACAAAGTGAGACAAATCACTGGTCAGTGAAGGGGCATTAGGAGAGCCAGTATTTACAGATGAAGTGGGGATTGAAGGAGGTACCGAAGGGTTTGGGTCCCTGAAGGATTTCGGGTCATTGATCAATAACACTTGAATTTTCTTGGCTATAATGACTACATTTATTGGATAATTTATCATCTTCTTACTTTGTGTTCATTGAAACAGAATGAGTAGTTAGAAAACATGTTCTAATTTTGCTTTTCCCCTGTTGCTCCTAGCACATCACTTGGTCTTAGCCTTGCCTCGTAAAGAATAGCAGAAAGGGATGGTGAGTTCCCACAGATAGTTTCTCATATGAACAAAGTTCTTGGTGTCTGAATGGCATATGAAAATAAAGACATTTTGGCATACAAAATTTGAGGGCAACTGTACATTGTAAAATGAAAGAAAAAAACTGTAGCAGTGTTAGGATTTGAAGTAGTTCTTACCTATTGAGATTCAGATTCACTTTAAATGTATAAAAATTCCTAAAAATAAAAATACACATACACTTATCCAACTACTGTATGATTGGAATGTTTCAATAATCAAGCTTAAACTTGGAAGCAGATTACAAAGAAGTTGCTCGAACACCAGACAATGCTGAGAGGAACAAGTTATTTAGAATCATTTGCCTCTGAAGATAGATGGAGAAGGTCAGAAGTAAGCAGATCTCATTAGAAGAAATAAGTATCAAGCCCTCTAAAAATTATAGGATATATCATCAAGAAACATCAAAAGTCACAGGGACTTACTGAGATACTTACATAATCATTATTGCTGACTTTTGATCAGACTGGTAAATAATGTTTTGTTTAGAATCAGTAAAGCTTTATTTTGATTTACCAAGACTTCAGAAAGAGTGATGGCCTTGTTCATTATTCAACAAAACCACAAGTGAAAATGTACATCTTAGAAATGTACTTTGTTTTCTCTTTCTGGAGCCCAAACAACTTCTAGCTAAAAGACATATTTTGATTAAGATAATATTTTTCCCTAATCAATATTTCTTACCTCTGGGTTATTACTTCCTTGAAGGCTTCTCTACCTTTTTTTCTTTCTAAATTAGCCCATGTAGTTTATGAGAAATCATCAGCCCTGCCATATACTGCCGTTTACATTAAATCTTTCCCTTAATATTTACTGCTGGGTGACACGGCTTGTCTCTATCCTTTATGGTTTGGCATCAAATCCTGAAATGTGTATTTTGTATTTAATTGGAATGGGGATAGGAGGGCAGGAGCAGAATTAACCATTAATGAAATAAGACTCCTCTCGACCAACATTCACCAGTTTCCAAGTTGGTTGGTAAAAATGCCTGAAGGTTCCTGGCTTTGAAGCCATTTTCAGGGTGATGCGCTTGCTTTGTTCATGTGCCTAGAATCATGTACTATCAGATCTGTGTCAAATTGCTAAAGAAGTAGGTGCTTACTCTGGATTTCTGTCCCTGCCCCATTGCAGACTGGTGACAGTGGTTTGGGGACCAGTGCTGGTCTGCACACCACACTTTGAGAGCACTGGACTGAACGTGACAAGGGAAATGGGACTTGCCCTCCCTTTGATACCGTCGGCCCCCTTCTACCCTCCGTGGCCCTTTGTTCTGCCAAACACTCAATGGCTGACCATTTCCACCCCCTTCCCACCCCAACATGTGCACATGAGTACACACACAGACACAAACAAGTGGTTCCAGGTCTAAAATTAAGGCTAATATTATGCGTTGCCTTGACACCTGGTACACTCGAAGCACCTTAGATGGCTTCACCGAGGCTCCCCAGCCCACTCTGCTTCCATGGATACAGTAACCTCCTAAAAAACTCTCCGTGTCAAAGGACAAGCTCTGTTCCTACTTATTCTTTTGTGGTGGGTCCTACTTCTCTGACTGTGCATGGAATTATTCAAATAAGCCAATCACATACTCCCATGGGAACCAGGGGCACTTCATCCTCTTGATACTAAGATCGCCTTTCACAGCTGTTATGTTTTGTTTTCAGTACAAAGTGAGATTTATTTGCTAATTATCCCAGTGTGCCTCTGTTCATGCCCCAGTTCACCTTCTAGGTTGTCCACACTGTCCCTGAGCACAAATCCCAAGTGACCTTGTGTGGAGTGTGATGTTGTCTGATTGTGAGTTTATGTAACAAACTGATCTCATCTGTCCAGTGTTGGCATCATGGGCTCAACCAACCTCCCAATCCTAAGACTGGGGATCCCTCCTTCACCAGTGAGGTGAATAGGAGGAAATCAAAACATACACAAACCCTGTGTACACGTACGCACCCATACAGAGCTTCTGAGAAGGAAGAAGTTTATTCCAAGCAGAATTTTTTAGGACATTGCCTTCAATTATAGTCCTGTCACTGGACTATTGTTCTAAACTAGGGTTTGCACTTTAAAATGAGGAGGAAAGAATTAGAAAGAGGAAGATGTGGATACCCAGGTTTGGAATCCAAAGATCTAAGATGAAAACAAATAGCATCAGAAACTCCCTGGCTTTAAAAAAGGTGTATCCCTTCCCATTCCTTCCATGACATCATTGTGTGGTTCAACACAGTATTGGATGTATTTTTGTAACATGTTGTATGTATATTTTTAAAGGGGGAGCATCTTAACATGATGGCTAGGTAACAATTACTGACTCATTCCACCATGTTGGCCCACTGAAGTACCCATAGGATCTAGCCAAAAAATAAAAGAAATAACATTGCAATTGCGTAGACTCAAGGAATGGCTAGTGTCCTGGCAGACAGAGAGGCTATGATGATTTTGGTAAGGGAAGTCAGGCAGTGCTCCCCTGTCCCTCCCATTGTCTTTGGCTTCATTTGCTCTCCATGTATCCGATTAAATTTTTAACATTTTGGCAAAATATGTATAATATAAAATAAACCATCTGAACCATCTTTCAAAGTAGTATGTATTGAGTACATTAAGTTTAGTTCAGTTCAGTCGCTCAGTCGTATCCAGCTCTTTGTGACCCCATGAATCGCAGCACGCCAGGCCTCCCTGTTCATCACCATCTCCCGGAGTTCATTCAAACTCATGTCCATCAAGTCGGTGATGCCATCCAGCCATCTCATCCTCTGTCATCCCCTTCTCCTTCTGCCCCCAATCCCTCCCAGCATCAGAGTCTTTTCCAATGCATCAACTTTTCACATGAGGTGGCCAAATATTGGAGTTTCAGCCTCAGCATCAGTCCTTCCAGTGAACACCCAGGACTGATCTCCTTTAGAATGGACTAGTTGGATCTCCTTGCAGTCCAAGGGACTCTCAAGAGTCTTCTCCAACACCACAGTTCAAAGCATCAATTCTTCGGCGCTCAGCCTTCTTCACAGTCCAACTTTCACATCCATACACCACTGGAAAAACTATAGCCTTGACTAGACGGACCTTTGTTGGCAAGGTAATGTCTCTGCTTTTGAATATGCTATCTAGGTTGGTCATAACTTTCCTTCCAAGGAATAAGTGTCTTTTAATTTCTTGGCTGCAGGCACCATCTGCAGTGATTTTGGAGCCCCCAAAAATAAAGTCTGACACTGTTTCCACTGTTTCCCCATCTATTTCCCATGAAGTGATGGGACCAGATGCCATGATCTTAGTTTTCTGAATGTTGAGCTTTAAGCCAACTTTTTTACTCTCCTCTTTCACTTCCATCAATAGGCTTTTGAGTTCCTCTTCACTTTCTGCCAAAAGGGTGGTGTCATCTGCATATCTGAGGTTATTGATATTTCTCCTGGCAACTTTGATTCCAGCTTGTGCTTCTTCCTGCCCAGCGTTTCTCATGATGTACTCTGCATAGAAGTTAAACAAGCAGGGTGACAATATACAGCCTTGACATATTCCTTTTCCTATTTGGAACCAGTCTGTTGTTCCATGTCCAGTTCTAACTGTTGCTTCTTAACCTGCATACAGATTTCTCAGGAGATAGGTAAGCTGGTCTGGTATTCCCATCTCTTTCAGAATTTTCCACAGTTTATTGTGATCCACACAGTCAAAGGCTTTGGCATAGTCAATAAAGCAGAAATAGGTGTTTTTCTGGAACTTTCTTGCTTTTTCCATGATCCAGCAGATGCTGGCAATTTGATCTCTGGTTCCTCTGCCTTTTCTAAAGCCAGCTTGAACATCTGGAAGTTCACGGTTCACGTATTGCTGAAGCCTGGCTTGGAGAATTTTGAGCATTACTTTACTAGCATGTGAGATAAGTGCAATTGTGTGGTACTTTGAGCATTCTTTGGTATTACCTTTCTTTGGGATTGGAATGAAAACTGAGCTTTTCCAGTCCTGTGGCCACTGCTGAGTTTTCCAAATTGGCTGGCATATTGAGTTCAGCACTTTCACAGCATTATAGTCCTTTGTAAATGGGGCCACTAATGTTGGGTACATTCTCTCTCATAAATTATGTTCTGATAAACACAGTATGGACTTTTGGAGATGGATTTTAATTATTTAATTGCCTGAAAAAATAATATTCTTCTTTCTCACCTTAATGTGGGGATAGTGATACTACCAATATGATAGTCATGAGGATTACAATAGATAATGTATATATAATATTTAGCAGAGTTATGGTTTAGCAAGTGTTCTGTAAATGGTAGCTACATTAATTCTGCAACATTTTCCAAATATAATATTTCAAAGAATCATGTCCCATTGTTGTTATAAATGTATCAATTTTACTCAAAAGAATTGACAGATTTAGGGCAATCAAAATACAAGGCAGAGTTTCCTGTGAATCTGAAAAATATTTCTAGTTATTCTTGAGGAATAAAATGACAATACTAGCAAAAAGAATTTTGAATAGAGGAGCACTGTTGAAGGATTCTCCTAACAAATATTACAATGTATAACAAAGCAACAATAACTGAAACAGTGTGCAAATACAGATTAATGGAATAAAATAAGTTCTACTTACTATTTGCCCCCCCAAAAAGAAACAAAACACACCTGCAAGGTGAAAGATTAATTATCCAACATATGGTGTTCAGAATGTCAGATGTTTGAAAAAAAAAAGAAAGACCCCTTACCTCATATCTGACACACTGAAATAAACTGCAAGTGGAGTTAAGTCTTTAAATGTTTGAAAATACAAAATATAGTACTGGTGAATATGTATAACTATGCTTAGTATGGAGAAAGACTTTCTGATTTTAAATGCAAAGAAAAAATAAAGAGAAATGAAAACTTTGATAGAAATTGTGTGCATCAAAAATCCTTTAAAAGATTACACCACTATAAATGAAACAAATAACCATCAAGGACCTACTGTATAGCACAGGGAAGTCTACTCAATACTCTCTAATAACCTATAAGGGGCAAGAATGTGAAAAAGAATATATATATGTATATGTATAACTGAATCACTTTGCTGTACCTCTGAAACTAACACAACATTATAAATCAATTATACTCTAATATAAAAAAATAAAATGAAAGCAATAAATATTTTTTAAAACCCTTTAAAAAGAAATAAATCATAAGATACTCATCTTTATACATATATACACACATATATAAATACATACACACATATTTTATTGGAGTATATTGACTTACAATATTGTATTACTTTCTGCTATAGAGCACAGTGAATCAGTTATACATACACTTATATCCACTCTCTTTTATACATTTTTCCCTGTGCTATACAGTAGGTCCTTATTAGTTAAAGTGTCCATCTTTAAAGATCACATAAATTCATAGCAAATCATATCCAGGAGAAAGGGGGAAAAGACAGTTTACAAAAGTGAAGCTGAAATTGCCAATAAATATATGAAGAAATGCAACATATTTTGTATTCGAAGAAATTTTGGAGTAAAGTAAAAATAGAAAACATATTTTGCTTGACAAATAATAAAGCTGATTTTTAACATGTTAATGTCCAATGCTAAAGAGGATCTAGGGAAACTTGGAAATGGGAATGAGCATTAAATATTGCACAGACTTTGTCCCTACCTGCAAGAGAAAGGCCCTGAAGTGCATTTTAGGTGAAGGAGTGAGGGAGTGCAAAGGTTTTGCAGTCAGTGAGTGTGACGTCACAGCAAGGTACAGGGTGGTAGCCAAGAACAATGACAGGCCAGATGCTCCTCACTGTCAGAGTCTTGACGCTGAGAATGACTAGATCTGTGTTATAAAACACATTTCTTTATCGCAGACATGTGAGTCAGTCAATAAATTCTTGTCTTACACTATAATTATATATAAACCCTGTCCATATGAAAAATGTCTGGAGGTACTAAAAAAAGTGATCATTTTTTCATCCTGGATGATGTCACAAGGGATTATTTTTTCTGTTATTTTCCCCCAATAGAGGCAATTCTCTTTGTCAAGTGTCCTGCACAATACTAGGTTTAATCAGATGCTAAAATAGACTTTGTAGTCATGACAATAAAAGCAATGACTCTCCTCACAGAAATACACACCTTTTTGACTATAACATGTAGTCAAAGCTTTTAGAAAATTCTTGTATATCACAATTTATACATTTACCACTAGTTGCGTTAGGAATAAAATGTAGTATCTCGTGTCTTTTGAAATCAATTTTAAGATCATTGGAGCAATTTTGTATCATCTTAAAATAAAAATCACAAACTTCTTCTGTTCCAAGACTGAAAATGGCATTAACACAGCTGCAGAATTACAGACATGCCAACCATCATAACCATTGTTTTCCTATTTTCATGACCTAAGTGTGAGTTTGCCCCAGTTGCTTTGTATTGGTGGATGCATTTTCCTGCCTCCCTGCATGGGTGTACCTATGCATATAGCAAATCTGAGCAATTTAGGATTTGTATAGCTCTATTTTTTTAAGTGCCTGTTAAGTACATGAAAACTCCTTTACACTGTCTTCACAGAAGTCGATCGGACGAATCTTGATTTCAGTAACAAGCACCTTAAGATGAATGTGGCTGGAAAAGGCCTACATTTATCAAAGACACTGGCTTCCTCCTATATCCAAGGCTGAATATTTCTGGGTCACTTCTCTGGTTGTGTTGTACCTGAACCAGCTTTTCCCAACTAAACTGAAGATTGCTCATGAGAAAGTATACAAGTTTTGTGTTTATTTTGAATAGACATAAAGCTCAGTATTTTCATGATAATGGGCACTGAAAAAATGCAGTAAAAGCATAGGTTGGATGTATATATCTGAGAAAAAATATAGCTTAGAACATACTACTTTTAGATATCTTTTTCAAGCTCTGTGGTTCAGCTCACTATGTTTATCATAGGCATGTGGACAAAGTAAGAGGTTATTTGTGAAGGGTCTTGTAATGTGTTTTAGTATTTATGTGCTTTGCTTCCTTGATGAAGGTGATATATACTAACTGTTAGTACTAAGGCTAAGAAATGCCAAATATATCCTAACTTGAAGCATATCACTAGAGTCCACATAAACAGTAATGCAAAAACTTCTTTGAAGTGACATGTTACCCCAGACTTGCAAGATTCAATGTTAACCAAGTTTAAGGTGTAATTTTTCTAGAGAAAGGTATAATTGCAAGACAATCAGAACCTATCCATGGAGAAGAAGGCTTGGCTATCCACTTTGTGCTCCATTGTCAATATTTTCCCCAAGATAGAAACAGATGAGATGAAACAACATAACCTGGGTGTTAAATATTTGATTTGCTGATTCAGCTACTTAACATCTATGTTTATTAGATAACTTTCTTATTTTTACATATCTCCTCATTTAGGTTCTTTTATAGGGCTTTCCTTGGTTGTGTTGAGCCGAATTTTGGCCCATATGACCTCTGTTTCTCATTATAAATCAACAAACTGGTAGATCTGGTGTCAGAACTAAGTTTGCAAACATTTCGATTTTGCCAGTTTCCTTTGTCAAACAGTGCAGGGCTTTATCACTAACAGGGTTGTCTAATTCAGTACTTCTCGAAAGATTCTGTCCTAATCTAGTTAGCTTATTTCATCTCAGCTCTACCTTGTCCATATTCAAATTTTCACATGACACAAAGTGACAAAGTGAACGAATATAATCAATTTTCTTCTTTATTATCTCCCCAGCATCCATTACTCATTCATTCAACATTTAGTAGGAATGAGCTACTTGTCCATCTCTATGCAATGTGCTGCCCAAGTCCACATTGACCCCGACACAGTGAAGCTCTATCTATCAGAGGGTTTTGAACCCATCTGAGTCAGTTTGGTCATGCACAACTGTTAACTTTTTTGAAGATATTGGTAGCCACTAAAATTTGTTAACTCTATCAACTAACTCTGATAGTTAACTAATTCTCCATAGTCTGGTTTTAAGAAAGCAACAGCTCAGAACAAATTCTGCCATACATACAAATATTAGATAAACATTTTTAGCAAGCAGACACGTAAATCATCATGCAATTCAGTCTGCAAGTTCCGTGGGCACTTAGCCCTGCTATTTAAGTGATCAGTGAACACCTTGAATGAAGGTTCATTTGAAGCAAACGTAGCCACAGTACAAATAGAGGTGTTGGTTGACCTGATAATTGGCCACAGAAAACCATTAGCCTTTAAAACTGACACTGGAATCATACCCAGCTGCCACCTTGAGGTCTTGCCAGTTCATGCAAGGACAGCATCTACCTAAAGTAATTCACCCAGTCCATAAGTTGCAAATGTCACCTGTTCGACTTATTTAACCATTTTTAACATTCTTTGTCCTGATAATCAAGTCCAGAATTTTACCAACACAAATCCATTTCAATACTCAGTATGTAAATTAGCAAACTGTCTACTTTTGATTGAAGATAAAGATAGCTATAGCCTCTGGATAGCTGTGGCCTTTCTGATTAAATGCTAGCTGACCCCTTTCGAGTGTAAATTCTTGATTAGGATAAGTGACAGCCCCTAGGGTATGTATTAAAATTAACACACACATCTATTTACATCATGCTGTCTGCACTGAAGTATTTTTAAGCAAATTATAGACATTATAGCACAGGGTTTTAAGATGTACACAGTTTTAATATCATTACAGTTTTTTTCCAGGAAGAAGTTAAGAATGAAAATTTGCCTCCTTCCCTGAAACTACATTAAATATACTCCTTAATTACAACTCTATTAAGATAGGAAAAATGCTATTTTAAGTTTATTTACTTATCTATTTTTCAGCTTAAGCTTGCAGGCCTTGGAGAAAGGTAGAATTCCTCTTAGGGTAAAAACTTCTGTTTTCTAGAATAAAATAGCTTACTTGATAGTAAAAATCTGTAAGGCATAATGGAAAGTTAAGATGGAGGTGTTAAAAAGTAATGGGGAATTTTCCCCATTGGATAAAAGCAGTCATTAGGAGGCTCCAAGCTTGAGTGGGAGTTGGGGGCACTGAGGGAGAGATGGAGAAGATGTGATATAGTTGAGAGTAGGGACCAAGGGGAATAGAAGCAAGTGGAGTCTGGATGGGAGGAAAGACTCACAAAAAATTATCTGCAGAAGAGATGACCTCTGGATCTTAGCACTGGGATGTCTAATACTCAATTTTATGTGGTTGCCAATTCTAACCTGTCTGTACGTAATTCACTTCTGTTAGTCTAAGCCTTCAATAAAAGGTCTGCTACACAGAATGGCTGTGGTTAGTAGTCCTTTGAGGAAATGCAAGACAGGAGATGGGGTACAGTATGGATTAAAGGAGTTCAGAGAGAGGACAGCAGCCCACTCATTGACCAATGAATATAGGTCTCTCTCTGAACTCAGTTAACCAACTAAGAATTCAGAAAGCACATACATTTAGAGTGGGAGGTAACCATGAACTCTAAAATCTTGGGGGAAGGCCTGAACTTCCTACTATATATGGCATCAGTTGGTGTCATCCTACTTCAGATATTAAAGGAAAGATAGCCCCAGAGACTGAAAGACAAGTAGACCTAGAAGCTAATATTAAATAAAAGCATATTCAAGTTTAGAATGTATCACTTGACATTTATTTGATCTGTTTGTTACATTTTGTCATTGATAACTGAACAGGTTGAACTTACATTAGAATAATAAGAAAAACTTCATCTAGTATTGACTGTCCCCAAATGCAGGGAGTTTATTCAAGGAAGTTTTCCCTGTTTAAATGAGAAAATAAATTGTTTTATTACACTGGAAAAAATTTTAAGGAAGCAATATTCTTTGTGATTAAAACATACCTTCATTAAAATGTTTTTAAAGCCAGAATGACTTGGTGTGACATATGTGTGACATAAGTCATAGCTGTTATGCCTCTACACCCTGCCCAGTACTGGGGATTTGGCATGGTATTAAGGGTTGAGATACACAGAGGAAATGATGGTTACTGCCATCTTCGAACTCCTACAGAAAGATAAATACTACTGAATTTTTTTTTTTTTTTTGGCTGTGCCACATGGCATTTAAAATCTTAGTTCCCCAACCAGGGATTGAACCCATACCCACTTCAATGGAAGGTGGACCCATAACCACTAGACCACCAGAGAAGTCATACTGCTATTGAACTTAAGGAAATCTGATTATTCTTTATTCAATCAGAGCAACCATTCAAAACTTAATGTGATGACTTTGAGATCATTAAATATACGTTCTTCTAAAAATGTATCTGAGACTTTCTGTGCTGTGGATATTCAGGGAATACCCAATGCCAGATTCTGATTCTGAAGAGGCCAAGTTTGCCTTTGAGATTAAAGTTTATTCATAAACAAACCATCTCTATGCATCACTCCCCACCACTATACAAGGTGTTATGATTGTTCTCTAGGTAAATGATCATTTTGGACTCTCCATTAATCTTGAGTTTTAACGTGTCTTAAAAAATTAGGCTGTTTGTTTGATTAGAAAATCTTAGAACTACAAGATGGCAGAGTAGAAAGCTCACCTCCTCTCACAGAAACACCAAAATCACAACTGACTTCCATACAGCCATTGACAAAAAAGGACTGGAACCTACCAAAAAAGATCATCTACTTTCAAAGACAAAGAAGAAGCCACAAGGAAATGGTAGAAGGGGCACATTTGCAGTACAATCAAACCCCATTCCCACCCAGTGGGTAACTCACAAACTGGAAAATTGTTATTTTGCCAAGGTTTTACCACAGGAATGAGAGGTCTGAACCCCATGTCAGGTTCTCCACTCTGGGGCTCTGATATCAGAAGGAGGAGCCTTCAGAGTATTTGGCTTTAAAAGCCAGCAAGGTTTGATTGCAGAATTGGGGAAAACAAACGCCAATCTTGGAGGGCACACACAAAGTCTTATGCACATGGGGACCAGAGGGGAAAGAAGGGACTTCATAGGAGCCTGGGCCAGACCTAACTGCTGATCTTGGAGGACCTGCCAGGAGATGGGGAGAGTCTGTGACTCACTGATGGGACAAGGACACTGGTAGCTGAGACAGTGGGGAGTACTCATTGTTGGGAGCTGTCCTAAAGGCCACCATTTTGACACCACAAGCTGGCCCCCCTCAACAGCTCAAAGCTCCATACAAGGACTCCTCAGGCCAAACAACCAACAGGGCAGGAACACAGCCTCATCCATCAGCAGGCAGGCTGTTTAAAGTCTTTGTGAGTCCACAGTTGCCTTTGAAAATCTCCCTTGACACAGTCCTACCCATAGAGGAACAAGACGCAGCTCCGCTCAACAGTGAGCAGGCCCAGACCCTTCTACCAAGAAGCCTGAACAAGCCCCTGGACCAAACTCACCCACCAAGGAGCAAACACCAGAAGCAAGAACCACGATCCTGTAGCCTGCAGAAAAGAGACCACAAATACAGAAGGTTAGACAAAAACAAGTCAACAGAAGAATATTTCCCAGATGAAGGAACAGATAAAACTCCAGAACAACCACCAAGTGAACTAGAGATGGGCAATTTACCTGAAAATGAATTCACAGTAATGATAGTAAAGATGATCCAGGAATGGAGGCACAGACTCAGATGATACAAGAAATGTTTAACAAAGAGCTGGAAGATATAACAGAGTTGAACAGTAAAATAATTAAAATGAAAAGGTGCACTACAAAGAATCATCAATAGCAGAGTCAATGAGGCAAAGAACATACAAGTGAGCTGGAAAACAGAGTGGTAGAAATCACTGCTGCCTAACAGAATTAAGAAAAGAGAATGAAAAGGAATGGGGACAGTTTAGGAGACTTCTGAGATTACATTAAATGCACCAACATTTGCATTATAGGTGTCCTAGAATGGGAAGAGAGAGATATGGCCTAAGAAAATATTTGAAGAAATAATATCTGAAAACTTCTCTAACATGGGAAATAGTCACCAAAGCCCAGGAAGTGCAGAGAGTCCCCTACAGGATAAAGTCAAGGAAGAACATGCCAGGACACGTATCAAATTGACAAAAATTAAAAACAAAGAGAAAATATTCAAAGCAACAAGAGAAAAGCAATAAAAAACATACAAGTGAATCCCCATATGGTTATCAGCTGTTTTTTTCAGCAGAAACTGCAGGCCAGAAGGGACTGGCATGATATAGTGATTAAAGTGAAAAATCTATTAATAGAACCAAGAACACTCTACCCAGAAAGATTCTCATTCAGACTCAATGGAGAAATCAAAAGGTTGACAGACAAGCAAAAGCTAGGAGAATTCAGTACTACCAAATCAGCTCTACAACAAATGCTAAAGGAACTTTTTTTAAGCAGAAAAGCAAAGGCCACAACTAGAATCAAGAAAATTATGAATCAGAACACTTATCTGTAAAGGCAAACATAAAGGTAGGAAATCATCCATATACAAATTTGTCAAAACTAGAAACCATGAGGAGAGTACAAATGCAGGGTGTTGGAAATGCATTTGAAATTAAGATACCAGCAACTGAAAACAATCTTGTATATATAGAGGTTGCTATAGCAAAGCCTCACAGTAACTGCAAACCAAAAATCTACAACAAATACACACACAAGAAAATGTAGTCCAAACACAATAATAAAGATAGATAGTCATTCAAATCACAGAAGAGAACAAAAGATAAAAAGAAGCAAAAAGGCCTATAAAAACAAGCCCAATACAATTAACAAAATGGCAATAAGAGAGTGTACATATCAGAAATTACCTTAAGTGTAAATGGATTAAATGCTCCAACCAAAAGACAAAGACTGGCTGAATGGACACTAAAACAAAATCTGAACATAGGCTGTCTACAAGAGATTCAGTTCAAATCTAGCAACACATACAGACTGAAAATGAGGGGATGGAAAAAGATATTCCATGCAAATGGAAATCAAAAGAAAACTGGAGTAGCAATATTCATATCAGACAAAATAGACTTTAAAATAAGATGGTTACAAGAGACAAAGAAAGACACTATATAATGATCAAAGGATCAATCCAAGAAGAAGATACAGCAATTATAAGTATATAGGCACCCAATATAGGAGCACCTTGATATTTAAGACAAATGCTAACAGCCATAAAAGGAGAAATGAACAGTAACATAACAATAGTAGGAGATTTTAACACCCTGCTTACATCAGTGGACAGAGCATCCAGGCAGAAAATCAATAAAGAAATACAGGCCTTAAATGACACATTAGACCAGATGAATTTAATTGATTTTTATAGAGTACTCCATATGAAAGCAGCAAAATACACATTTCTTCAATTGCACATGGAACATTCTCAGGATAGATCACATGCTGAGCCAGAAAGCAAGCCTCAGTAAATTTAAGAAAATTGAAATCATATCAAATATCTTGTCTATTCTCATAGTGTCAAGGTCAGAAATAAACCAAAGGTGGGGGGGAACTGTAAAAAACATAAACACATGGCGGTTAAACAAAATGCTACTGAACAACAAATGGCTCACTGAAGAAATAAAAGAGAAAATAAAAAATACCTGGAGACAAAAGAAAGTAAAAAATATGATGATCCAGACCCTATGCAATGCAGCAAAAAAAGTTCTAAGAGGAAAATTTATAGCAATACAATCTTACCTCAGGATACAAGAAAAATTCCAAATAATCAATCTAATCTTACACCTAGACAAAGGCAACTAGAGAAACAAGAACAAAAAATAAAACTCAAAGTTAACAGAAAGAAAACATTAAAGATCAGAGGAAGAGACAAATGAAATACAGATGAAGATAATAGTAGAAAAGTTTAATGAAACTAAAAGCTGGTTCTTTGAAAAGAAATAAAATTTAAAAACATATCCAGACCCATTTCAAAAGGGGGCAAGGGCTCAAATCAATAAAAATAAAAATGAAAAAGGAGAGGTTACAATGGATACTACAGAAAATTATTATAGCTCAATTGATTCGGTAAAGTTGCAGGATACAAAATTAATACACAGAAATCTGTTGCTTATCTACACACTAACAATAAGAAATCAGAATGAGAAACTGAGGAAACAATCCCGTTTACCAATGCATCAAAAAGAATAAAATATCTATTTATACTCTATTCTGTCTTAAGAGAGTATTCATCATCATGTTCTTAGTCATGTCTGACTTTTTGTTATTCTATGGACTGTAGCCCACCAGGTTCCTCTGTCCATGGGATTTTCCAGGCAAGAACACTGGAGTGAGTTGCCATTTCCTCCTCCAGGGCATCTTCCTGACACAGGGATCCAATCTGCAGCTCCTGTGTCTCTTTCATTGCAGACAGATTCTTTACTGCTGAGCCATTGGGGAGGCTCTAAGAGAATACCACAGTACCTATATGCCAATGAAAAGGAGAACCTAGAAGAAATAGACAAATTCTTAGAAATGTATCATCCCCCAAAACTGAACCAGGAAGAAATGGAAGATATGAACAGACCAATCATAAGCACTGAAATTGAAACTGTGATTAAAAAACTCTCCACAAAGAAAAGTCCAGGACTAGATGGCTTCACAGGCAAATTCTATCAAACATTTAGAGAAGAAATAACACCTATTCTTCTGAAGCAATTTCAAAAAATTGCAGAGGAAAGAACATTCCCAAACTTATTCTATGAGACAACCATCACTCTGATACAAAACCAGACAAAGATATCACAAAAAAGGATATTACAGGTCAATATCATGGATGAACATAGACACAAAAATCCTCAACAAAATACTAGCAAACCAAGTCTAACAATACATTAAAAAGTTCATACACCATAATCAAGTGGGATTTATCCCAGAGAAGTAAGGATTTTTTCAGTATTTGCAAATCATTGTAATACACCACATTAACAAACTGAAGAATGAAAACCATACTATCATCTCAATAGATGCAGAAAAAGCCTTTGATAAAGTCTAACACCCAGTTATGATAAAAACTCTCCAGAAAGTATGCATAGAGGGAACTTACCTCAGTGCAACAAAGGCCATATATGTCAAACCTATACCTAACACTGGAAGTACTGATGCTGAAGCTGAAGCTCTAATACTTTGGCCACCTGATGGGAAGAACTGACTCATTGGAAAAGACCTTGATGCTAGGAAAGGTTGAAGACAGGAGGAGAAGGGGATGACAGAGGATGAAATGGTCGGATGGCATCACCGACTCAATGGACATGAGTTTGAGCAAGGTCCGGGAGTTGGTGATGGACAGGGAAGCCTGGCATGCTGCAGTCCTAGGGGTCGCAAAGAGTCAGACATGACTGAGCAACTGAACTGAACTGAACTGATAGCTAACACCATACTCTCAGTGAAAAGAAAGCATTTCCTCTAAGATCAGGAACAATACAAGGATGTCCAATGTTGTACTTTTTTTCAACATAGTTTTGGAAATCCTAGCCACAACAATCAGAGATGAAATTGAAATGAAAGGAATCTGCATCAGAAAAGGAATAAAACTGTTACTTTCTTAAGATGACATGATATTATGCATAGAAAATCCTAAAGGTAATACCAAAAAAACTGCTAGAACTCAATGGATTTTGTAAAGTTGCAGGATACAAAATACACAGAAATTTGTTGCATATCTATATACTAACAATGAAAGATCAGAAAGAGAAATTCAGGAAACAATACCATTTACCACTGTATTGAAAAAAAAAAAAAAAGCCTAGGAATAAGCCTGTCTAAGAAGGCAAAAGACCTGTGTCCTGGAAACTATAAGACACTGATGAAAGAAATCAAAATGACACAAACAGATGGAAAGATACACAATGTTCTTGGATTGGAAGAATCAATATTGTCAAAATGCCTGTATTATCCAAGACAGTCTACAGATTTCATGCAATTACTATCAAATTACTAATGGTATTTTTCACAGAACTAGAAGAACTTTAAAAAATTTGTATGGAAACACAAATAAATTCAGAAAAGCCAAAGCAATTTTTAGAAAGAAAAATGGAGCTGTAAGAATCAACTGTCCTGTCTTCAGACTATATAACAAAGCTACAGTCATCAAAACAGTATAGCACTGGCACAAAAACAGAAATATAGGTAATGGAACAGCAAGTAAAACCCAGAAATAAATGCACACATCTATGGTCAATTACTCTATGACAAAGTAGGCAAGGATATAGTGTAGAAAAGAAAGCCTCTTCAATAATTGGTGTTGGGAAAACCAGACAGCTACATGTAAAATAAAGAAATTAGAACATTTTCTTACACCACACTCAAAAATAAACTCAACATAGATCTAAATGTAAAACCAGACATTATAAAACCACTAGAGGAAAACAAGTAAGAACAATTTTTGACCTATGACAGCATTATTTTTTGGACAATCTCCTATAATAATAGAAATAAAAACAAAAATAAATAAACAGGACCTAATTAAACTTAAAAGCTTTTGCACAGCAAAGAAAACCATAAACAAAATTTAAAACAACCCTCAGAATGGGAGAAAATGTTTGCAAACAATGCAATAGATCAGGGATTAATCTTCAAAATACACAAACAGTTCATACTACTCAATATTTAAAAATACCCAATAAAAATGGAGAGAGGATCTAAATAGATATTTTTTTCCAAAAAAGACATACAACAACCACATGAAAAAATGCTCAGCATCACTAATTATTAGAGAAATGCAAATCAAAACTACAATGAGCTATCACCTCACAGTGGTCAGAATGGCCATCATCAAAAATTCTACAAATAAAGGAAATTCTTCTATACTGTTGGTGGGAATTTACATAGGTAGAGCCTCTATGGAGAACAGAATGGATGTTCCTTAAAAAGAGCTAACAATAGAGCTACTATATGATCCTGCAATCCCACTCCTGGGAATATATCCAGAGAAAACCATAATTTGAAAAGATACATGCACCGCAATGTTCATGGCAGCACTATTTACAATAACCTGGACATGGAAGTAAACAACAGAAGAATGGATAAAGGTGTGATATATATACACAATGGAATATTACTCAGACATAAAAAATAACAAAATGCTGCCATGAGCAGCGACATCAATGGACTTAGAGATTATCATACTAAGTGAAGCCGGAAGGGAAAAGACAAATATCATATGATATTGTTCATATATGGAACATTAAAAAATGATACAAATGAATCTATAAAACAGAAATAGACTCATAGATGTAGAAAACAAACTTACAGTTCAGTTCAGTTCAGTCACTCAGTCGTGTCCGACTCTTTGCGACCCCATGAATTGCAGCATGCCAGGCCTCCCTGTCCATCACCAACTCCCGGAGTTCACTCAAACTCTCGTCCATCGAGTCAGTGATGCCATCCAGCCATCTCATCCTCGGTCGTCCCCTTCTCCTCCTGCCCCCAATCCCTCCCAAAGGGGAATGTGGGGAGGAATAAATTAGGAGTCTGGGATTAAAATATACATACTGCTATACATAAAATGGACTTCCCTGGTGGCTCAGATGGTAAAGTGTCTGTCTACAATGCAGGAGACCTGGGTTCGATCCCTGGGTCAGGAAGATTCCCTGGAGAAGGAAATGGCAACCCACTCCAGTACTCTTGCCTAGAAAATCCCACGGATGGAGGAGCCTGGTGCAGGCTACTGTCTATGGGGTCGCAAAGAGTTGGACATGACCGAGCGACTTCACTATACATAACCAACCGATAGATAACCAACAAGCACCCCCTGTATAGCACAGGTAACTATAATCAATATCTTGTAATAACATGTAATGGAAGAGAATGTAAAAAAGTATTCATGTATATTTATATATGTATAAATGAATCTTTTGTTGTATACATGAAACTAACACAATATTATGTATCAATTGTATTTCAGTAAAAATGTTTTAAAAAAAAAGACATGGGGCAATAGAGAGCAAACAATAATTATCTCCAAATGAAGGAAACCACATGAGTTGTGCCCTATGAATGCACCAGCTCACATTTAGGGAGAGTTTGCAGGTCACAGATGGGAAGGGGGTAATCCAAGAAAATCCAGTAGTCTTGTGAAGTTAAAGAAACAGTTTGGAGAAGAAAGGCAATAGAAATTTGTGGACACAAAGAAAGATGTCTGGAGGCAGTTTTTGGCTGAGTACCAACCTGTGACCATGTCTGAGGAAACTACTGACCTTGGGGAAAGGATCCCTGAAAAGGAATAGGAAGAATAATCTCGAGAACTCATAGAAAGTCAGGGAGAGTTTGTTTTCATTAGCCAGAATGAGGAGATCTCCTAACACACAAGGTATCAATTAAAGTTCTCAAAAGTGTATTTGTTTGTGGTGGGACCAAACTAAATCTAGTTTGTAAAGTCAATCTCTGTTTTTTCCAGTAGTTATGTATGGATGTGAGAGTTGGACCATAAAGAAAACTGAAAGCGGAAGAATTGATGCTTTCAAATTGCGGTGCTAGAGAAGACTCTTGAGAGTCTCTTGGACAGCAAGTAGAGCAAACCAGTCAATCCTAAATGAAATCAACCCTGAATATGCATTGGAAGGACTGATGCTGAAGCTGAAGCTCCAATACTTTGGCCACCTGATGTGAAGAGCAATTCAATGGAAAAGATCTTGATGCTGGGAAAGATTGAAGGCAGGAGTAGAACGGGGAAACAGAAGGTGAGATGGTTGGATGGCATCACCAACTCAGTAGACATGAGTCTGAGCAAACTCAGAGAGATAGCGAAGGACAGGGAAGCCTGGCGTGCCCAATTCCATGGGATGGCAAAGAGTCAGTGACTGAACAACAACAAAAGGCTGTTTTGCACACAAAATGGAAAAAGGATGTTCATGAGGATCAAACTGATTCTCAATAACTTAACTGCATTTCAGAACAAAGGCCAACATTTTTTAAAGGAAGAGTAATAAAAATCACTCACAGGGTACTTTCCTAGTAGTAACCTTCAGATACTCCTACACAGTTATAGACAATAACTATTATCTGTGTTTAGCTCTTGCAAACTATGATTTCTTGACATCCAATTCACAGCACTGGGCTCTTAAAATAGTTCTCTTTGATGTATTCTCCCAGACTGTTGTTCAGTAAGACGTAATTATGTCCGTAGAGGAAGATATGTTGGAAACACTCATCGCAGGATATACTTAAAGCAACTCAAGTTGAATGGAACTACATTATTCAAACTGAAAAACTCAGTGAGAAATTTGTTACAGGATCTCTTAACAAGTTAGATGTCTCATTTGGAAGGACATGATAATGATTTGCCACTTATCATGAAGTGTGACTTTTTATATCAGTAATCAAGTGAAATAGATAGTGAGCGATGTCTTGGATCAGAGTTTTTCAGAATAGCAGTCAGCAACTTCAAACACAATGTTAATCATTTGCTCTGGCTGAAATACAAGAAATAACAAAATATCAAAGGTTTTATTTTGACATATGGTTTCCCTGCTAGTTACTGAGAAGCAACAGATATTCAGAGTTCAGGAGTAGAGAATCAAAGGATGAAGTTAAGAAAAGGTAAACAGCCTAGTTCTTCAAAATTCAGAAAAATAGATTTGGAAGAAGAGCACAATGTAGCCAGAAGGTCAAGATTTGCATATCTCTAAAAAAAAATTCTACTTACAATAAAAACCAAAACCAAAACCTATTCAGTAAGAACCTTAGCAGAAATTGTGAAGTTATAAGAAAATATAAACATTTCATTGAAACTTTAAAAAAGTGGAAAAGTGAGAATCTTAAATGAGTGACTAAACATAGTAAAGTTGTGAATTATTTGGCTTCCCTGGTTGCTCAGAGGGTAAAGAATCTGCCTGCAATGGGGGAGATCCAGGTTTGATTCCTGGGTCAGGAAGATCCCCTGGAAAGGGGAATGGCTATGCACTCCAGTATTCTTGCCTCGAGGATCCCACAGACAGAGGAGCCTGGTGGGGTACAGTCCATGGGGTTGCAAAGAGTCAGACACAGCTGAGCAACAAACACATCGATATACATATAGTTCTAATAGACAGCATTAGACTATGATTAATTAGTGATATATTTCTGGTGATTTCTATTCCTTTCCTTGTACTTTTCTGGAGATATTAAACTAAATTTATAAAAGCAGCCACAACACATTTTTAATCAAAAAAAGTTATAAAAACTTTATGTGATTTTAACTATTGAAAATACCTTTGTATGCTAAATGAAAGCATATCATTGGTAATCTGTGGGTTTATTGTCTTTCTTGACACTGCAGGGACATGCATTGTAAATCTCTGGGAGCATAAATCTCATCATAGTCTTCAGTTGTGCAGTGTACAACTAAAGCTGCTGTACAGGGCAACCTGACTGTTCACATTGAGAGATTTTGTTCTTGCTTTTCCCCTGACTCTATGGAAATTCTCCTATTCCTTTTTTTTTTTTTTTTTAAAGATACTACATTATATATATATATACACACATATATATATCACATTCAGTTCAGTTAAGTCACTCAGTCGTGTCCGACTCTTTGTGACCCATGAATCGCAGCATGCCAGGCCTCCCTGTCCATCACCAACACCCGGAGTTCACTCAGACTCACGTCCATCGAGTCCGTGATGCCATCCAGCCATCTCATCCTCTTTCGTCCCCTTCTCCTCCTGCCCCCAATCCCTCCCAGCATCAGAGTCTTTTCCAATGAGTCAACTCTTCGCATGAGGTGGCCAAAGTACTGGAGTTTCAGCTTTAGCATCATTCCTTCCAAAGAAATCCCAGGGTTGATCTCCTTCAGAATGGACTGGTTGGATCTCCTTGCAGTCCAAGGGACTCTCAAGAGTCTTCTCCAACACCACAGTTCAAAAGCATCAATTCTTGGGCACTCAGCCTTCTTCACAGTCCAAATCTCACATCCATACTGACCAATGGAAACAACATAGCCTTGACTAAACGGACCTTAGTCAGCAAAGTAATGTCTCTGCTTTTGAATATACCATCTAGGTTGGTCATAACTCTTCTTCCAAGGAGTAAGCGTCTTTTAATTTCATGGCTGCAGTCACCATCTGCAGTGATTTTGGAGCCCCCCAAAATAAAGTCTGACACTGTTTCCACTGTTTCCCCATCTACTTCCCATGAAGTGATAGGACTGGATGCGATGATCTTCATTTTCTGAACGTTGAGCTTTAAGCCAACTTTGTCGCTCTCCTCCTTCACTTTCATCAAGAGGCTTTTTAGCTCCTCTTCACTTTCTGCCAAAAGGGTGGTGTCATCTGCATATCTGAGGTTATTGATATTTCTCCTGGAAATCTTGATTCCAGCTTGTGTTTCTTCCAGTCCAGCGTTTCTCGTGATGTACTCTGCATAGAAGTTAAATAAGCAGGGTGACAATATACAGCCTTGACATACTCCTTTTCTTATTTGGTACCAGTCTGTTGTTCCATGTCCAGTTCTAACTGTTGTTTCCTGACCTGCATACAGATTTCTCAAGAGGCAGGTTAGGTGGTCTGGTATTCCCATCTCTTTCAGAATTTTCCACATTGTATTGTGATCCACACAGTCAAAGGCTTTGGGATAGTCAATAAAGCAGAAATAGATGTGTTTCTGGAACTCTCTTGCTTTTTCCATGATCCAGATGTTGGCAATTTGATCTCTGGTTCCTCTGCCTTTTCTAATACCAGCTTGAACATCAGGGAGTTCACAGTTCACGTATTGCTAAAGCCTGGCTTGGAGAATTTTGAGCATTACTTTACTAGCATGTGAGATGAGTGAAATTGTGCAGTAGTTTGAGCATTCTTTGACATTGCCTTTCTTTGGAATTGGAATGAAAACTGACCTTTTCCAGTCCTGTGGCCACTGCTGAGTTTTCCACATTTGCTGGCATATTGAGTGCAGCACTTTCACAGCATCGTCTTTCAGGATTTGAAACAGCTCAACTGGAATTCCATCACTTCCACTAGCTTTGTTCTTAGTGATGCTTTCTAAGGCCCACTTGACTTCACATTCCAAGATGTCTGGCTCTAGATTAGTGATCACATCATCATGTTATCTGGGTCGTGAAGATCTTTTTTGTACAGTTCTTCCATGTATTCTTGCCACCTCTTCTTAATATCTTCTGCTTCTGTTAGGTCCATACCATTTCCGTCCTTTATCGAGCCCATCTTTGCGTGAAATGTTCCCTTGGTATCTCTAATTTTCTTGAAGAGATCTCTAGTCTTTTTCATTCTGTTATTTTCCTCTATTTCTTTGCATTGATTGCTGAAGAAGGCTTTCTTATCTCTTCTTGCTATTCTTTGGAACTCTGTATTCAGATGCTTATATCTTTCCTTTTCTCCTTTGCTTTTTGCCTCTCTTCTTTTCACAGCTATTTGTAAGGCCTCTCCAGAGAGCCATTTTGCTTGTTTGCATTTCTTTTCCATGAGGATGGTCCTGATCTCTGTCTCCTGTACAATGTCAAGAACCTCATTCCATAGTCCATCAGGCACTCTATATATCGGATCTTGGCCCTTAAATCTATTTCTCACTTCCACTGTATAATCATAAGGGATTTGATTTAGGTCATACCTGAATGGTCTAGTGGTTTTCCCTACTTCCTTCCATGTAAGTCTGAATTTGGTAATAAGGAGTTCATGATCTGAGCTACAGTCAGCTCCCGGTCTTGCTTTTGCTGCCTGTATAGAGCTTCTCCATCTTTGGCTGCAAAGAATATAATCAATCTGATTTCGCTGTTGACCATTTGGGGATGTCCATGTGTAGAGTCTTCTCTTGTGTTGTTGGAAGAGGGTGTTTGCTATGACCAGTGCATTTTCTTGGCAAAACTCTATTAGTCTTTGCCCTGCTTCATTCCGCATTCCAAGGCCAAATTTGCCTGTTACTCCACGTGTTACTTGACTTCCTACTTTTGGATTCCAGTCCCCTATAATGAAGAGGACATCTTTTTTGGGTGTTAGTTCTACAAGGTCTTGTAGGTCTTCATAGAACTGTTCAACTTCAGCTTCTTCAGCATTACTGGTTGGGGCATAGACTTGGGTTACGGTGATATTGAATGGTTTGCCTTGGAAACGAACAGAGATCATTCTGTCATTTTTGAGATTGCATCCAAGTGCTGCATTTCGGACTCTCTTGTTGACCATGATGGCTACTCCATTTCTTCTGAGGGATTCCTGCCCCCAGTAGTAGATATAATGGTCATCTGAGTTAAATCCACCCATTCTAGTCCATTTTAGTTCGCTGATTCCTAGAATGTTGACGTTCACCCTTGCCATCTCTTGCTTGACCACTTCCAATTTGCCTTGATTCATGGACCTGACATTCCAGGTTCCTAGGCAATATTGCTCTTTACAGCATTGGATCTTGTTTCTATCACCAGTCACATCCACAACTGGGTATTGTTTTTCCTTTGGCTCCATCCCTTCATTCTTTCTGGAGTTATTTCTCCACTGATCTCCAGTAGCATACTGGGCACCTACTGACCTGGGGAGTTCCTCTTTGGTATCCTATCATTTTGCCTTTTCATACTGTTCATGGGGTTCTCAAGGCAAGAATACTGAAATGGCTTGCCATTCCCTTCTCCAGTGGACCACATTCTGTCAGACCTCTCCACCATGACCCACCCGTCTTGGGTTGCCCCGCAGGCATGGCTTGGTTTCATTGAGTTAGACAGGGCTGTGATCCTAGTGTGATTATATTGACTAGTTTTCTGTGAGTATGGTTTCAGTGTGTCTGCCCTCTGATGCCCTCTTGCAACACCCACCATCTTACTTGGGTTTCTCTTACCTTGGGCATGGGGTTTCTCTTCACAGCTGCTCCAGCAAAGCACAGCCGCTGCTCCTTACCTTGGACGAGGGTTATCTCCTTACCGCCACTGTTCCTGACCTTCAACGTGCGATAACTCCTCTAGGCCCTCCTGCGCCTGCTCAGCCACTGCTCCTTGGGTTGTTCCTCCGGCCGCAGGCCCTGGCCTCGGGCGTGGGTGGCTCCTCCCAGCTGCCGCCCATGGCCTCAGGCTCGGGGTGGCTTCTCAGGGTCACTGCCCCTGGCCTCGGGCACGAGGTGGCTTCTCCTGGCCACTCCTGACCTCCCGGACGTGGGTTGTCTCCTCCCCACTAGCATGTGAGATGAGTGCACTTGTGCAGTAGTTTGAGCATTCTTTGGCATTGCCTTTCTTTGGGATTGGAATGAAAACTGACCTTCTCCAGTCTTGTGGCCACTACTGAGTTTTCCAAATTTGCTGGCAAATTGAGTGCAGCACTTTCACAGCATCATCTTTCTGGATTTGAAATAGCTCAACTGGAATTCCATCACCCCACTAGCTTTGTTCATAGTGCTGCTTTCTAAGACCCGCCTGACATTCCAGGATGTCTGGCTCTAGGTGAGTGATCACATCATCGTGATTATCTGGGTCGTGAAGATCTTTTTGTTCAGTTCTTCTGTGTATTCTTGCCACCTCTTCTTAGTATCTTCTGCTTCTGTTAGGTCCATACCATTTCTGTCCTTTATCAAACCCATCTTTGCATGAAATGTTCCCTTGGTATCTCTAATTTTCTTGAAGAGATCTCTAGTCTTTCCCATTCTGTTGTTTGCCTCTATTTCTTTGCATTGATCACTGAGGAAGGCTTTTGTTAAGGGACCAGACCTGAGCCATGACAGGCTCCACAAGCTATACTAAGCCTAAGATTCAGATTCTTGTAAAACCTGAGTCATGACTCCAGGAAACCACACCCTGGGAAAGTCCCCTATGGCGCCAAACTTGAGCCAGTCCAGATAGGGATGCGGGATTTGAAAATCGCGCACTCTCGTAGGGCTCAGCCAATCATTACCCGCCAGCTGTACTAAGAACCGCCTGTATAAAAGCAGCTGTGATTCAGAGCTCGGGGCTCTCGTCAAGACTCCACTGTGCTGAATGAGATGGGAGCCCTAGCTCGAGCTAGCAATAAAACCCCTTTATGCTTTTACATTGCTGTGGATGTCTTATTCTCTCATTTTTGGGGACTCGGACTTCGGGCATAACAGCTTTCTTATCTCTTCTTGCTATTTTTTGGAACTCTGCATTCAGATCCATATATCTTTCCTTTTCTGCTTTGCTTTTCACTTCTCTTCTTTTCACAGCTATTTGCAAGGCCTCTCCAGACAGCCATTTTGCTTGTTTGCATTTCTTTTCCATGGGGATGGTCTTGATCCCTGTCTTCTGTACAATGTCACGAACCTCCATCCATAGTTCATCAGGCACTCTATCTATCAGATCTAGTCCCTTAAATCTATTTCTCACTTCCACTGTATAGTCATAAGGGATTTGATTTAGGTCATACCTGAATGGTCTAGTGGTTTTCCCTACTTTCTTCAATTTCAGTCTGAATTTGGCAATAAGGAGCTCATGATCTGAGCCACAGTCAGCTCCCGGTCTTGTTTTTGTTGACTGTATAGAGCTTCTCCATCTTTGGCTGCAAAGAATATAATCAATCTGATTTCGGTGTTGACCATCTGGTGATGTCCATGTGTAGAGTCTTCTCTTGTGTTGTTGGAAGAGGATGTTTGCTATGACCAGTGTGTTCTCCTGGCAAAATTTTATTAGTCTTTGCCCTCCTTCATTCCTTATTACAAGGCAAAAGTTGCCTGTTACCCGAGGTGTTTCTTGACTTCCTACTTTTGCCTTCCAGTTCTCTGTAATGAAAAGGACATCTTTTGGGGGTGTTAGTTCTAAAAGGTCTTGTAGGTCTTCATAGAACTGTTCAAATTCAGCTTCTTCAGCATTACAGGTTGGGGCATAGACTTGGATTACTGTGATATTGAATGATTTGCCTTGGAAACGAACAGAGATCATTCTGTTGTTTTTGAGATTGTATCCAAGTACTGCATTTTGGACTCTTTTGTTGACCATGATGGCTACTTCATTTCTTCTGAGGGATTCCTTCCCACAGTAGTAGATGTAATGATCATCTGATTTAAATCCACCCATTCTAGTTCATTTTAGTTCGCTGATTCCTAGAATGTTGACGTTCACCCTTGCCATCTCTTGTTCGACCACTTCCAATTTGCCTTGATTCATGGACCTGATATTCCAGGTTCCTAGGCAATATTGCTCTTTACAGCATCGGACCTTGCTTCTATCACCAGTCACATCCACAACTGGGTATTGTTTTTGCTTTGGCTCCATCCCTTCATTCTTTCTGGAGTTATTTCTCCACTGATCTCCAGTAGCATATTGGGCACCTACCGACCTGGGGAGTTCCTCTTTCAGTATCCTATCATTTTGCCTTTTCATACTGTTCATGGGGTTCTCAAGCAAGAATACTGAAGTGGTTTGCCATTCCCTTCTCCAGTGGACCACATTCTGTCAGACCTCTCCACCATGACCCGCCCATCTTGGGTGGCCCCACAGGGCATGGCTTAGTTTAATTGAGTTAGACAAGGCTGTGGTCCTAGTGTGATTAGATTGACTAGTTTTCTGTGAGTATGGTTTCAGTGTGTCTGTCCTCTGATGCCCTCTTCAACACTTACCGTCTTACTTGGGTTCCTCTTACCTTGGACGTGTGGTATCTCTTCACGGCTGCTCCAGCAAAGCGCAGCCACTGCTCCTTACCTTGGAGGAGCAGTATCTCATCACCGGGGACCCTCCTGACCTTGAACGTGGAGTAGCTCTTCTCGGCCCTCCTGTGCCCGCATAGCCACCGCTCCCCGGACTTGGGGTAGCTCCTCCCGGCCGATGCCCCTGGCCTCGGGTGGGGGTAGCTCCTCCCGGCCGCTCCTGCACTGCTGCAGCCTGGTACCCTTGGCTGCCGCCCCTGTACTCGGACAGGGTGTGGCCGGGGTCCAGCCCTGGTCGATCCAGGGAATTCGAAGGTGGGGACGGCATCGGCCTCTTTGGAAAAATACATATTTAATTACAGATATAGAGAGATTAGAAACGGATAGTGTAGTAAGAGATAGTGTAGTGGAGAAAAGGAGGCTGAATCCAGATGGGAATTCAGCCAGAGAAATGGAAGCAAGAAAGAAGCGACATGGTGGAATCAGTCTTTCCGGAAACTGATCCGATTTCTTTATTTTGGGGTTTGCTTATATACCTTTTGTTACACATAGGGATGAATAGAAAGTTACATCATCTTCTGGCCATGAGTGAGACCTGCTGACATTCTATGATCCTATCTTTCTGATAACCAAAAACCTTATTTCCTCCAGGGTGTTTTTTCTTAAACCAGGCACCACCCTCCAGATAAAGTTGCATTCCTATAGGGTGAGGGTGTAGTGAGTTACAATCAAGAAAGGAATTTTTTTAACCCAAGGTTAACAGGATTAATCTTAAAGGTTAATACCTATCTCTCCTATATGCTTAAAGGTTAATACTTATTTCTCCTATATGTTAGTTATATTCATTATAAGGGCAGGGAACATGGAAATTTAGAAGCAAACATCAGCCCAACAAATGAAAAACCCTTCACCAATATAATTCCTAACCAACTCACTATACTAATAATTTCTAACTCCCCAAAAGAATTTGCCTTTAGTAAGTCTAAAACATCTCTTGCCTCTCAGATTGGGAGGCTGTAAACAATCACATGTGGCCGGACAAACCTATACAGGTGGGCTAGATAATCTTCAGAGGAGTCTAAGCTGAAACATTCTTGTCACGCCCAAGAATTTTTATTGCCTTGGAGCTGCAAGTTAACTCCTTCTCCAAGAGAAACGGTTATGGGGGAGAGCCCCCCGTAAAGTCAGAGGTGTAGACAAGAGCATAAAACAGACTCTGGTTTTGGGGTAGATGCTCGGGAACAGGGGGTTTCCTGAGGCTTGATCACGCCTTTGCATATGCCAAGCCTCCTTCCTCATGACCTTTGCCATGGGCGGAGTTCCTCACGCTGGCCCCAACAGGGGGTAGCTCCTCCCGGCCGCCGCCCCTCGGGCATGGGATCTTCCCGGCTTTTGCCCCTGACCTCCACATGGGGTAGCTCCTCTTGGCTGTGCTTGTGCGCCGTCACAGCTGCCCGTGCTTGTGCCCCATCGCTTGTGTGCATCTTATATATATATATATAAAGGTATATACTACATTTGTATAAAATATCTACATTTGTATAAATGTAGTACATTTGTATCAATGTATATATACTACATTTGTATAAAATATCCACACTTGTATAAATGTATATATACTACATTACATATATATGAATGTATACATATATATACACACACACACTATGTACATTTTATATATATATATATATATATATATAAAACCTGACCCTTCATATTGAGAGATATTTTGTTCTTGTTTTTCCCCTAACTCCAAGGAAAGTCTATCCTTTTTCTTTTAAAAAAAGTGTATATATATATATATATACACACACACAATACATATATTACATATACATACACACACACATGTTTTTTATGGTGTGAAAAGAAGGAGGCCTCCTACATTTAAATGGAGTTGGGAAGCCCCACAGGGGGCAATCTTAAGCCCTGCCACATTCTACTTGTATTCCACAACAGAGGCTTACTTTTCACACCCCAGCATGAAGAAAGATTTTCTCTTAGCTAAGCCCTAAGAGAAGCCTCTGGGCTTCCCTTGTAGCTCAGCTGGTAAAGAATCTGCCTGCAATGTGGGAGACCTGGGTTTGATCCCTGGGTTGGAAAGATCCCCTGGAAAAGGGAAAGGGTACCCACTCCAGTATTCTGAAGTAGAGAAGTCCATGGACTGTATAGTCCATGGGGTCACAAAGAGTCAGACATGACTGGGAAACTTTCATTTCATTTTCATGTATGAGAAGCTGCTACTCTGAACTCCCACTCTCTAATGAATTTTCATTCAAAATAGCTCCTCCCAACTTTCTCTTTTGTTTATAAGACAACATTCTTCTTTGTACTCCAGATTTGTTTGTGATATGCCATGGTTTGCATATCCCAAATTACCATTCCTCTTCTAGTCCATAGTAGACTCATTTTGCTAGTCAAGTAACTGGGTATTTTTTTTTAAGGTTGATAAGAGATAATTTACCTTACTCGAGAGTTTATAAAACATATCTTTATAAAACATATCTGAAAGGTCATATCACCAAGTGGCTGAGACATCACCAGACTGAAAATGGGAAGGTCACAAAGCTCTTAAAGGTATTTAAAAGCTCTCTACTATTGTAATGAAAAAGCAACACACTTCATCAAGAAGTTTCTGAACCCTAGCAAGAACTCTTCATCTAAACAGGGATTTAAGCATTGGTATGTTGGACTCAAGATTGCCAGGAGAAATATCAATAACTTCAGATATGCAGATGACACCACCCTTATGGCAGAAACTGAAGAGGAACTCAAAAGCCTCTTGATGAAAATGAAAGAGAGTGAAAAAGTTGGCTTAAACCTCAACATTCAGAAAACGAAGATCATGGCATCTGGTCCCATCACTTCATGGGAAATAGACAGGGAAACAGTGGAAACAGTGTCAGACTTTATGTTTTTGGGCTCCAAAATCACTGCAGATGGTGACTGTAGTCATGAATTTAAAAGACGCTTACTCCTTGGAAGAAAAGTTATGACCAACCTAGACAGCATATTTAAAAGCAGAGACATTACTTTGCCAACTTGTCCGTCTAGTTAAGGCTATGATTTTTCCAGTAGTCATGTATGGATGTGAGAGTTGGACTGTGAAGAAGGCTGAGCGCTGAAGAATTGATGCTTTTGAACTGTGGTGTTGGAGAAGACTCTTGAGAGTCCCTTGGACTGCAAGGAGATCCAACCAGTCCATTCTAAAGGAGATCATCCTGGGTGTTCTTTGGAAGGACTGATGCTGAAGATGAAACTTCAATACTTTGGCCACATCATGTGAAGACTTGACTCATTGGGATGCTGGGAGGGATTGGGGTCAGGAGGAGAAGGGGACGACAGGGGATGAGATGGCTGGATGGCATCACCGACTCAATGGACATGAGTTTGAGTGAACTCCGGTAGTTGGTGATGGACAGGGAGGCCTGGCGTGCTGCAATTCATGGGGTTGCAGAGTCAGACACGACTGAGTGACTGAACTGAACTGAACTAACTGATGTTGGAAAGTGGGCTTCCCAGTTGGCTCAGTGGTAAAGAATCTGCCTGCCAATGCAGGAGACACAGGTTTGATCCTTGGGGTCACCTGGAGAAGGAAAAGGCTACCCACTCCAGTATTCTTGCCTGGGAAATGCCATGGACAGAGTAGCCTGGTAGGCTACAGCCCATGGGGTCACAAGAGTCAGACTTGACTGAGCATGTACTTATTGAAAAGTAGGTCATTAGCTGCCCATCAGTCAGCTGACTGGTAATGATGCCAACATTGATTATAGAGATTGTGCTATAGAAAGGATAGATTTTAACTTTTTAAGAAACCTGACAAACTATTAGTTTTTGTTATAAAAGTGCTAAGTTGCTTTAGTTGTGTCCAACGCTTTGCCACCCTATTAACTATAGCCCACTGGGCTCCTCTGTCCTTGGGATTCCTCAGATAATAATACTGGAATGGACTGCCATGCCCTCCTCCAGGGCATCTTCATGACCCAGGGATAGAACCCATGTCTCTTATGTCTCCTGCATTGGCAGGCAGGTTCTTTACCACTAGTGCAACCTGGAGGCCCATAGCAATTCCACACTTTTTGCAAAACCTAAATAAGCAATAAAGTACCAAATGTTTTTAAGTCCTAAACAAAATTGTCCCTCTAAATAGCAGCAATGAATCCATCATCCACATTGAACACAACACCTAGGTTTCAACAGAGGCTGCACTTGTGTTTTACAGGATCATAAATGTAATTTAGCAAACACCCTCTTGCCTGAAATCTGTAAAGAAACAAATGGCATGAAAAGCAAGTATTACCCAATAATGTGTTTGTCATATATCTAGAGAGATTGCATAAAATGAAAAAGGTTTTAAAAAGAGATTTTAATTTCTGCTCTCAAAATTTTTCTATTGAATGTTTTACAAAGATGAGATTAATTTTTAATTTTGTTAATATACTCTAAAAACAATTACTTTTCAAATTAATTTTTGTTTTCATCACAATATGTATAGGCTCATAGTTAAAAAGGCAAATAGTAATAAAGGCTTATAATGAAAAGCAGTTGTGCCTTTCCATCTTACTCTTCAAAAGCAACAGGTTTCAAGCTCTTAGTTTTCCCTTTTTCTGTATAGTCGGCATTTCTTTTCTCTTAAAGTCATGGCAAACCATAATTTCTGGTTTAGTCTGACTTCAACGTGTTAGTTGTAGGACTGTATCAGGCACCCCTGTGGGTCATCAGGTATCTAGGGTTCCTGATCCTTCTAGCTCTCTAGACCCTTTTGGTAAGATATCATTAAGATAGTGAAGCAGTCTAACGTCTTGCAGGATTAAACTTGTATTTTTCTACTAACATGAACCATGAGATTGCACCTGTTAACCGTGTAGGATATCTTTAGCATGATTTTATTTCTCTTATTTAAAGTTTTCAGTTTTTGCTGGAATAGTAAAAGCTTTTAGATCCATATGATACTTATTTCTTATGTACCATCTCTCTTAAGTAGTTGTTTTTGTCATCTGTATTAAATGCTAAAAGCAAGTTGCAAAACTAGATGTCAATAGAGCTAACACAGTCCCTTAAGATCTTGTTAGGATTGCTGTCCAAACTCGTACAGCTGGCCACATGACAGGCCAATAAATTGAGAGACAAGTCGTTGGGCCACTTTATTTAAAAAGCCAGCGGATCAAGAAGATGGTGGACTAGTGCCCTAAAGAGCCATCTTCCAAGTCAGAATTTAAACTTCTTTTATACTAAAAGCAGAGGGAGTGAAGTCATGGTTCTGTTCAGACTCCAGAGGGAATATGCTAATTTCTTCATTCCTACAGCATTTCACAGGCAGGTCTGGTCAGGATGTTTCCTGTGGGCTACACAAAGGTATTTTACCTTAAAGCTCATTGGGAGGCAGGGTTCTCAGACATGGGCCATTATGAATAATTTAAGCTTGGGGGAATTTTGAAGGGAAGATACTCAGAACAAGTGTTCTTGGCAGCTTCTACCTGAAAATCCCCCAACTGTGGGCCAGCTAGCCGTGAGTAGTAGCAAGCCTCCTCACTGATTTCACCAAAATTTGTTACTGATTCCAAGCTCATATTACTCACCACATGACCTTGGAGGCAAAAATAGTGACTTTATTGGAATGCTGGCAGACCAAGAAAATGGCAGACTAATGCCCTAAGGAACCATCTTCCCCGAGTTAGAATTCAGGCTTCCTTTATACTAAAAGAGGAGGGAGAAAAGTCAAACACTTCTGGGTTCAGGTTGCCCTCTAGAGGGGATGTGTTAATTCTCCCAGCCATGAGTCATTCACAATTGGCCCAATCAGGATGATTCCTGTGAGTTAAATGAAGTTATTTTAGCTTAATACTCATCACTTGGGAGGCAGGGTTCCCAGGGATGGGTCATTACACACTTAAGTTGATAGGCAACATTCCTTTAGTGATAATTTTGTAATAGAATATAAGTTTCTTTCCTATTACAAAGTCTCATCAGACTGGTGTGTGGACACTGTATGGTTTTACTAAGATCTGTAAAACTTTTCAGAACTTTGTGTTTATCCAAGTTACCTATGGTGTTTCAGATGGGTGAGAATCTGCCTGCAATGCAGAGGACCTAGGTTTGATCCCTGGGTAGGGAAGATTCCCTGAAGAAGGGAATGGCTAATCCCCTCCAGCATTCTTACTTGGAAAATTCCATGGACAGAAGAGCCTGGTGGGCTACAGTCCATTAGGTCACAATGAATTGGACATGGCAGAGTGACTAACACACACACACACACACACACACACACACACACACACACACACACGTTACCTATTACTCTGAGTTCTTACAACAGACATTCTTCTCCTTAATTCTTCCATCCTTCAAAATGCTATTCAGCAAATGAGGAGTATGTGTTTGTTTCCTGAAGTTTTGGGTGTGTAAAAGGGAAAAGCTGTGCAGGAAGGTGGGGGTAGTGATGAGTTCTTTTCAGCCTCACATAATGAAAAATGGAAAGCATAAGGCTGAATGTACCTTCTTATGATGCCTCAATTTTTTTCAACTCAATGCCAGTGTCTTACTAATGGTGGTGGTGTTGTTTAGTGGCTGTCATGTCCGACTCTTTTGTGACCTCATGGACTGTAACCCACCAGGCTACTCTATCCATGGGACTTCCCAGGCAAGAATACGGAGTGGGTTACCATTTCCTTTTCCCAAGGGATCTTCATGACCCAGGAATCAAATTCACGTCTCCTGCATGACAGGCTGATTCTTTACCACTGAGCCAACAGAAAAGCACCTCTTACCAAGGTGCATCAAGTTATGCACCTGTCCTCTCCTCTCTCTCTCCTGTCCTCTTCTCATCACTCACTTTCTGGCCCCTATTTTCAAATTTCCACTAATAAACATTATTATTATTCATTATTATTTTTTAATTTATTTTTTATAGAAGGATAATTGCTTTACAGAATTTTGTTGTTTCCTGTCGAACTTCAACATGAATCAGCCATAGGTATACATATATCCCCTCCTTTTTGAACCTCCCTCCCAACTTCTGTCTCATCCCATTCCTCTAGATTGATACTGAGCCCCTGTTTGAGTTGCCTGAGTCATACAACAAATTCCCATTGGCTATCTATTTTACATATGGTAATGTAAGTTTCCATGTTACTCTTTCCATACATCTCACCCTCTCCTCTCCTCTCACTATGTCCATAAATCTATTCTCTATCTCTGTTTCTCCATTGCTGCCCTGTATATAAATTCTTCAGTACCATTTTCCTAGATTCCGTATATATGTATGCATTAGAATACGATATTTATCTTTCTCTTTCTGACTCACTTCAGTCTGTATAATAGGTTCTAGGTTCATCCGCCTCATTAGAACTGACCCAAATACATTCCTTTTTATGGCTGAGTACTATTCCATTGTGTATATGTACCACTACTTCTTTATCCATTCATCTGTCGATGGACATCTAGGTTGCTTCCATTTCTAGCTATTGTAAATAGTGCTTCAGTGAACACTGGGATACATGTGTCATTTTCAATTTTGGTTTCCTAGGGGTATATGCCTAGCAGTGGAATTGCTGGGTCATATGGTGGTTTTACTACTAGTTTTGTAAGGAATTTCCATACCCTAGGAGTGGAATTGCTAGGTCATATGGTAGTTTTATTACTAGTTTTGTAAACAATTTCCATACCGTCTTCCATAGTGCTTGTATCAGTTTACATTCCCACCAACAGTGCAAAAGCATTCCCTTTTCTCCACACCCTGTCCAGCATTTATTGTTTGTAGAATTTTGATAATTGCCATTCTGTCTAGTGTGGGGGTGATATCTCCTCACTGTAGTTTTGATTTGCATTTCTCTAATAATGAGAAGATCTTGAGAGTCCCATGGACTGCAAGGAGAACCAACCAGTCCCATCCTAAAGGAGATCAGTCCTGGGTTTTCACTGGAAGGACTGATGCTGAAGCTGAAACTCCAATACTCTGGCCACCTCATGTGAAGAGTTGACTCACTGGAAAAGACCCTGATGCTAGAAGGGACCGGGGGCAGGAGGAGAAGGGGACGACAGAGGATGAGATGGCTAGATGGCATCACCGACTCAATGGACATGAGTTTGAGTGAACTCTGGGAGTTGGTGATGGACAGGGAGGCCTGGTGTGCTATGATTCATGGGGTCGCAAAGAGTTGGACAGGACTGAGTGACTGAACTGAACTGAACTGAATAATGAGCAAGGGCTTCCCTTGTGGCTAGCTGGTTAAGAACCTGCCTGCAATGCAGGAGACCTGGGTTCGACGCCAACATCTGTTGGATCATCAAAAAAGCAAAAAATTCCAGGAAAAAAAAACAAAAAACTGCTTTATTGACTATGCCAAATCCTTTGACTGTGTGAATCACAACAAACTATGGAAAATTCTTAAAAAGATGAGAATACCAGACCACCTGACCTGCCTCCTGAGAAATCTGTATGCAGGTCAAGAAACAACAGTTAGAACTGGACATGGAACAATAGACTAGTTCCAAGTCGGGAAAGGAGTATGTTAAAGTTGCATATTGTCACTCTGCTTATTTAACTTCTATGCAGAGTACATCATGCGAAATGCTCAGCTGGATAAAGCACAAGCTGGAATCAAGATTGTCAGGAGAAATATCAATAACCTCAAATATACAGATGACACCACCCTTTTGGCAGAAAGTGAAGAAGAGCTAACGAGCCTCTTGATGAAAGTGAAAGGAGAGTGAAAATGTTGGCTTAAAACTCAGCATTCAGATGTCAGTCCAGGTTCAATGCATGAGACAGGGTGCTCAGGGCTGGTGCACTGGGATGACCCAGAGGGATGGGATGCGGAAAGACGTGGGAGGGGGCTCAGGATGGGGAACACATGTACACCCATGGCTGATTCATGTCAATGTATGGCAAAAATCACTACAATATTGTAGCCTCCAATTAAAATAAATAAATTTTTAAAGCCCCTCATTATTCAGAAAACTAAGATCATGGCATCTGGTCCCATCACTTCATGGCAAATAGATGGGGGAAACAGTGGAAACTGTGAAAAACTATTTTGGGGGGGCTCCAAAATCACTACAGATGGTGACTGCAGCCATGAAATTAAACGACGCTTGCTCCTTGGAAGAAAAGCTATTTTCAACCTAGACAGCAAGTTAAAAAGCAAAGATATTACTTTGCCAATAAAGGTCCATCTTGTGGAAACTATGATTTTTCCAGTAGTCATGTATGGATGTGAGACTTGGACTAAAAAAGCTGAGTGCCAGAGAATTGATGCTTTTGAACTGTGGTGTTGGAGAAGACTCTTCAAAGTCCCTTGGACTGCAAGGAGATTCAACTGAGATTCTATCCTAAAGAAGATCAGTCCCAAATATTCATTGGAAGGACTGATGCTGAAGCTGAAACGGCAATACTCTGGCCACCTGATGTGAAGAACTGACTCACTGAATGAACCTTGAGCTGGGAAAGATTGAAGGCAGGAGGAGAAGGGGATGTCAGAGGATGAGATGGCTGGATGGCATCACCAACTTGATGGACATGAGTTTGAGTAAGCTCCAGGAATTGGTGATGGACAGGGAAGCTTGGCGTGCTGCAGTCCATGGGGTCACAAAGAGTTGGACACGACTGAATGACTGAACTGAAAATGAGCAATGTTGAGCATCTATGAATGTGTTTGCTGGCGCACTCAGCGCAAACCGCTGTGAGGGCCGGCACACTCGCAGGGGAGAGGAACTACCTCACGTCCGAGGTCAGGGGCAGCGGTGGAGAGTACCAGGCTGCGACAGCGCAGGAACGACCCAGAGGAGCCACCCCGCGCCCGAGGCCAGGGTCAGGGGCCGGGAGGAGCCACCCTGCGTAGGAGGCCAGGGTCAGGGGCCGGGAGGAGCCACCCTGCGTAGGAGGCCAGGGTCAGGGGCCGGGAGGAGCCACCCTGCGTAGGAGGCCAGGGTCAGGGGCTGGGAGGAGCCACCCCGCTCCCGAGGCCAGGGGCGGCGGCCGGGAAGATCAACCCACGTCCAAGGAGCAGTGGCTGCGCTGGCGCAGGAGGACCTAGAGGAGCCATCCCATGTTGAAAGTCAAGAAGGGCGGCGGTGAAGAGATACCCTTCGTCCAGTGTAAGGAACAGCGGCTGTGCTTTGCTGGAGCAGCCGTGAAGAGATACCCCACACCCAAGGTAAGAGAAACCCAAGTAAGATGGTAGGTGTTGCAAGAGGGCATCCGAGGGCAGACACACTGAAACCGTACTCACAGAAAACTAGTCAATCTAATCACACTAGGACCACAGGCTTGTCTAACTCAATGAAACCAAGCCATGCCTGCGGGGCAACCCAAGACGGGTGGGTCATGGTGGAGAGGTCTGACAGAATGTGGTCCACTGGTGAAGGGAATGGCAAACCACTTCAGTATTCTTGCCTTGAGAACCCCATGAACAGTATGAAAAGGCAAAATAATAGGATACTGAATGAGGAACTCCCCAGGTCAGTAGGTGCCCAACACGTTACTGGAGATCAGTGGAGAAATAACTCCAGAAAGAATGAAGGGATGGAGCCAAAGCAAAAACAATACCCAGTTGTGGATGTGACTTGTGATAGAA